>NC_080593.1:363322-726645 GCF_027887145.1 Ammospiza caudacuta
CCCGCAGCACCCGGCAGGGGACAGCGCTGTCCCGGGACAAGCGGCCCGTGCCGGGTGGCTGTGCCGGGGTCCCTGTGCCCGGGTAGCTGTGCTCGTCCCTGGCGGGGCCGCGGGACAGCCCAGGCTCGCAGGGGACACCTGGGGTCGCTGATGGGCACAGGCACGCTCGGGTGTGTGCGCAGGGCAGGGCGGGAGGGTCACGGTGGGTGCGTTGGCAGAGGGGTCTGTCTCAGCAGGTGACAGGCACAGGTGTGTGGGGTCAGGTGTGCAAGGCACGGTGGGGGTCAGGGTGGGCACACCCATAGGATGTGGATGAAGAAACTGAGCTGGCAGGTGACACTCCGGGCGGCTGATGGGGACACACAGGCTCAGCTGTGCGGGTGGGTGAGAGCTCGGGGTGGGCACAGGAGGTGGGTCAGAGGGCCTGTCCCGTCAGCGGTGTGACCGCTGTCCCTGTCTCCTGCAGGACCTACTTCCCGGGGCAGGAGCAGCAGGTGCGCTTGATCTACCAGGGACAGCTGCTGCGTGACGACACCCAGAGCCTGGCGGAGCTGCACCTGGGCCACCTGAGCGTCCTGCACTGCCACCTGTCGCCGCCCAGCGCGGCCGCCACGGCCCCCGGCAGCCCCGGCCCCCACAGCCCTGCGCCCGCCGCGCTGGGCGTGGGCAGCCTGGCGCTGCCGCTCTTCGTGCTGCTGCTGGCCCTGCTCTGGTACCTGCAGCTGCAGCACCGGCATGTCTTCACCGCCACCGCCACCACCTGCCTGGCCGGCCTCACCCTGCTCGTCACCTTCGTGGCCTTCGCCATGTACCGCAGATAGCGCGGCCGCACCCGCACCGGGGACACGCGGGACCCTCAGGGCCTGCCCAGCCTGCCTGGGACGTGGAGGGCTCTGCATTCAGCCCACAGCATATCGGGGGCACGTGGGGCCTGCCCTGCACCTGAAGGGGGGCTGGCCCCGGACCGTGTCCCCCGCGGGCCCACCCGCGCCCTGTCTGCACACAGGGGCTGTGGCAGGAGTGGGGGCTCAGCTACCTCGGGGGGGCCCCGCTGCCCCCTGTCCCTGCATGGAGCATCCCCCCAGCCACTCCGCGTGCAGAAGCTCCTCGGGCGCGGTCCTGCCCGAGCCGGTGTCCGTGCCCGCGGAGCTTCTCCTCGTGGGAATGCGGCCTGGCCCCTCCCGGGGGCTGCTCCCGGGTCCCGGTGCCTGGGGAGACACATGAGCCCTGGCGTGCCGAGGGTCCTGGTGCCGGCGGGATGCGCTCCTGAGGTCCCTGCCTGAGCTCAGTGCCCCCCAGCGGTCCCGGTGCCGGGGGTGGCTGCACTCCCCACTGTGCCGGAGTCCCGATGCTATGTTGGGGGTGCCACCCCCCACCGCCGTTCCGATTAAAGCGGACAGACTGTGAGCGGCCGTGGCGTCCCGGCTGTGCTGCGCCGCGGGTCGGAGGGGTGGCGGCATCCGGTGTGACCGGGCACCGGGCTGGGGGCGGGGCTTCGGGGGGTGGGGCCCGGCTCCTCCCGCCACGCGCTCCGCAGGGCCGCAGCGCGCCTGCGCTGGCGGCGCCGCCCCGCGCTCAGCGGAGCTCTCGCTCATTGGCGGGGACCCGGCGCTGATTTGCATGCAGCGCGCGCCTGCCCCGCCCCGGAAGTGCCGCGCGTGGGGCGGGGCCGCAGGAAGATGGCGGCGGGGCTGCGCTCCCCGGCCGGGTCCGTGTCCCGGCGGCGCTGAGCGGCGGCGGTGGCGGCGGGAGCGAGCGGCCGCCAGCGCCATGTACGGCCGGACCGGGTGGGGGGGGGGGCAGGGAGTCCCGCCGGGGGGACCGGGGCGGGCCCGGTGCCGGTGGAGGTCGGGGTATGCCCGGGAGAGGGGCGGGGGACCACCGGGCGGGCGGGAGGTCCCGGCACCGCGGGGCCGGGCGGGACGCGGGCCCGGACAGGGCGGCGGGCCCGGTGCCGGGGAGTCGCGGGGGCGGGGATCCCTGTGGGTGGGTGAGGGGAGTGCCCGCGGCCGCCCGTGCCCCCCGCCGGCCCGGCCGTCCCGCCGGTCCCCCCGTCACGGCCCCGCCGCTCTGTCCCGCAGGGTCCTCCGGAGCCGCGGAGCCCCCCGCGCCGCGCCGCCCCCGCCATGCTGTACCCGCTGCTGTGCCCATGGCTCCGCGCTCTGACCCGGGCGGGCCCGCGGGGCCCGGCTGCCCGTGAGCGCCGCGGTGCCGCGATGTTCCCCGCCTGCTGCTGCGCCGGCAAGGCCAGGCCGCGGCTGCTGCTGCCCCTGGACCCCTACGGCCATGGGCTGCTGCCCGCCGTGCACCCGGACGGCGGCCGGGGCCGGGCCCACGGCAAGAGGAAGAGCTGGAACTTCATCCACGAGAAGATGAGCTACGACACCTTCTTCACCATGAAGCGGCTGATCGAGCGCTCGCGCAGCGTGGGCGAGGTGCTGCGCTGGGTCACGCAGAACCCGGGCAAGGTGTCGGCCAGTCACTACCCCATAGCGCTGCACAAGCTGGGGCAGCTCCTGCAGCAGCAGCCGGGGCCGCCCGCGGGGGCCGGGGATGGGCGCGGGCCCGCGGGGCAGGTGCTGGAGCAGCCCGAGTTCCACGTGCTGTGCCAGGCCATCGTCAGCGGCTGCGCCAAGTTCGACAACTTCAGCATCGTCAACTGCCTGTATGCGGCGGCCGCGCTGGGTGAGCTCCTGGGGTGACACGCAGGGTGGGGAGCACGGCGCCAGCCCGGCTCCTGGGCACTGCTGCGCTGCTGGGTCTGGGGCAGATGGGCTGTGACCCCTGGGGCTCTGGGCAGGAGGCTCAGTGCAGCAGCGATGCTCTGCTCCTCCAGGGCAGGAGGACTGAGTGTCCCTGGCTGACCAGGAGGTTGGTGCTGGGCAGCTCTGCTTGGCAGCATGTGTGTCCGCCTCTCCTGGGCCGTGTCTAGCTCCAGCTTGAGTTCCAGGCCCTGAAAACCAGGAACCACCCGAGCACGAACGGGGGACACCATGGGTTTGGCTGCACTCTCGGAGGGCACAGGCCCCATAGCACCAGGTGTTGCTGTGTGCGAGAGAGGGTTTGAAGTATTTGGGTTCCTGTGCAGCTTCCTTGGCATGCTGCTGAACTGGGGAGGCTGTGTCCCAGGGAGGGCTGCATCCCAGAGGCTCCTCCATCTGTGGGCCAGGGTGACCCTGCAAGTTCTGCTGCAAGCAAGGGGGTGGGATCCACATCCAAAGAGAGGAGTGGACAGCAGGGCAGGAGGGGGAATCTTTCCCTCTGTCCCACTCAGGTGAGTCCCTATCTGCAGTGCTGTGCTGCTTCCCGCTCTGAAGCCCACCGGCAGGCAGCCATGAAGCGAGCCCGGAGGAGGCCACAGAGATGCTCTGAGAGCTGGAGAGGGACTTGGGACAAGGGCCTGGAGAGGCAGGACAAGGGGGAATGGTTTCCCACAGCCAGAGGGCAGGGTTAGATGTGATATTGGGAAGGAATTCTTCCTTGGGAGGGTGGGGAGGCCCTGGCACAAGTTGCTCAGAGAAGCTGTTGCTGCCCCATCCCTAGAGGTGTTCAAGGCCAGGGTCTTGGAGCAGCCTGGTCTGGTGGAAGGTGTCCCTGGTCACGGCAGGAGGTTGTAACTGGATGATCCCTAAGGTCCCTTCCAACCCAAACAATTCCAGGATTCCGCGATCCGGCGGGTGCCTGCCCTCCTTCCCTGGCTCCCCCATCCCGTTCCCGTTCCCCGCAGCCCTGGGCCGGGGCCGGTGCTTGAGGCAGTAACCCGAGCCCCTGCCGGGCCGGGGGGGGCCGGCCCTGCCCGCGGTCCCGGGCGGCGGCGCCGGCTGTTTGTTGACGCTGAGCGGGGCTGCCTGCCCTCGCCAGGCTCCCCGTGCTGGGCCCCCCACCTTGTTCTGCCCCCTTGTCCCTCATTAACACAAACTCCAGCTCTCCTTTGAGGCCTTTTCACGGAACAAAGCGGCTGCTCAGACCAATTCTGCTCGTTCCCCCAGCTGAGTTCTGATTAACAGTAACCCGCAGTGACTGGCCCTGCGCTGCCCTGCGGCCTGAGCCCGCCCAAATCCTGCCGTGATGGGGAACTCCAGGCCCCCCCAGTGCTCTTTGCCTCTGCTGAGGAGATCCCTCCTGACAGCCAAGGCACTGAGCCTGTGCCCAGGCCTGGATAACACGTCCTGAGCTACAGGGAAGTGTTTCCCTGGGAGCCAGGTCTTTAGCACAAGCTAAGGCTGAGCTGGGAAACAGGAGAAGGTCAAAAAAGCCAAAGGATTAGTCTCTGCTGGAACAAACAGGGTTTAGTTTGGTCACATGGGATGGCACAGTTGTTTTCCAACCACAACTTTTTTTTATGAACTTTTTGATGTGAGTTTTTTGAGTGCACAGAGCCCCTGGAAGTGCTCCAGTGCTCCAGGTTGGAGCAACCTGGTCTAGTGGAAGTGTCCCTGCCCATGGCAGAGGTGTGGAACTGAGTGGGATTTAAGGTTCTTTCCAAACCAAAACAACCTGAGATTTTGGGATTCTATGAATTCCTTGTCTTTGAGATGTCTGAGACTTAGGAAATAAACCTTGCCACTGAGGGTGAGCTGCAGTGCTCCCATTGCAGTGGGACAGGTGAGGATGACCCACAGCTCCCTGCAGTGTTTGCTGTGGTGTGGATGCTCTGATGTTCTGCCCGTGCTTTGCCTTCCCCTCCCTTCCCCTGCTCGGTTTGGGCACTGACCCAGCACATCCGTCCAGTCATGGCAGTGGCCTCCTGCCCGAGTTCTGAGGCGGTTGTGCCGTGGGGCTGAGCCGTGCCAGGAGCCAAGTTGTGCCCAGGTGTGAGCCGTGCCGGGATCTGACCCGTACCCAGATATGAGCCATGCTGGTATCCGAGCCGTGCTGGGATCTGACCCATGCCGGGATCCAATCCATGCCACCCCGTGCTGGGATCTGAGCCGTGCTGGGATGTGACCCGTGCCAGGATCTGATCCATGCCATCCTGTGCTGGGATCTGACCCCTTCCCATTCCCCCGCAGGGCTGCCCGGGGAGTCGCCGCTGGTGCGGGTGCTGGAGGACGAGTCCCGCAGCCGCCTGGGCCGCTTCAACCAGAAGGACGTGTCGATGGTGTTCAGCAGCGTGATGCGGCTGCACCCCTCCAGCCCGCACCCGCTGGTGGAGTCGTGCCTCAGCAGCCTGGAGCGGCACCTGGAGAAGGAGCGGCACCCCCAGACCCTGTTCCTGCTGCTCTCCTACTACCGGCTGCGGGCGCAGGCGCTGCAGGGCCACGCGGCCTCCGACCAGCAGCTCATCAACAACCGCAAGATCCTGCGCCTGGTGCGGCACACGCTGGGCCAGGTGAGCGCCATGAGGGAGCACGAGCTGGCGCTGCTGGACGAGATGCTGGCCCTGTGTGCCCAGGAGGCCAACAACAAGGCCCTGGAGGCCATCTTCAGCTCCCAGCTCTTCTACGAGAACCGGCAGGAGCGCTTCATTCGCAGCATGGCAGGTGAGGGGTGCCCGGGGGGGTCCAGCGTTGCCCCCTCATTGTGGGTGCAGGGCTCTGGTCAGCCAGGGGACATGGGGGCCTCTGGCAGGGTGGGGGGCAGCCTTCAGCCTGGCCCTAGACATGTTTGGGTGGTGCAGCCTCAGCTGGGGCCCTGCTGAGCCCCAGAAGTGGAGCAGAAGGAACCCTGTGTCATGGCCACCCTTGTCACTGACAGCCCAGCCCTTTGACAGGCTGGGAGCCCCCCATTCCTCTAGAGCCTGGGAGGGACTGGGAACCCCTCTTTCCTTCAGGGGCTGTTTTCCCACAGTGACTCCAGGCTGGGCACAGCAGAGTTTTGGTGGGATTTTGCAGAAAGCCCCACTTGTGCACATTCCAGCTGTGCTCCATCTGTGCCTTCTGGCTGTGTATGACAGGAATCTGTCTCAGCCTGTCACCTGACATATACCTGAGGGTTTTTAGGAGCTGCCTGGCTTTTGAGGTTTCTGGGACTGGCCCTCCTGTCCGGTCCTGTGCTCCCACCTGCCCAGGCTGCAGTGGCTGCAGAGGACCTGGGCTGGGGACAGAGCTGGCCCTGTGACGGCCTCCCCGCTGTGTTGGCTCGCAGAGTGGCTGCCCCGGAAGGCAGAGAACCTGACCCCCTACACCATGGCCCTCATCGCCAAGTATGTGGCACGGCACCGGCTGCGTGAGCCACGCCTGCTCGACACCATCGCCAACTTCCTGCTGAAGCGCGGCGAGCAGCTCGACAGCAAGGTGAGCGCTCCCCTCCGTCTGTGGGCACGCCTGGGCACAGCAGCCACGGCCCTTCTCCATGGTGAAGGGGCATTCCAGGGAGCCAGGGGCCTGCCCCAGTCCGGGTGGGTTCTGAGCATCCGTCTCTTCATGGCACCGGGCAGGTGGCCCCAACCTGTCCCTTGTCCCAGCCCGGCCCCACACGCCTCTCTTGCCACAGGTGATCCAGAAGTTGGTGTTTCCCTTCAGCCGAATGAACTACCGCCCCTCCAACCACGGCGAGCTCTTCCCCAAGCTGGAGGCCATCCTGGAGCAGAAGGCTGGCAGCTCCCCCTTGGCCACCGTCAACATCCTCATGTCCATGTTCCAGCTCAGCCACTTCCCGCAGACCGTCCTGCACCAGGTCTTCTCCCCAGGCTTCATCACCAATGTCATGAGTACGTGGGGCCATTGCTGGGGTGCTCCCAGCTGGGGTGGGGGCAGTCCCCAGTGGTACGGCTGAGCAGGGGGTGCCCGTGGCGTGGGCTCCATGCGCGTGCTCCCGGCTGGCAGAGCCCCAGCTGGGGTAGGGGTGCTCCCTGGTGGCACGGCTGGGCAGGGGGTGCCCATGGTGCCTGTGGCGTGGTCTCCATGCACACCCCGCCCCTACGGTCCTGGGGCACGGCTGGGCGGGGGGTGCCCGTGGCGTGGGCTCCGTGCACACTCTGCCCCACAGGCAGCCCGTACGCTGCTGGGCAGGGCAGGGGTGCCCGTGATGCCCATGGTCTCGATGCACACCCCGCCCCGCAGGCAGCCCGTACGCTGCTGGGGCAGGGCTGGGCAGGGCAGGGGGTGCCCGTGGTGCCCTCGGTGCCCATGGTCTCCATGCCCACCTCCCCGCAGGCAGCCCGTACGCGCTGATCGTGCGCCGGTACCTGTCGCTGCTGGACGCGGCCGTGGAGCTGGAGTTCCGCGAGTACAGCGGCCCCCGGCTGGACCCGCGCTACCGCGTGCTCATGTTCGAGCACGCCCTGACCGCCGACGAGGCCAACAGAAAGTACAGGTGAGGGGCCGGGGGAGCACCCCTGCATGGGGGACAGGGGTCTGTCACCTGCTCTGGCAGCATCCCGCAGGGTGCTGGGATGGAGGCCCCTATGGCAGCTCCAAAGCTTGTGGGGTAAAATCACAGCATTATTTAGAATTGCAGAATTGTTTGGGTTGGGAAAGCCTCGGAGACCTCAGTGCCTCAGTGGAGAAGAGGTGATATTCATACAGGGAGAACTGGTTTGGAAGGGCCTCCAAGTCCAGCCAGAGATACCAACAGTGGGGCGCGGAGGCTGGGTGCAGAGGCTTCCTTCCCAAGGCATTCTTGCAGTCAATGCCCTCTCTGTGCCACGCCAGCCTCACCGCACTCCATGCATTTTGGGGATACCACCTGCTGGAAGCAGGATGTACAGGAGGTCAGGAGACTGGCATACAGGTGAAGGCTTTCAGATTGACAATGAGGAGAGCAAAAAATCAGATGATGGGAATGCATCCTGCACACCCCATTTCCCCAGCAGGACCTGGGCGGAGGAGGAGGAAGGGTGTTTGCATGAAGGGGCTGCACATCTGGATGAAGATGTCATAACAATGCTGGGTCACCTAGCCCCTGAGCCCACCTGTCCCCCAGCACTGCTAAGGCCACCACTGACCTGTCCCCAAGTGCCACATCCACATGGCTCAGAGATGGGGACTCCCCCCTTTCCTGGGCAGTGGTGCCAGGGCTGGACAGCCCTTTTAGGGGCTTTTGGTGTCCCAATACTGTGAGGAGCTTTCCTGCAAAAGGAACTGGAGCCCGTCCCCTCTTGACTCCCAACAGCTGAGCCCAAAACTCCAGGCCTGGGTGTTCCACTCCTGGGGGTTCCCATCTCCACATCGATGTATGCAGCACCAACAGTTCTGGGGACACATGCCAGCCCCTGCAGTGCCCTGACTGTCCCCTCCTTGCAGCTACAAGGGGCTGGTGGCCGAGGCCCTGCGGCAGCTGGTGGGGGAGGAATGCTACCGGCAGGACGAGGTGCTGCCCCCTGGGTACTGCACAGGTAACCTCCGGGCTGTGGGCTGCCAGTGGCATCGGGGGGCTGGGGGTGGGAGCTCATGTGGGGCAGAATGAGCTCTGGCTGCTTTGTCACTGCCTGTCCTGTGACACTGCCTTTGGGACAAAGCTCCCGCTGCAGAAGGGGCGTTCCCCTGTCTCTGTTTGCTGGCTCAGAGTCCCAGCTGGGGCACAGAGGTCCCGAGCCGTGTCCCATCAGTAGCTGATCCCTCTTCTGTCTCCCGCAGACTTCCTGCTGTGGATCAACCGCTCAGGCACGGTGCTGCCTCTGTCCCGCGTTCCAGCAGCTTCCAGGGCGCCCCCAGCCACGTCCCCTGTCACCATGTCCCTGCGCTCCAGCGTGCTCGCCCTCGCCTCAGATTTGCAAGACTTTGCCCCGTTTGCTGCAGAGGCGCCCAGCAGCCCCCCAGGCCCCCGGGAGGGCAGCCGGGCTGGGCGGTTCCTGCCGGCGCTGTGCCCGGCCCCGGGGGGGCCCTGCTTCCAGCCCCCCTCGGACTATTACTGCGGGCTGAGCAAGGAGCCCTCCCTGGCCAGCCCGGGCAGCTCCACGCTCAGCAGCCCCTCCGAGTGCCTCTCGGCGCCGCCGCCCGGCACCCCCGACTGCTCCCCGCGTGCCTCTGCCGCCTCCCTCTTCCAGTTCCCCATCGGCAAAATCCTGGAGGAGGAGGAGGAGGCGGCCGGCTGCCCCGGCCAGGAGCGCGGCTGCTTCCAGGGGGAGCAGGCCCAGGAGCAGCCCGAGGAGCGCAGCCCCCCAGCCAGCGAGGACGCCGGGCCCTCGCCGTGCCGGCCCAGCCCCAAGCGGGGCCCACAAGAAGGGCCGCAGGGAGCCGAGGAGATCCAGAGGTACGGGCAGGGCCACACCCCGGGCGTGCCCCGCGTCCCCTTGTGCTGTAGAGCCACCCTGGCACTGCCCTGGCTCTGCTCCCTTCCCACAGCACAGCCACCCTGGCAGTGCCCTGGCTCTGCTCCCTTCCAGTGGGCCACCCTGGCAGTGCCCTGGCTCTGCTCCCTTCCAGTGGAACAGCCACCCTGGCACTGCCCTGGCTCCTGCTCGCTGAGACACTCAGCCCTGGCCCCTTCCTGCCCGGTGCCATGGGGCACACACAGACCCAGTCCCCACTCCACTGGGTGCTGTATACAGCTGTCCCTGCCACCAGCAGGGTCTGGGCTCAGCTGGGTGCTGCTCTTCAGCTGCCACGGTGCTGGGGAGCAGGGTCCGTGGGTGGGGTGGCACTGTGGGGTGACGCTGCCCTCCCTCCGTGCTGTCCCCTGTGCAGGGTGGTGCTGTCGGTCAATGACAAGTGGCACTACTGCCAGAACTCCGACATCCTGGTGGGCTCCCGGGCCATGAGGGACCGGCACCTGCGGCTGCTGGGATACTGTCTGGTGCAGGTAAGGGGGGCTGTACCCGCCTCCTCGGGGCCAGGGCACACGGTGGGTGATGGGCTCAGCGCTGGCATCCCCCTGCAAGGATGGGCCTGGCATGCCCAGTGTAAACACTCCTGTCCCTGTGAGAGGAAGCAGGGATGACTCATCCTCATGTCTCCTCGCCCTCCCCCACCCCATGCAGGACTTTTTCCATGCAGCTGGTGGGTGACACCAGCCCTGATGGAAAGCAGAGACAAGGGACGGTTTGTCCTGTGCGCTAAGACCCGACCTGAGTGAGGGGAAGGGGAAGGGAAGGATGTTCAGCCCAGGCTGGCAGACACAGCCACAGGGGCAGCATTGGGTCTGGGGCCTTGGGGTGGAATCAGGTGGTGGGGACACACTGGGCCCACGTATGGTGACCTGTGATCCCATGTGCCAAGGGGGCAGGAGGGAGGTTGGGTCACCACCTGTGCCAGAGCCCTGCCTGCCCTGTTCCAGCCCCAGGTGTTCCCTGCCGAGTGCTGGGGCTGGGAGAGCCCTCAGGTGTGCAGCTCCTTTGGCAAACTCCAGGTGTTGGTTTAGGATGTGCAGCTCCCACGTGCTTCTCTGTGGGTGGTTTTAGCCTGAGGATGTCTTTCTGAGGAGAACGGCACTGGAAAGGAGCCCTCTGTCCTGTTCACTCTTGCACTGCAGAGAGGACCAGGATTGCAGCAGTGCCTCCACCGTGCCATCCCACAGCCATTCCCAAACAGTTTCACTCCCTGCTGCCGCCAGGCTGTGCCAGCCGCAGCTCCCTCCTCATCCTAGAGCCCAGCAGCCCAGAGCCCCGTGTTTGTGCAGAGCTCCAGAGTCCTGTGACTGCTGAGGAATCACCTGGGAGCTGCCCAGCAGTGTAGCTGGGCTGGGAGCAGGGCCAGCTCTCCCTTGAGCTAGTGTTAGGGCTGGGCTGGGCTGGCCAGGGCTGTCAGTGTCCCTTCTTCAGAAGGCACAGCAGGGACCCAGCTGAAGGGACCTTAAAGGCCATCCAGTGCCAGCCCCTGCCACGGGCAGGAACACCTTCAGCTGTCCCAGGCTGCTCCAAACCCCAGTGTCCAACCTGGCCTGGGGCAGCCACAGCTGCTCTGGGCACCCTGTGCCAGGGCCTCCCCACCCTCCCAGCCAGGAATTCCTTCCCAATATCCCATCCAGCCCTGCCCTCTGGCAGTGGGAAGCCATTCCCCATTGTTTTGTCTCTCCAGGCTGTTGACCTAAGTCCCTCTCCAGCTCTCTTGGAGCCCCTTTAGGCACTGGAAGGGGCTCTAAAGGGTCTCCCCAGAGCCGCCTTTTTCCAGGTGAAAACCTGTGGGTTGAGGGCCTCCAGCCCTCCGAACCTTTATTCCTCCCGTGTGCTGCCAGTGGCTGGAGCATGGGTCCCAATACCCTCAGTCCTGCTCTGTGAGTGCTGCTGGTGCCCTCAGGGCTGTTGGACCCGCAGGGTTTCAGGGTTTGCAGCCCCCTGGTCCCCTCAGGGCTGTTGGACCTGCAGGATTTCAGGGTTTGCAGCCCCCCAGTCCGCTGTCACCTTCCATGGAGGGTGCTGGCAGGGGCTTGAGGGTGGTGTGAGGCTTGAGTTCCTCCCTCTGTGTGCCTGCAGCACCTGTCCAGAGCTGAGCTCAGGCTGGACGAGCCAGCAGCTGGGCATTGTCTGCATTTGCCCTGCTATTGTCCATACTTCTGTCTGTGCCCTCCACCTCCAGGAGGGATCTGCGTTCTGGTTCTTCCTCACACCACCACAGAAGGCTGAGTGGGGCTGGGGGCTGGAGATACTGGGGATACAGGTGGGGCCAGACATGCTGTCACTGCTCTGACATGGTCTCTGTTCCCTCACAGCTGCCCTACACGGAACTGGAGAAGGTGAGTGGCATCGAGGAGGCCAAGCACTACCTGCGGCAGAAGCTGAGGGAGCTGCGCTTCTGAGGGATGGATCCGGGGGGTGTGGGGGGCCAGGTGGGTGCTGCCAGCCCCTTCCCCTGTGCCGGGGGATACGGAGCTGCCCCCCATCCCGGGGGGTCGGGGGATATGGAGATGCTCCCCATCTTGGGGAGCCAGGCTGTGGGGCCAGGCCGTGGGCACTGCTCCTGCTGTGGGGCTGGGGGAGTGTGAGATTATTTATTGCCGTTATGGGGGGCCGGGGTGTGACTTGGGGGGTGCCAGAGGGTGGGGGGAGTTACTGGGGAAGGTCCCTCATGGCCCCCCTGCCCCAGCTCTGCCACCTCAGCCTGGTCTGTTGCTGCTGCTGGGCCTGGCCTGGGCACCAGGCCTGTCCCTGTGTCCCCAGCACGGCTGCTGGGCCTGGCCCCTCCAGGATCCCAGGGGGCTGTGGTGGAGAATCTGTGCAGGGCCGGGAGCGGGTGTGCACGTGGGGCTGTTCCCAGGGCCTGGGCCTGGAGGAGGGGGGTGTTAGGGAAAGGGGAACTTTCCAATAAAACTGGTGAAAAGTGTGCAAAGTCCGGTCTCTTTATTAGTTGAAGGCAGCAGGGGGGCCCCAGCCCGGTAGCCCCCCAGGGACTGCTCGGAGCAGGCTCCCCTGGCAGGGGACTCTCCCAGCACCTCTGCCCTGGGCCCCATGATCGGAATAAAGCTGTTTATTGCCTTTGAATTGCCTGATCCATAAACCCCGGCGGCTTCAGCCGACGCCTGAGGGTGGGGCGGGAGCCGAGGGGCTGCTGAGGGGCCAAGGGGCCCTGTCCCAGACAGCCCTGTCCCGTGAGGGGCTCTGTCCCGTGAGGGGCTCTGTCCTGGGAGGGCCCTGTCCCGGGGGCCCCTTTTCCATGAGGGGCTCTGTCCTGGGAGGGCCCTGTCCCGGAGGCCCCTTTTCCGTGAGGGGCTCTGTCCCGGGAGGGCCCTTTCCCGGGGGGCCCTGTCCTGGACAGCCCTGCCCCAGGAGGGCCTGTCCCTGGAGCACCCTGTCCCGGGGGGTCCTGTCCCAGACAGCCCTGTTCCTTGAGGGGCTCTGTCCCGGGGGCCCCTGCCCCAGGAGGGCTTGTCCCGTGAGGGGCCCTGACCCGGGAGGGCCCTGTCCCAGGGGCTTCTGCCCCGGGGGGCCCTGCCCCGGGGGGCCCTGTCCCGGGGCACGGGCAGCAGGTGTCTGAGGGGCTGAGCCTGGGGCCGGCGTCTCTTTGGCAGTGCCCTCCGAGGGCCTGGGGGCGCGGGCGCGGCCGCTGCCCCGGCCCCGCGCGGGCTCCACCGCCAGCCCTGAGCCGCCGGCGCCCTCACACCGGCATCGGCATCTCGTTGTACTCGTCCACACCTTCCCGCTCGTCCAGGATGGGCTCGGCCTCGGCTGCGTCCAGCTGCGGGACACGGCGGCTAAGGGGCAGCCAGGGCCCCACGGGAGCCCCCCGGCCTCGGGAGCCCCCCGGCCCTGGGAGCCCCCCGGGCCCACTGCTCCCGGGAGACCAGCGACATGGCCACTTACACACTTCATCTCCCGGTCGGTGAAGATGCGGCTGAGCAGGCACATGCGGAGTGGCACCGTGAGGATGAGGATGAAGGGGAAGGCGAGGGAGGCCACAGTGGACATGACGGCCCAGAGCACGGCCAGGCAGGCCAGCTGCAGCCCGGTGAACAGGTGCATACGCAGCGTGCGCACCTGGGCACAGAGGGCTGTCAAGGCTGGGGCACTGTGTCCCCCAGCCGGGCTCTGTATTGCCCTCCCACCACGGGCACAGCCTGGCTCGGGGCACCCACAGCCCCAGACACGGCCCCCGAGTCCCCACTCTGTCCCCCTGTGCCCCCTAAACCAGGCTCTGCCACAGCCTGTCCTGCAGTGCTCCTACACAAGAGTACCCCAGCCCGGCCACTGTCCCAGACAAGGGTCCTGCCCCAAGGATCCTCCCCAGGCCCCCTCCCCACCTTTTTGACATAGGTGACATCAGGGTGGTGCTTGGGGGGCATCAGCAGCAGCTGCAGGCGCTCGTAGAACTGGATGCCGTTGAGGGAGGTGACGCCCATGTAGAGGAAGATGCCGAAGAGCACGGCCAGTGGGATCTGCCGCAGCAGGTCCCCGATGACAATGGACAGCCCTGGGCCAGAGCAGCATCCGCCTGGGGAGGGGGCTCAGCACAGCCCTCCAGCCCCACCTGCCCACTTCACCCCCTCACGCGGGGAGGGTCCCACATCCCTGTGCCCACTGGGGACAGGATGGCCACATCAATTTGACCAGGGCTCAGGGTGCCCCAGCTCCGTTCCCCACACTGCCCCCTCCCCACTGCAGCCTCCCACGGCCCCCCAGCCCCCTCCCCACTGCACTGCAGTCCCCCAGGACCCGAGGGCCGGACCTACCGACCAGCACGGCCACCAGCAGCCCGGTGACCCGCTGCTCCTTCACCTCCTGGATCTTGGGCTTGTCCCCAGGCGCCACGGCCTTGCTCATGACGGTGAGGGCGTTGGCGTGGGTGACGGAGCGCACGGTGGCTGCGGCGAGCCAGGGCAGCCCAAAGAGCGCGAAGAAGCCGCCCATGGCCACGATGAGCAGGAGGTCGAGGTGGAACCCGGAACCCTTCTGCAGCATCCGCTCCTTCTTGCTGATGATCAGCCTGGAACCAGCGCAGACAGTTGGCGCAGCATGGGCTCCCCCTGCCCTGCCAATGCCCCCTGCCCGCCCCCAGTGCACTCACGTGGTGATCTGGGTCTCCATGAAGATGAGGATGAAGACAAGGATGGCGGGGAGGCCACTGGCCACCATCATCCACACGGGGAAGGCACTCTGCACACCCAGAGGGTTGATCACCCAACCCCGCTTGTCTGGGGCTGTCACCGAGAACCCACTGGGCACACTCAGCTTCTGAAGGGAGAGGGGGACACAAATGTTCAGAGGGCACCGGCTGTGCCCCATAGAGTGAGGGGGTCATGGAGGCACCGGGACCCCCAGAAGCCATAGTGAGAGGGAGAGAGAAGGTCAGATGCTGGCACGGAGCAGGTGCAGCCCTGCTGGGAGCAGATGGAGCTGCTGACCCGCAGCCAGGACAGTGGGACGGGTCACAGGGATCCCTAGGAGGGTGTGGGATTAGGTGTGCTGCCCAGGCAGTGGATGGGTGGCTGCTCACCTGTGTGTAGGTGTCCCGGATGCTGTAGTCCACCAGCACCATCACCAGGATGGCGATGGGCACCCCAAAGTCCCCGATGAGCCTCCGGATCTGGGGGAACACCAGTGCCAGCCTGGCTACAGCCCTCCTGGTTCACCCCACGGCACCCAGGCTCAGCCCAGCCCCCCTGGGCTCAGCCCAGCCCCACAGCCCCCAGCCCCAGGGCCGTCCCCACGCACCCGTCCGGGGAAGAAGCGGCTGTTCTTGAACTTGCGCAGGAAGAAGGCGATGAAGAAGGTGCCGGCCATGAGCACGAGTGAGAGCAGCGCCGTGTTGGGCTGCCCCGTGACCTTGGTGGCACCGCGGGCAGCAGGGCTGTTGACCAGGGCTGTGGTGTTGGCCACAGTGCCATTGCCCCAGGCCTCGGCCGAGCTGTTGGCACTCAGGCAGCCATGCAGAGGGTGCTCCTGGAAGATCTGGAGCAGGAGGATGGGATGTTCAGCCCCGTCCTGCCTGGCCCTGCCCCACTGCCCTGGGCTCACCCCCACAGCTCACCTTGGCCAGCTTGGAAAAGGTCTCATAGATGAAGATGAGGGAGATGAGAAAGGCAAAGATCTCCTGGGTGAAGCGGGAGACGAAACGCACCAGGAAGCTGCCCTCAAAGGCCACCATGACCAGCACGATGAGGATGAGCCAGAAGCCGATCCAGACACGCCCCACCAGGTACTCCAGCTCGTTGGACGTGCAGAACTGCCCAGCCGTGCAGACAGACAGATGGACAGACAGGTGTCAGGATGGTCACAGGGCTGGACAGAGTCTGGGCAGTGGGGCAGAGCCCTGGCAGGAGGGCTGTGGAGATGTCTGCCCTGGGCAGTGGGGCTGGGGTGGGGGTGTCTCCCCAGCCCCAGGGCAGACCCCAGCAGCTCACCGTGAAAAAGGCTTCCTCAAAGACCAGCAGCGGCCCCGAGAAGCCGATGACCAGCAGGGGCTGAGCACCCAGCAGGCAGAACAGGACGCCCTGCAGCGACGTGGAGATGATCAGCTCCGACACCCCGATCAGGTCCTGCGTCTTCTCCCCTGCGGCAGCACAGGCACAGGCACACCATCAGGATGGGCCCTCGGGCACGGCCCTGCCCCGCAGCACACACGGCGGGCAGCACCAGCACCGCTGCAGCCCCCTGCAGCTGCTCCACACCCACACTCACCCAGCAGCCCCATGCAGCTGTACCACCCTTGGCAGGCTCCACACCCGCACTCACCCAGCAGCCCCCCGAAGGTGATGGCGGGCGACAGCGCAGCGAAGTAGATGAAGATGACGGCAGCGATGCACTGGGGGTCCAGCGCGTCGCGGAAGTCGCTCAGGTAGTGGGGGTACCTCCGCCGCACGTCCCGGATCAGCCCCCCGAAGGGGCGGCCCGTGCGCCTCAGGGGATCATCGTCCTCCTCGGCCTCGTCCTCCACCACCTTCAGCTTCAGCAGAGCTGGGGGCGAGCGGATGCACAGACAGACAGACAGACAGTGAGACCCCAACAGCTGGGACATCCCAAGCCCTACCCTGGCCCCAGCCCTGGCACCTTTCTCCTCAGGGGACTTGGGCTCCAGCAGCAGCCTCCGCTCCTGCTCCATCCTCTTCTTCAGCATCTCGCGCTGGAAGTGGGCGACGCTGCGCAGCAGCTCCTCGCCCTGCACCTCAGAGGGCGGCAGCACCACGCTGCAGTCCAGGAACTCGTTGATGGCGTTCAGAAGGTCGTGACGGTCGTCGGCCAGGTAGGCAGCCTCGTGGAATTGCTGGGGGGCCACGGCAGGGTCAGTGCCCACACTACAGCCCTGTGGCTCCTGAGAGCCTGGTATTCCACAGCCCTGACCCCAAGGCCTCAGCATGGCCCTGGTCCTGGCACAGCCCTGAGCCCCAACCCTGGCACAGCCCTGGCCCCCACTCCAGGATGGCCACGAGACCCCAACATGGCAAGGCTAACTGGCATCCTGGCATTGCCCCACACTCACTAGCCCTGACAGGTCTCCAGGCCCTCATCCTGGCATTTTTCTGAGACCCCAGCACTGGCACAATCTGAGCCCTCCAGCCCATCCCATCTGAGTCCTGACCTGCCTGCCCCATCACAGTCCCAAAGCCCCAGTCCAGTGCTGTCTGAAGAGCATAGTGCCAGCACGACCCTGAATCCCCAGCCCTGGCACAAAAACCCTGAGCCCCCTGCCCAGCACAGGCTCAAGCCCCTGAACCCCATCCTGGCACAGCTCCAAACCCCTCAGCCGGGCACAGCCCGAGCCCCCTGCCCGTTAGGACCCCCATGCCCCGGGGCAGGGACCTTGTCAGACATGAGTGTGGAGATGGAGCGCCCAATCTCGTGATAGTCCATGTGGGTGCTGCTGGGGCCCAGCAGCACGAAGAGGAAGCGCACAGGCACGGGCACCTCCAGCACCGCGTCCAGCTCCACGGCCTCCTGCAGCCGCACAAAGGCCATGGTGGGCTGGTCCAGGAACTCCACACAGCCTGGGGGGCACAGGGGGCACAGGGGTCACCAGGGCGCCTGGCACGCGGGGCCCCCACACCCCTGGCCTGCCCACCCCTCCATACCCACGAGCACCACTGTGGCCTCAGCGTTGTCCGGAATCTTCTCCAGCAGCTTCAGCTCGTGCTTTGACTTGGAGCGAGTGATGCCGGCCGGGGGTGTGGGAGTGAGGACCTCCCTCTGTGGGGCAGAGTGGGGGACAGGGTCAGGGCCCTTACAGGGCACGGGCAGGGGGGGGGGCCGTGGCACCCACCTCCCGCTCCACATCGATGCGCGTGTCGTGCTCGCCGGCGTGGCCGGCGATGAGGGGCTCGGTGACGGCAGGCTCGCTGCCCTCGGCCACGTGGTTGGTGCTGTGGTGGTGCACGAGCAGGGAGCCCAGACTGCCCGCCGAGATGTTCCGCGGGAAGGAGAACTCCTTCTCGTCGCTCGGGTGGCTGCGGGACAGGGCCAGGACTGTCCGTGGTGCCCGGTGGCACAGCCATTGCCAGGATCCCAGGGACAGCATCAGCTCCACAGCTCAGGGAGCAGGGCCCGGGGGCAAGGGGCTGTGTCCGTGCCCCCCATGCCCACCTGTGCTTGAGCAGCAGTGCCCGCAGCACGTTGGCACGGTCCTCAGCCCGGATCTGGTCCGTGATCACCATCTGCTCCACCACCTGGTGAGCCACCCCCGGCAGCGTCTTTTGGTCCAGGTCCAGGAGCACGGCCCCTGGACAACAGAAGGGGTGCTGGGGCCAGCAGGGACAGGACCCCACCTCACTCACCGTGGGCCCCACAGGGTGGTCCCTGCCTCCCTACCATGGGCCAGGGTCTTGCGGAGCTCCAGGAGGCTGCGGAAGGAGAGGGAGGCCACGTGGGGCTTGCCCCAGCGGTCTGTCTCCTCCTCCACGTCCTCCTCAAACTTGATCCAGCGCGCCGTCTCCTTCCACTGCAGCTCCTGGTTCTTGTCCACCACCAGCTCGTTCAGCTCCACGAACACCTGCAGCACAGCAGGGTCAGTGCTGGCACCCTGGGGCCTGTCTCTGCCCGTGCCCTGCCCAGGACCCCGCACCTCGTGGGGCTGCCGGTCCTGCTTGCGCTGCCGCGTGCTGGGCTCCTTGTGGTCCTTGCTGACGTGCACCACCTGTGCCTTGGCGCTCTTCCGCACCAGGTGCCGGCGCACGCCCGGCACGTCCTCGAACCGGTGACCTGGGACGGGTCAGCAATGGGGGGTGACCACTCTGTGGGGCCCTGCACCTCAGACCTCAGCACAGGGGACACTGAGCCCTGGCACGGCCAGTCCTGCACCTCAGACCCCAGCACGGGGGACACTGAGCCCTGCCACAGGTGCCCGTGGAGCTGTGGGATGTGTCCTGCCAGGGAGAGCTCAGGGCAGAGCCATCATCCCACTGCTGGAGGCAACTGCTGCAGCTTTGGGGGGGTCACCGGGTCACCACCAGCAATGCCACCAATCGAGGTGGCTCCTGGCACCAGGGTTACCTGTTCCCTATGTGCCAAGGCCCACCCATGGCCACCAGCATGTGGGCTCTGCCCTGGCTGCGCTCCCATGGCAGCTCCACAGCAAAAGCATCACCTGCCACCCTGAGAGCCCTGGGCTGTGAATCCCTGGGGCTGCTGAGTGCCCAGGGGAGCCACCACCACTGCTACTGCTGTCACTGGCTCCAGCTGCCCAGCTCCTGGCTCCTGGCCATTTCACAGGGACTCAGCCCAGCCGTGGCTCAAGGGATGGGTCCCCTGTTGTTGTGCCTAGCACTGGGAGCAGGGTCAGTGCCTGCACCCAGCCCAGCTTGGCTTCAGCCGCAAGGCAACCTGGCACTGCCAGCCCCACTGTCCCAAACCCACCATCCCCAGCAATGCCAGCACCAGAAATGCCAGCCCCACCATCCCAAACCCACCATCCCCAGCCCCACTCCACTGTCCCAGCCCACTCTCCTGACACAGAGTGGACACCAGGGCAGCCCCAGGGGCACAGCCCCACTCACTCTTCATGTAGTCCAGGTCAGCCGAGGCCAGTGTCTGTGCCTCTGACTCGTCTGTGGGCATTTTCTGGTAGCGGTCCTGCTCTGCGGCCGTCATGCTGCCGATGCAGCGCCGCTCGTGCAGGTTGTAGCTGCGGTGCCCCGGCTGGGATTTCGGCGCAGGGCGGCCCGGGGACCCGGCCTCGGCGGCTGCCCCCTCCCCCAGGGCCCCCTGCTCGGCATCGGGGCTGCAAGGCAGGAGCCCAGCTCAGTGCTGAGCCCCCTCTGCACCCCAGGCCTGCCACGGGGTACGGGAAGGGGCTGTCCAGCCCCAGTCTGCCATGGGGCGGTCAGAGGACACTGCCCTCTCCCCAGGAGCCCCAGCACGGCCCAACCCCGGCTCACCTGCTGGCCTGGGCTTCCTTCGGGGCCGTGCCCCCGCGGGGCTCAGGGGGGGAGCCGGGCAGTGCCGCGGGGGCCGCCGGCTCCTCTGCCTGCCGGTCGCTCGCCTCATCCTCCTGCAGGAAGAACTGGGGGGGCAGCGGGTGAGCCGGCTGCTGGGGAGCCGCGTCTCCCTGGCCATGGCAGCACCGGCCCCGGCTCCTCCGGTGCCCAGCTGTGCCCAGGCACGCTGAGCTTGGAGGCACAGCGCTGAGCCAGGGGAGCACAGCGCTGAACCAGCGGGGCACAGCGCTGAACCAGCGGGGCACAGCGCTGCCCCCGCCCCAGCCCGGCCCTCACCTGCACCGCCTCGGCCGGCCCGGGCTGCCGCAGCTCCTCCGCCGACCGCTCCGTCTCCGTGTCACACGCGTCATCCTCATCCTCCTCAGCCTCCTCGATGGTGGGGGTCTCTCCGGGGACAGAGGCACGCCGGGCCTTCTTTTTGCCCTTTTTCGGGATGCCCTTCTTGCGGCGGGCGTCCGAGGGCAGGTGCGTGGAGAGCGGGTGGTGGATGTGGTGGGACGACTGGCGGTGGTCTGGGGGAACCGGGAGTTGGTGCTGTGTTCCCTGCCCATTTC
Organism: Ammospiza caudacuta; assembly: GCF_027887145.1. Taxonomy (NCBI): domain Eukaryota; kingdom Metazoa; phylum Chordata; class Aves; order Passeriformes; family Passerellidae; genus Ammospiza; species Ammospiza caudacuta. The sequence continues at coordinate 383,554 of NC_080593.1, forward strand.
CTGCCAGCTCCCCACTCCCTGCCTGCCCCCTGTCCGCCCCCTGCCCGTTCCCTGCTCCGTGCCCGCCCTTGGCCCCGCTCACACTCGAAGTCCTCCTCGCCGTAGCTGCGGCCGGCCTCCTCGGCATTGCGGGGGTGGGCGTCGTTCAGGATCTCCTCGAAGCGCTCCACGCCCAGGGCCTTGTTCAGGTCCTTCTCCTCCTCCTCCTCCCCGAAGGCAGGTGAGCCGGCGCCCAGCGCCTCCTGCTCGGGCTGCGGGAGGGCACGGGGATGAGCGGGCACGCGGCAGCACCGCTGCTCACTGTGCCCCGGCCCCAGCATACCCCGGGCACGCCGCCCCGCGAGATGGGTGCCCCGGGCAGGGCTGTCTGAGCCCCGGAGGCACCCAGGGGCTGGGCACCCCTGTCCTGGGCTGGGCACCCCTGTCCTGTCCTGGGCACCCTTGCCCTGGGCACCCCTGCCCTGGGCTGGGCACCCCCTGCCCTGTCCTGGGCACCCCTGCCCTCGTCTGGGCACCCCTGCTCTGGGCTGGGCACCCCTGCCCTGGGCTGGGCACCCCCTGCATCATCCCACCCCACGCACCCCAGCACCCCCGGTCTCAGCGCTGTGCGCCGGTGTCACCTCCGCCCCAGGGTGTCACCTCCACTCCACGTGCTACAGCACCCCAGCTCCAGGCCCTGAGCTGTGCCCCGGGTATCCCCTGCCCTGCTCTCCTCCGGATGGGACCCAGCACTGCCAGTGCTGTACCCCTGGACAGCCCCAGCTCCCCCAGTGCTGTGCCCCGGTGCCGTGCCCCCCCCCAGTGCTGTGCCCCGGTGCCGTGCCCCCCCCCAGTGCTGTCCCAGCCCCTGGCCCGCCGAGCCCCCGGCTCTGTGCCCCCCGCCCCCCGCTGCCGCTGCCCCCCAGCCGGGGGGTGCCAAGGGTGGGCTCCGGGGGAGGGGCTGCGGGGGCAGGGGGCGGTGCTGGGGGCGGGAGGGGATGCGGGGCTGGGGGCGCAGAGGGATGTGCAGGCTGCGGGGGGGTTGCGGGGGTAACGCGGCACCGGGGGCTGCGGGGACACGGGGGCTGCGGAGCTGGGGGGTGCGGAGGATGCGGGGCTGGCCTGGCGGCTGCGGGGGCTGCGGGGGGCGCGTCCCCGGCCGGTCCTACCTGAGTCATGGCGGAGCCGCTCCCTCCGCAGCTCCCGCAGCGCTTTATCGGAGCGGCGGGACCGGCCGGGGATGGGGCCGGGGGTGGGGGGAGAGCGGGGGGGGGGGCGGGGGAGGGAACCGGGGGGGCGGCGGCTCCGTCCCGGCCTTGCCAAATATTGACGGAGCCGCCTCGCGCCCGTCTCAAGGTGACGGCGAACGCAGAGGGCACCGGCGGCACCGCGGCACCGGCGGCGGCCCCGAGCGACCGCCCCCCCCGGAATGCACCGAGGCGCCCCGGGATGCACCGGGCCCGCCCGGGATGCGCCGATCCCCCGCCACCTCCGGCCCCTCGGGACGCACCAATACCCGGGACCCACCGGCTTCTCCCGCCGAGCCCCGGCCCCCGAACCACCGGCTCCCCCGGCCCGGCGCGGATTGCCCGGAGGGCAGCGAGCCCACGGCCGCGCTCCCATTCCCCGGGGCCCCACGGACCCCCGGTAAATCCCCCCAGCCTTGCACCCCTCAGCCCCGGCGGGGGCTGCACAGCCGAGCCCCCCACCACGGCCCCACCCAGTGACCCCGGGACCCCCGGAGTGGGGGGGCAGGGGTGTAAAGGGGCACCCCAGGCACCAGGGTCTGCCTGCAGGGACAGCGGGGGGGGAGCTGCCAGCACCCCGAGTGGGCACCCCAGCAGCACCTGCGGGTCCAGGGCTGTGCCATGGCCACCCCACATGAACCCCAGCCCAGGTATCCAGTTTGGGCACAGGTGCCCCATACCCATCCCCATTGCACAGTGACCCTGGGCTCCCAGGGGGGTTACCCAGAGAGTGACACAGGTAGTCACTCTGCAGTGGGGTGACCCAGGTGATGGCCCATGCCACCCCATCACACCCCGGCACACATGGGCTGCCACGTGACGGCAGGGGTGGCCTCAGAGCACATCCTGCACCTGCATCTCCCCCTCCTGCCACATCCCTCCCACCATCCCCGTGCCCCCTTTGATCCCCCAGACCCCCAAGCCCCTTTGGCCACGGCCCCATGGCCCTAAACCTGCCGGGCTCCATCCTGCACCCCAGCAGCACCCACCCCACCTTTGTCTGGCACCTGGCGTCACCGTGGCACAGGTGGGCACGGTTCCCTGGGCTGGCAGCGCACAGAGAGCCCCCAGAGCCCCCCTAGGCCGCAGCTTACCTGGGAGCCCCGGAGGAACTCCATTAGGATGGGGCCGGTCCCATCCCCGGTCACGTGCGGGCGGCGGGGCTCGCCAGCAGCACCGGGCGGCCGCGGCGTGACACGGGGCTCAATCATTAACCCGGCCAGAAACGGCCGCCAGGGCAGCGCTGGCACCGCGGGCACCGCCACCGCCCGGCCATCGGCGGCGCTGGCACCGCGCAGCCCCAAGGGCGCCCGGCACCCTGGCACGGCTGGCCTGGCCTGCCCCGGGGGGCTGAGCTATGGGGCAGGTGGTACACAGCACTGCCAGCACCCACAGCCCTGCCCCACACCTGAACAAGAGCTAGGGCAGGTGCACTGGGCACTGCCAGCACCCACAGCCCTGCCCCGGGGGCTGAGCAATGGGGCAGGTGGCACTGGGCACTGCCAGCACCCACAGCCCTGCCCCACACCTGAGCCAGAGGCCGGGGTAGGTGCAATGGGCACTGCCAGCACCCACAGCCCCGCAGTCGGGCATCCCCCCGGTGCACCACGGGCTGTGCCATGACACCCGTCACCCCTCCAGGCACTACCAGGGGCTGTGCCATGACACCCGTCACCCCTCCAGGCACTGCCGGGGCTGTGCCATGACACCCGTCACCCATCCAGGCACTACCAGAGGCTGTGCCATGACATCTGTCACCCCTCCAGGCACTGCCGGGGGCTGCAGCCTCTCATCCCCCGCCCCGCGGTGGCACTTACGCTCTGGAAGGCTGAGGAGACGATGTGGTGAAGCTCGGAAGACACCTGGGAGTGGGTCATGGCGCTGGCACGGCCCCCGGCGCGGCCGGCTTAGCCCTTTTCCTTCTCGCGGGGGCTCAGGGGACGCTCTCGGGGCAGCATAACCTGGGGGCACACGGGGGATCAGGGGTGCCCCGGGCCGTGCCGCGGGCGGGGCCGGGGCTGCCCCTCCTCGGGCCGCGCTGGCTCCGGGCTGGTTTGTCTTGGCCACCGGCTGGAATGGCAGAGCCGCGGCCAAGACAAACGCGGGGAGGGGAGCGGAGTCGGGGCAGCGGGACCCCGGGCAGGCACCCAACCCTGCGGGGTGCGGGCAGCGTGCCACACTCGGGGGGCACCGCAGCTCCCGACCCTGCCGAACGCCCACAGCCCTCCCCCGTTACCCCAGCCCGGCCCAGCTTCCACCCACGTTCCCCCTTGGCAGCTGCCCGGCCCCGCGCTGACCCCTGTGGCACCGGCGTGCCGCGTTTATTGCCACGGGAGGTGCCCACGTGACGGGGGCACCGGCGAGGGTGGTGACGGATGACTGCGTCTCACATGGGTGGCATCACCGTCCCGTCACCGGCACCGCTGGGGTGCCAGCACGGCGGCCGCGGCGAGGCTGCAGGAGCTGTGCTCAGTGAGTGCCGAGGCTGCGGCTCCGAGCCTCACCGCAGCCCTGAATCCCACCTATTCCCAAAATTCGGTGCTACCCTGCTCCGGCTTCACCCTAATCCCCGCTCCCGTCCGGGGCCGGAGCCAGCACATCCACATTCCAGCAGGCAGATTATCCGCCCTGCCACGCCGCTCTCCTGGGGCGCCCGCCAAGCCGCCGCCAGCGCTCAACCCCCCCAAACTCGGGATGGGACCCTCCCTCGGGGGGACCCGCAGCCGGGCCACCGCCTCGCAGGGCGCACAGGACGGTGCCGCCGCTGTGGGCACTAAGCAGCTTTTTGGGCTTAATCTCGTGGGCAGCTCGGGATTAGTTTGGGAACACACTGGGATTGTTCTCGGGAACGTCGTGCTTTCACCAAAACACCCGAAACGGGGGTCCTGGCCCCCAGGTGCCACAGCACGGGCCCGGCGGGATGGTGACACTGGGGACATGTGGCTCCCGGGAGCCGGGGGCATGACCCCGCTGGAAAGGATGATGGAGAGCTGGGGGGGACAGGGGGACACTTCTGCTTTCCGTCGCTGAGTCACGGACGAGTGGCGGCCGGGAACGGCTCAGGGCTCGCGCCAGCCCCGTGGAAAGGGGCCAGAACAAGCCTTGGTTGGTGTCCTGCGGCCAGCCCCACTCCCGGGACGCTCTGGCACCCTGGCATGGGGTCGGGTCCAGAGCAGACACCCCAGGACAATCCCACGGCCACCACACGGCAGCTGCAGCGCCGCCACCTCGCCCTGCCGCCGGGCAGAGGGGTCAGGACACGCACCCGAGCCCATGGCGGCGGCGGCACCGTGCCGGTGTCGGTGCTGGCACTGGCACCGGCCGCGCCCCGCGGCACAATGGCCCCTTGTGCAGGCCGGGCCGCCCCGACAAGCGATAAGCGGGGCAGGAGCGCTCCGGGCGCTGGGAATGACCTGCCGCTGCCACGGGCGCCCAGCGCCGCTGCCACGGCCACTCCCGCGCCGCCGGAGTCACATTCCTGGGACCGGCCCCGGCCTGCCTGAGCTGCTGAGGCGATTACAGGGCTCGGCCCCGGCCCCACACCGCCTCGGGGCTGCCCCGGAGCTCCCGGACCCAGCCTGTGCCGGGAGCCACCTCCGGCACCGCCAGCACCGGTGGGAAGTGGGACAAGGGTGCTGGCATTCACAGCACATACACCTGCCCACACCTGCACAGTTATGTCCTGGACAGCCTGTCCACAGCGGGACAACCACAGCTGCACTGGGACAATCACATCGTGGGCAGCCACAACAGGACATCCTGGACAATCACAGCCAGGACAGCCACAACCACACTGAGGCACCCACGTCCTGGGCAGCCAGGGCACACATCCACACCAGGACAGCCATGTCCACACTGAGGCACCCACGGCCTGGGCAGCCAGGGCACACATCCACACCAGCACAGCCATGTTCATAGCACAGAGCCAAGACCTCATGAGAAGAGACAAGACTGGAGGTGGGGGACCCCCAGGGCAGCAAGTGTCCTCCTGCCCACTCTGCCATGCCAGTGCCCCCAGTAGCAGCAGCACCAGGACTCCTGCCAGAACATCTCCTGCCACCACTGTGTTACCGGGCAGATCCCTGGCATGGGCTCAGTGCACACACATGTGCCACCCATTCCTGTGCCCAAATTGGCATCAAGGCTGATGGTGACTCCCGTAGCACGTTCCCCAGCCTTGGTGGTGACACCAGCTGCCCCCGTGGTGACAAGGAACAGCACACCGTGTCTGTTGTTGCTTCCTGGCTGGCAGCACCTCCAGCACGGCATGTGCCAGGCAGGAGGAATGGCTGGGGCGAGGCCAGCACAGCTCAGGCTGTGCCCATCCCCTGGGCAGACGTGCCCATGGAACAGGGAAGTCAGGAGACCCCCAGTGCCCTGCACCCCGAAATGGAGGACCGGTGGGCGCTCCAGCACTCTGCTCACCCCCAAATATGGGAGGACCCAAGCTCCCTGCAGCCCCTTGCTCCCTGCCCCATCTCACCTGGCTGCCCCGGGAAAGCCCTGGGTGTCACTGGCACACAGCGTGCCCCCAGATGCCACCCAACAGGGGCACTTGGGACCCTGCAGCCCTTGTCACCACGGGACAGAGCCGGACCAGACACCACTGGCTCCCACCCGGCAGAGCTTCCCATGCTGAAACTCCAGAAACCAACACCAAAAATGTTCACCTCCCCCCGCCCACACCTCTGCCCACGACCTCAAACCACCGGATCTGGAGATGAGTCACAGCTCTGCACCCACATGGTGCCACCACCGCGGTCATTGCCACGGTCACCAATGTGCCAGGCACCCTCCAGCACCCCTCTGCCACCTCAGAGCGGCCGGGATTCCCCCACAGCACCAGACCTGCAAGCGCCTCCTGCCACTGTCCCTCCCCATCCCAGCCCCAGGAGGGGACAGGCACAGCTGCCAGCACTGACAGCACTGACAGCTCGGTTCCTGTAGGACGGGATCGTGGAGGGGTGGTCTGGACACAGGGACAGCCACTCTGTCCCCTGCGGCACGGCTGGCCGCCGCCCACCCCCCTCGGCTGTCGGAGCCCACCGCGGAGGGGTCGCTGCCGCTGTGCCAGCCCCGGTCCCGCACCGGCCCGGCCCCACTCACCCCATCACCCGCGAGCCGCTCCGGCGAGGCTCCGGCAGCTGCCCCGGCCGGGGTCCTGCCCGGCGGGAGGGACCGGGACCCCCGGCCCGGCAGGGGCGAGGCGGGCCCGGAGCAGGAGCGCGGGCAGCGGCGCCGTGCCCGGGGCTGCCGAGCGCTGCCCGCAGTTTTATACCGGCTCCGGAGGAAAACAACCCGCTTGAGCTGCGGCGGGAGCGCGAGCCTTTGTTCCCTGGAGCAGCCCGGATCCAAACACTGAAGCGCTGCCAAGTCCTCCGCCGTGGCTCCCGTGGCGACCCCGCTCCCGCCCCAGGCGTGTTTGGGGACACAGGGGACACGACCCCCTCGGCGAGCGCAGGGTCCCACCCCGGGGAGGGCAGTGCCACCCCCTTGGCCCGGCGCCCCTGGAATGCCCCAGCGCGGCGCCCTCGGGCAGCCAGCCCGGCCCTGCGGCCGCCCCGTCCCGTCTAATGACAGGCTGCCACTGTGGGGGCTGAAACGGGGACAGCGCGGGGACACGGCTCCCACGGTCCCCTCCCTGCCGCCGCCCGGGACGGCGCTCAGGCACGGGGGCACCCGGGCCACCCTCAGCCCTGCCCGGGGCACGGGAGGTGCCGGGAGGGTGCCCCAGCCCGTGCTTTGGAGCCCTCCCGCAGCCCCGCGTCCCGCAGTGTCGCCGCCCGCCCGGCACAGGTGACAAGGCAGGTACAGCGCTCCCTGAGGAGCGGCGGAAGGGCTGCCGGCGGGGAGGCGCAGCCGCCGGTGCCAGCGGATCGTTAGAACGATCAAATCCCGGCTTTTTGGCAAGCGCTTGAAGTGGTGCAGCGACCCCGAAGGGCTCGACAGCAGGTTCCCAGCTGGAGCCCCCTCCGCGCGGGGACGGGGCAGGCACGGAGCCCTTCCCGCAGCACCGGGAGCTGCCAACAAAATTCCACTGCGGAGCGATCCCAAATCCCGACACCGTGCCGCAGAGCAAGTGTCTGTGCGGCTGCCGAGAGGCACCGCAGCCCCCCAAACCTGCGCGCACCCCAAACCTGCTGCCCCGTCCCCGGGGAGCGCTGCGGGGCCACGGGAGACCACGCTCCGTGGGAGAGCCCGGGCTGGAGCCGTGCCCGGCGTTGCTCAACCCCGGATGGTTTCGCAAGGGGCAGTGCCCCGGCACCGGCGGCGCTCAGCGGGCACCGCGCGGCTCCCCGGGCCCCTCGGAGCCCCCGTTGGACGGTGGGGGCGGCTGGATGACCCAGAGCCCTTCCCGGCCCCGGGGACCCCCGGAGCGCCCCGCAGGCGGGGAGCGGGGGGTGCGGGGGGCTTCGGGCGTGCGACGGGGACACGGAGCGGGTCCCGGCCCGGTCACTCACCTGCCGAGGGCTGCCGGGCTCAGGCGCCGCGGGGCAAGCGCATGGAGCGGCCTCGCTGCAAGAGAGGGACGGGCGTGGGTCAGGGGGCTCCCGCTGCCCCGGGACCCAGCGGCACCCGGGACCGCCCCCCACGGAGCTCCGGGGCGGCACCGGGGCTCAGCGTCCCGGGCGGCACCGCTGCCGGCCGGGGGATGGTGCCGGGGTGTCCGGGGGTGCCCGGGCTGGGTATCGCTCCACCTGCAGCCGAAGGAGCCGAGGCACCGGAACATGTACCGGGAGAGCCCGGGTCCCGGGACACGGCACAGCCCCGTGAACCCCCGCAGCGCGGCTGGGACCCCGGAAGGAACCGGGGAAAGCAGAGCCGCGGCCGCGCCGGGACCTGCGGCTGCCAGGGCGGGGCAGGACCCGACCGGGACCGGGACCGGGACCGGGGCTGCCGCGGGCGGGCGGGGCGGGAGAGGAGGGAGAGGAGGGAGCGGAACGGAGGGGGCTCGGTGAGAGCAGCGTGCGGGGAGCGGGGACAGCACCGACTGGGACGGGCGGCACCGGGAGGGTAGGGGCACTGGGACGGGACCGGGACCGAGACCGGGACCGGACCAGCCGTGCTGCGCCCCGCCAGCCTCACCGCCTCCGTTCACGATCCCGCTGCCGGTGCCGCTGCTTACCGGACAGTCCAGCCGCGCCGGGCGGGTCTGCGCGTCCCCGCGGGGCGGAACGGCGGGAGCGCGCCGGGGCGGGGCGGCACCGGGCGGGTCCGCACTGCTTCCGGCACCGACCCAGCGGGAGCGGACACCGTTCCCGCAAGGGATCCCCTCAGGGCGCCCGCGCAGCGGCGCTGTCCCGGGGAGGGCGGGCGGGGGGACCGGGGGGTCCGGCGGGGACGCGGCGGGCGGGGCCGGGGATCGAACCCGGAACCACGGGGCAGGGGCGGGGCTCGGGGGCGGGGCCATCGCGGGGGTGTGGTGGGGCGGGGACGCGCGGGGGCTGCCGGGAGGTGTGGCGGGGCCGGGACGCGCGGGGGCTGCCGGGAGGTGTGGCGGGGCCGGGACGCGCGGGGGCTGCCGGGAGGTGTAGCTGGCTGGCGGGCGGGCGGGCGGGGGCCGGTGGCGGGGCCGGTACCGGGGCCGGGCCGGGCCGGGACCGATCGCGGCGCGATGCAGAAATACGAGAAGCTGGAGAAGATCGGCGAAGGTGCGGCAGGGCTGGGGCAGTACCGAGGGAGCCGGTGCATGCGGGGCCCGGCGGCGGTGTCGGTACCGGGGGCTCTGCCATGACCCCGTTCCGTCCCCGCAGGCACCTACGGGACCGTGTTCAAGGCCAAGAACCGGGAGACGCACGAGATCGTGGCGCTGAAGCGGGTGCGGCTGGACGACGATGATGAGGTGAGGGGGGGCCGGGGCTGGGACCCTCCCGGTACCCCCCCGGTACCTCCGGGGACCCCCGGGGACCCCCGGCTCCCACAACCCGCGTGTCCCGCAGGGGGTGCCCAGCTCGGCGCTGCGAGAGATCTGCCTGCTCAAGGAGCTCAAGCACAAGAACATTGTCAGGTACCGGGGGCACCGGGAGTACCGGGGGCTGGGCTCGGGGGCTGCTCCTGCCGGTGCCCCGAGCCCGGCCGGGCGCTGGGGGCTCAGCGACCCCTGCCCCGCAGGCTCCATGACGTTCTGCACAGCGACAAGAAGCTGACCCTGGTCTTTGAGTTTTGCGACCAGGTGAGCACCGGAGGCACCGGGGACTGGGGGGATACGGGACTCCGGGAGGGGCACGGGGACCCTGGGGGTCTCTGAGGGTCACCGCTGCCTGCTGCCCCCCTCGCTCCCCCCAGGACCTGAAGAAATACTTTGACAGCTGTAACGGGGATCTGGACCCCGAGATCGTCAAGGTGGGTGTGGCGGTGCCGGGGCCCGGGGGGTGCCTGGGGTGTGCCCGGGGGTGCCCGGTGCTGACGGAGCCGCCCGTGCCCGCAGTCCTTCATGTACCAGCTGCTGAAGGGGCTCGCCTTCTGCCACAGCCGCAACGTGCTGCACCGCGACCTGAAACCGCAGAATCTGCTCATCAACCGGGTGGGCACGGCGGGGGCACGGCGGGGACACGGGCTGGGACACGGGCGGGACACGGGGTGACGGGCTGGGCACTCACACCTGCGAGCGGGGCTGTGCTCGGGGGTGGCACTTGGGAATGACGCTGGCTGGTTGGCTGTCTGTCTGTCTATGCTGGGCAGTCACACCTGGGAGCAGGGCTGTGCTCAGGGGTCACACTTGGGAATGGGGGCTGTCTGTCTGTCCATCTGTCCTGGGCACTCACACCTGCAAGCAGGGCTGGGAGCAGGGGTGGCATTTGGGAATGGGGTTGTCTGTCTGTCCTGGGCACTCACACCTGTGAGTGGGGCTGTGCTCTGGGGTTGCACTTGGAAATGGGGGCTGTCGGGCTGTCTGTCTGGGTGTCTGTCTGACCTGGGCAGAGAAACCTGCGAGCAGGGCTGTCTGTCGATCCTGGGCAATCACACCTGGGAATGGGGGCTGTCTGTGTGTTTGTCCTGGGCACTCACACCTGGGAGCAGGCCTGTGGTCAGGTGTCACACTTGGAAGCGGAGGCTGTGCGTCTGTCCTGGTGTCTGTCCAGCCCCATTTGCGATCTCTGCCGTGTTCCCAGTGATGGGCAGGCAGCAGTGCCGCAGTCCCTGGGGTTGGGGGACGCAGTGGGGCCCCTCAGGCTGAGCCCTCTGTCCCCCCAGAACGGGGAGCTCAAGCTGGCAGATTTCGGGCTGGCTCGGGCCTTCGGCATCCCTGTGCGCTGCTACTCGGCTGAGGTGAGCGGGGCCCTGGGGCTCCTGGGGCTGGGGATGGGGCTCCTGGGGCTGGGGCTGGGGCTCCTGGGGCTCGGGATGGGGCTCCTGGCCCTGCCCTGCCGGCCGGGGCTGTCCCTGTCCCTGTGCCAGCGTCCCTGTCCCTCCCAGGTGGTCACTCTGTGGTACCGGCCCCCAGACGTTCTCTTCGGGGCCAAGCTCTACTCCACCTCCATCGACATGTGGTCAGCTGGGTGCATCTTTGCGGGTACACTGGGGGGCCTGGGGGCTGGAGGGGGCCTGGGGGGCCACGGGGGCCTCTGGGAACCACCCCTGTCCCCCCAGAGCTGGCCAACGCCGGGCGGCCCCTCTTCCCGGGCAATGACGTGGACGACCAGCTGAAGAGGATCTTCAGATATCCTTGGGAGTGGGGAGCTCAGGGGATGGGGAGCCCAAAGGAATGGGGACTGCCCCTGGGAATGGGGAGCCCCAGAATGGATTGTCTGGGAATGGAGACTGCCCCTGGGAATGGGGAGCCCCAGAATGGATTGCCTGGGAATGGGGAGCCCAAAGGAATGGGGACTGCCCCTGGGAATGGGGAATCCCATGGGAAGGGGAGCCATGCATGCTGATCCCTCCAGAATGGGGAACCCAAAATGGGGGATTGGGGAAATCCTGCAATGGAGACTTTCCCGGGAATGGGGAGCCCTGCAGAGTAAGAACCCTTTGGAATGGAGAGCTCTGAGAACGAGGATCCCTTGGAATGGGAGCCCCCTCGGCTGGGCAGGGGGCAGGGGCAGGTGCTGGGTGTCCCCACGGTGGCCCTTGACTGTCCCCACGCTGCTGGGGACCCCCACGGAGGAGCAGTGGCCGGCCATGGCCAAGCTGCCGGACTACAAGGTGAGGGCAGGGGACTGGGGGGTCAGAGGGGATGAGGGGTCTGGGGGAGCTGGGTGTCACCCGTGTGTCCCCAGCCCTACCCCATGTACCCAGCTACCACCTCCCTGGTCAACGTGGTGCCCAAGCTGAATGCCACCGGCCGGGACCTGCTGCAGGTGAGAGCCGTGCCCTGTGTCCCCTGCCCCTGTGCCCCCCACCTCTGTGCCCCCTGCCCCTGTGTCCCTGCCCCTATGCTCCCCACCTCTGTGCCCCCCTACCGCTGTGCTCCTGCCTATGCCCCCCAACCCCTGTGCCCCCCTGCCCCTGTGCCCTTCTGCCTGTGTCCCCATGCCCCTGTGCCCCCCGCCTCTGTGCCCCCCTGCCCCTGTGCTCCTGCCTATGCCCCCCAACCCCTGTGCTCCCTGTGCCTGTGCCCCCCTGTCCCTGTGTCCCCTGTCTCTGTACCCCCTGCCCCTGTGCCCCCCTGTGCCCCCTGCCCCTATGTCCCCCACCCTGGTGTCCCCCATCCTGCCTGCCCCCTGCCCCTGTCCCAGCACTGTGTCCCCCACCCGTGTCATCCCTGCCCACCCCATAAGGGCTCTGGCTCCCGGGAGTGGGTGAGTGGGTGCCCTCCCCCTCGCAGCCCCCTGCCCGCCTGGGGGGCTGTGGGCTGGGGGGCTCCGTGCCGTCCCCCTCAGCCCCCCGTGCCCCCCAGAACCTGCTCAAGTGCAATCCGGTGCAGCGCATCTCGGCGGAGGAGGCCCTGCAGCACCCCTACTTCACCGACTTCTGCCCCCCCTAGGGCCCCCGAGGCCCCGGACCCCCTGAGGGGGTGCCAGCCCCTGCCAGCCCCCCGACTGCAGCCCCCCCAGTATTTATTAGGTTCTGCCCCGGCTGCAGGGGGCTGGCACCACCCCCGGGCCCCCCATCCGGGGGGGATGAGAGGGCTGGGGCTCCCCCGGGACTCAGGACTCACCGGGGGCAGGGGGCTCCCCGAGGGCACGGGAGCCCCCAGAGATGGGGCCAGGGCTGGTGGAGGGGCAGGACCCTCCGGGACCAGGCGCAGGGACGCCAGGGGGGACGCGCCCCCCTCTCCTCTCCCTACTCCCCTGAGCCCCCTCTGCTGGGGGGTGTGCCCCCCGCCAGGGCCTGCTGTACGTGGGTGATGTGCGTGCCGTGTCCCATAAAGAGCTTCCCCCCACCCCGTGCTGCCTCCTCCTTCCTGGGTGTCGGGGACCCCCTCAGACAGCCCCTGAGCCCACCCACCCCTGTGACCCCCCTCACTGCCGCCTCCTCCTTCCTGGGCTGTTGGGGCCCCCACAGCCATGGGACAAACCCCCCACAGCCCCTGACCCCAGCCCAGCCCTCGGAGCCCCCCAGTGCTGCCTCCTCTGTCCTGGAGCCCCCAGACCCCCTGAGCACCCCAGGCCCCCTGAGCACCTCAGACCCCCTGAGCACCCCGGATCTCTGAGCACCCCAGGCCCCCCTGAGCCCCCCAGACCCCCTGAGCCCCCCAGACCCCCTGAGCACCCCAGGCCCCCCTGAGCACCTCAGACCTCCTGAGCCCCCCAGACCCCTGAGCACCCCGGGATCTCTGAGCACCCCAGACCCCCTGAGCCTCCCAGACCCCTGAGCCCCCCAGACCCCTGAGCACCCCAGGCCCCACTGAGCACCCCAGACCCCCTGAGCACCCCAGAGCCCTGAGCCCCCCCGGTCCCCCGAGCAGCCTGGAGCCAGGGTTTTGGGCACCTCTTTATTGGGGGGGCGGTGGGGAGGGGTTGCATGTCCAGCGCGGGGGGGCACAGGCAGCGCATGCAGGAGGTGGGAGCGGGGCCGGGGGCCCCTCACCCCCAGCCCCCCGGCGCCCCCTCAGGGGGCGGGGGAGGCCTGGAGGCCGCCCCGCGGCCCGGGGGTGTCCCCCCAGCCCCCCGGCCGGCGGGGGGGCGGGCTGGGCTCCGCGGGGGGGCGCGGGGGGGCCCTAGAGCCGGGTGACGAGGTAGCAGGTGCGGGGCGACGCCGAGACGGGGCGCGGGGCCGGGCACGGGGCGCCGGGCGCCCTGCGGGGAGCGGGGGTCAGCCCTGCTGCCGCCACTGCCCCTCCCTGGGGGCTCTGCCCGTGCCCCCTCCCCTCCCGGTGTGCCCCACGGTGCCCAGGAGCCCCCCCTTCGGCAGGGGGCACCGCAAAGGGTGTCCCAGCCTGGAGCCGGCCTGGCTCCTCCCGTGTCCCCGCAGGGACCCCCGCCCGCCCCGCGGGACCCCAGCCCGGCTGAGGGTGTCGGGGTACCCCGGAACGAAGCGCTGTGGGGATGATGAGGATGGGGGGGGGTCTGCAGGGAATGGGGGGGGATCGCAGGGAATGGGGGGGGTCGCAGGGAATGGGGGGGTCTGCAGGGAATGGGGAGGGTCTGCAGGGAATGGGGGGGTCTGCAAGGAATGGGGGGGTCTGCAGGGAATGGGGGGGGATCGCAGGGAATGGGGGGGATCGCAGGGAATGGGGGGGATCGCAGGGAATGGGGGGGATCGCAGGGAATGGGGGGGGTCTGCAGGGAATGCCGGAGATCTGCAGGGAAGGGGGGGGGGTCGCAGGGAATGGTCCCGCACCCCCGCGCTGGCCCCGGGGAGCCCCCAGGGACCCCCCCAGGGAGCCCCATCTCCCCCCGGTGACTCCGGGTGCCCCCCCCCGTGTACCTGGGTGGGCGCGGGGCCGTGGGGCTGCCCGGGACCGCCGGGTGCTCCTGGACGGGCGCACGGAGGGACGAGAGAGCGGTGAGCGGGGGGAGGATGGGGTGGGACCCCCGGGCGGGGGGCTGGGGGCGGGGGGCGCGGGGGGGTTACCAGGGTGCCGCCGTCGCTCCGCGGGCTCCGCTTCTTCTCCTTGTACAGGCTGAGCAGTTTGTCCCGGAACACCTGGGGGGGACAGGTCAGGGTCCCGGCCCGCGGGGCCCCGCGCACGGGGAGGCCGGGGGGGCTCACCTCGTACAGGTAATCAAAGATCTCCAGGATGGTGAGCAGGCTGGCGCCGATGAAGAGCCCCATCTGCCCCCCGATGTCACCTGTGCGGGAGGGGACGTCAGCGAGGGCACACCCCGTGTCCCCCTGGCACCCCCCGGTCCCCGTCCCTCACCCAGCAGCCCCGCCACCTCGTACGCCTTCTTCTGCTCGATCATCTCGTAGTTGAGTGCCTCGAAGAAGATGTCCAGGACCAGCACATTGTCCCTGGGGGACACGGGAAAAGGGGGCACTGTCACCTGTCAGAGGGGTGCCAGGCTGTGCCGTGCCAGGCTGTGCCGTGCTAGGCTGGGGGCTGCACTGTGCCATGGGGTACCATGGGACAGGGCAGAGGGTGCATGCTGGTGTGCCAGGCTGTGCCGTGCCAGGCTGTGCTGTGCCATGGGGTTCCGTGGGACAGGGCAGAGGGGGCACAAGGGTGTGCCAGGCCGTGCTGAGCCATACTGGGCTGTGCTGTGCTACGGCCATGCCATGCCGTGCCGTGTGGGTTTCCTGTATCTGGGGCAGGTCTGCACAGGGAGGCCATGCCGTGCCATGCCGTGCCATGCTGTCACGCCATGCCATGCGTGTCACACGTCACTTTGGGCTGTCAGTCGGTGTGTGATGGGGATGCCGTGCGTGGCTGTGCCGTGCTGCTGTGTCACACTGCCGTGCTGTCCCAGTTCATGTCTGCTGGGGGTGCTGGGTGGGTGTGCCCTGTCACTGTCACTCTGGGCTGTGTGTGATGCTGGAGCCCCTGTGTCACACTGCTGGTTCATGTCACGGGGCCATGCTGTGCCATGTCACACTGTCACGCTGTGCCCTGTGATGGCACCGTCACGCTGGGCTGTGGGGCTGTGTCACGCTGTGCGCTGGCGAGGCAGCGGGTGACACCGCGGTGACAGCGTGGTGGCAGCGTGGTGGCAGTGGCAGCGGAGGTGGCGGTGTCACTCACGCAATGTACTGCTCCGTCTTGTTGAACTTCTTGGCCAGGTACTTGGCCGAGGCCTTGCTGGGGATCTTGACCATGGAGAGCTCCTTGCCGTAGCGCACCATGGCGCAGGGCGTGCGGCACGCGCAGTACTCGCTGTCCTTCGTCACCAGGAAGTCTGGGGGGGCGCGGGTGGCACCGGGACCCCAGACCCCTGCCCGGGGCGGGGGGGGGTGCGGGACGCTCCGGGGACAGAGCTGGGTGCTGTCCCCCCCACCCGGGACAAGGGTGCCACCCGGGATTAGTGCGCCACCCGGGATTAGTGCGCCACCCGGGACAAGTGTGCCATGGGCACTGCCGGTGGCACAGGGAGGGGACCCGGCCCTGCGCATCTGGGGACAGCAGTGACCCCCACTCCAGCGAGGGCACAGGGACACCAGAGCCACTCTCACAGTGGTGGGGGCACAGGGACATCAGAGCTGCACTTACAGCAATGGGGGCATGGGGAGGCTCGGGGGTGCCCGGGGGTGCCCGGGGCCGTTGGGGGCACGGGGTACGTACCCAGCGCGGGGTCGGCGCACTCCTTGTACTGCTCGGGGGTGCAGACGTTGGCATTGCCTGCGGGGAGGCGGCGGTGGCGGGCCCGGTTGGTGCCCTGGCGCCGCAGCCCCGCGGCCCCCGGGCGCCCCCCGCTCACCCGGCATGTGCACCATGCGGCAGTTGCAGTTCTCGGCCAGGTAGCGCGTCTCGCAGTCCAGGCGGCACGCCGTCAGGCTGTAGTTGGTGAAGAAGTCGGACTCGATGGGGGTGGCCTTGCAGTCCCCCCAGGGCGGGGGCAGGTACACCAGCTGCCGGGCACCCGCTAAGGAAAACACGGCGTCCTGGGGCCCCGAGCCAGCCCCGCTGTCCCCGCTGTCGTGCCCGGCCCGCGGCGGAGCCGCCCTCGGGCAGAGCTCACCCCGCACCCCAGCAAGGCGGGTGCTGCCCCCCCGAGCCCCCGTTCCGCCCCGTCCCCTCCTTTCGGGCACGGGGATGGCTGCTGCAGCAGTTGTCACCTGCGCCGGTGCCGCGGCGAGGTCCGGCGGGCGGCACTGGCTGGGACAGGACGTGCCGGGCGGGGGGCTCAGCGCGGACCCCTGCCCTGCCCTCGGCGCGGGGACGGTGCCTGGCTCGGGCCCAGCACCCCCGCCCGTGGGTGCCAGGGCCGCTCCTGCTGCCGCCGCGCTCCTGCCGCCCATGTGCCGGCACACGTGGTGACGCCCACCCCGGGCACCTAAATTTAGGTGTCTGGCTGCGGGGGCCGTGCCGCCACCCCCCGGCGGCTGCTCCGCGGAGCCGGGGGTCGCTGCCGGAGCCGCTGCCGCGTGGGGCCGCCCCACAGCCTGTGCTGTGCTGTGCAGTGCCACGGTACCCACGGCAGGGCTGGGCAGGGTGTCCCCATGGGCATGGCTGGGGTGCCCGCGGCTCGGAATGTCCCCACAGGGCTGGCTGTGCTCATGGCTTGGAATGTGCCCACAGGGCTGGCTGTGCTCATGGCTTGGAATGTGCCCACAGGGCGGGCTGTGGCCATTCCGAACCCTCTAGGGGTCCGTTCTGGTCCCTTTGGGTCCCATCCCAAGCCCTCTGGGGGTCCCTTCTGCTCCCTTTGGGTCCCATCCCGGCCCTGCGAGGGTCCATTCTGCTCCCTTTGGGTCCCATCCCGGCCCTGCGAGGGTCCATCCCGGGCCCTCGGGGTGCGTGCCCAGCCCCGGGCGCCGTGCCCGGATACCCGCTGCTGCTGGCAGGAGACGAAGGTCTGGAAGCCGGGGGCGACGCCGAAGCCCAGCTGGTCGATGAAGGGAGGCTCGTCCTGGCTGTGGATCTGCACCTTCACCCCCACCTCAAACGAGGTCTCATCTGCAGGGCAGGGGCTGGGGGTCAGGTGCGGGGCAGGGATCTCACCCGTGTCCCCCCAGATGGACACGCGCTCACCTGTGTCTGCCCAGACGGGCATGTCCCCCCTCTGTCCCCCCAGAGGTGCATGTCTCACCTGTGTCCCCCCAGACGTTCATGTCTCACCTGTGTCCCCCCAGACGGGCAGGTACTCCTCCTGCTGCACGTTGAGCATGAGCTCCAGCCCGTTGCCGGAGCCGCCCTGCAGCGTGGTCAGCACCTCCCGGCCCGGCCCGCCCGGGTTGAACGTGTAGCACTTGCCCAGGCGGGTGAAGATCTGCAGGGACACACGGGGAACACACGTGGGACACACGTGGGACACGCGTGGGACACGCGTGGGACACGGGGACAGGGCTGTCACTGCCACTGCAGGGACCCGTGTGGACAAGCAGTGCCACTCTGGGGACCCTGTGGGGACACGGGGACACACATGGCATGGCAGTGGGGATTCCAGAGCCCCACAGCACCCAGGACGGGGTCCCAGTGTCCTGCAGAACCCAGGACGGGGTCCCAGTGCCCCAGCACAGGATGCCAGTGCTGCCAGGAGCAGGCGAGGGCGTTGATGGTGCCCGGCCTGTGCTGCTGCAGCTCTGCAGGGATATTGGGTTTCGTCACAGCTCCAGGGAACATGTGGGGACACTTGAGATGGGAGGGCACAAGGCAGAGCGGGGATGGGGACCAGGACTCTCTGTCACAGCGGCAGAGGCCACCGTGTCCCCCCAGACCCCAGAGCCTGTCCTGGGCAGCCCCCCCGGGTCCCGCAGCCCCAGCAGAGCCCTGGGGTGACCTTGAGTCCCCGGGGATGGAGCCCCCAGCCGGGACCCCTGAGCCCCAGCCCGGTTCCAGGGCCCCCAGCCCCTGCCCCGCCGTGCCGGGGGTGCCCCACCCGGGGTGATGTCCCATGGGGGGAGCGGAGGGGGCGTTGCCGTGGCAACCAGCTGCTCCCAAAGTGGGGACCCGTTGCCATGGCAATACGGTGCCCAAGGAGGAAAGGGGGGGGCGGGTGTCATGGCAACGGCTGCCCGGCATGGGGATGCTGGGGGGGGCACGGGTGGGGACAGCCACGGGGACGCGTCCCCGGCAGTGCCAGCCCTCCTGCGCTGCACTGGGGTCACACAGGGACCCCCAGCCCCGGGGACCCCCAGCCCTGCTCCCCGAGGATTCCCCCGTCCCCACAGCCCGCCCTGCCCCATCCAACAGCCCTGGGGATGTGAGAGGGGACTCAGCTCACCCCATGGGCCTCGGGCCCCACCACGAGTCCAGGAACCTCGGGGACACAGGGCCAGGGCTGGGGTGAGGTCAGGGACACAGGGCCAGAGATCAGGACCGTGGCCTGGGGCACAGGAGCCCAAGTTGGGGATCCCAGTCCCTAAGACTGGCCGAGCCTGGGGATTCTGGGGGGCTGAACCAGGACCCTGCTGCCTAGTCAGGCACATGCCACCCACCCCAAATTCTGTGCTGGGGACCCTCAGCCCTGCTGTCCCATGTCCCAGCCCTCAAACCCAGGGGCCGTCACCGCTGCCTGCTGGGCTATGGGGACACTGGGGGAGCAGCTCTGGCCACAGGCACGGGGGGAACAGAGGGGCACGGGGGGCACAGACCTGTGAAAGGACAGCTGGTCCCTCAGCTGCGTGGCGGATTAATTAGTGCTCCAAGAGCATTAAGGGGACAGCGATGGCACTGGGCAGAGCTGGCATGGCAGACGTGAGCTGCCCAGCGCCCACGCTGCTGCTGTGGCAGGAGGGGAGTGTCTGCTGCCCATGCCGCCATCACTGCCTGTGCCCATGTCCCTGCCTGTGCCCATGTCCCTGCCTGTGCCCATGTCCCTGCCTGTCCTGCCCGTGCCACCACCCCTGTCCACCCTGTCCGTGCCACTGCCCCTGTCCTGTCTGCGCCACTGCCCCTGTCCTGTCTGTGCCACTGCCCCTGTGCTGTTCTGGGGGCTGCTGGGGGCAGGAACGAGGCTGCTGGGGTAGGGATGGAGGGTGCTGTGGGCAGCAGCAGGGAGTCCCAGCAGGGCTGGCATGGGGACCCGCACCCATGGGAGCCCTGCCCATGGGAGCCTCTGTGCCAACAGTCAGGGCAGAGCTGCTGCTGGCACTGCCCACTGGCACCTGAGGCTGGCACAGGCAGTGAGGGTGCACCTGTGAGCACCTGTACATGTGACACCCCGTACAGGAGAGCACACCTGCGAGCATCCTGTGCCTGTGAGCACCCTGCAACCCTGAGCATCCTGTGCCCACCACAGCCCTGCATGCCAGCAGAGACCCCGGGCAGCCCAGAGCGCCCGGCCCAGCCCCGCTCCCTGCTGGCACTGCCCGCGGCCGCCTGGCACCCCGCAGCACCAGGGTGGGCACATCCCGGTGTGGGTGCTGTCCCCAGCGGGACGGGCAGGGCCGAGAGCGCTGCGGGCCGGGGTGAGCGAGGGGCATCACCCGCCGGTGCCCGCCCCCAGCAGGACTCCCCGGTCCCCCCGCAGCCCCGGGCCCGCCGCGGGCCCCTCCCGGCCCCGGGCACTCACCACGGTGAAGTTGCGGGCGGTGCAGCCGGTGCCGCGGAAGGAGCACTGCAGCAGCATGTCGGCCAGGTCGTGGCCCGTGCGGTTGTAGAACTCGGCCATGCTGAAGGGCTTCGCCTTGAAGTTCTTGAAGTTGGCCTTGTCGCGCAGCGCGGCCAGGACGTGGGGCTCGGCCAGCTGCGGGTTGCTGATCTCGTAGCGCTCGTTGAGCAGCGCCAGCAGCTCGCCCACGTGGTACATGTCGTTGCGGGTGATTTTGGAGAAGCGGAACTCGTTGAGGTTGCAGATGGTGATGGCCGGGAAGGTGAGGTTGCGGGCGGCCACCTCGTCCAGCTTGGTGACGTGCGGGTAGGTGAGGAAGTAGGCGACGCGCTCGGCGCACACGAGCAGCAGCAGCCCCAGCGAGCCCAGGAAAAAGCCGCCCCAGAGCACGCGGCGCAGGGACACGGCCCCGTAGGCGAAGACGTGGCTGATGCCGTGCAGCGAGGAGCTGTGGGCGAACGCCCGCAGGCTCGAGAGCCCCTCGCCCTCCCCGCTGCCCTCCGAGCCCCTCCTCATCCTGTTGCGGCCGGGGCCCCGCGCTGCCCCGCAGCCTCAGCCCATCGCCGCGCCGGGCTCGGGGCGCCGCCGGCGGGAGGCGACGGGGGAGGAGGAGGAGGGTGGGCAGGGGATGGGAAGGCGGGGATGGGGGGGCAGGAGCGGCGGCCGCGCTGCCCCCGGTCCCTCACGCTGCCGGTGCCGCTGCCGGAGCCGCGGGCAGCGCGGCGCAGCCCCCGTCCCGCTCCCAGCCCCAGCCGCGGTCTCGGCTCCGATCGCGGTCCCGGTTCGAGCCCTGGTCCCGGATCCGGTCCCGATTCTAGCCTCGGTCCCCTCCCGGTCCCGGCTCCAGTCCCAGCCCCGGCCCCGCTCCCGGTCCCGCTCCCGGCTCCGCTCCCGCCGCGGCGCAGCCGCCGCCGGTCCCCGCCGTCCCCCGCCGCCGCCGCCCCCGCCCCTCCCGCGGCTCCACCCGCCGCCCCCGCCGGCGGCCGCAGCCTTGGGGTACGGGGGGGCCGGGACCCCCGGGAGGGGGCGCAGACAGCGCCCCTGCACCGGGCAGACCGCGGAGCCCGGCGCGGGGGTCACACCGCGGTCCCCCCAGCCCGGGGTCACACAGGGGTCCCCCATCCCGGCAGGGATGCAGGGGAGCCAGAAGGATGTGGCAGGGTCCCCCCGCTCCGGGGGTGGCACAGGGGGCTCCCATCCAGAGGCTGCCCCGTGGGACCCCCGCCCCCCGAGAGTCCTGCAGGGCTGATCCGGGGGGTCACACTGGGGCTCCTCCGCCTGGGGGGCTGACACAAGGGTCCCCCTCCTTGGGGGGCAGCACAGGGGACAGGGGACAATCCCTCCGGTGGCGTTACAAAGGGGTAGCCCCATTCCAGGGGTCCCCCGTCCCGGGGTCACACAGAGGGTCCCGACCCCAGGAAATGACACAGGGTCCCTCCGCTCCTGGAGGGTGACACAGGCGACCCCCTCGTTCCAGCGGGGGTCACACGGGGGTCGCCCCACCCCAGAGGTCACCCAGGGGTGACAGATGAGGCTCCCTGCCCCGGGGGTATTATCGGGGCCCCCTGACAGAAATCACGCAGGGGCTCCTCCATCCCGGGGGTGCAGGGGTCCCCCATCCCGGGGTCACGTAGGGGTTCACCCCTCCAGCCCCCGGGGGTCTTGCAGCGTTTCCTCACTCGGAGTGGCAGGGGTGCCACACTGCCCGGTGACACACGGGACACCCCAGGGTCACACGGGGAACGCTCAGCGCGGCAGGGGCCCCGCACCTCGGCAGGGGGCTGGCACCGAGCGGGGGTGGCACAGGGGGGCGACACAGGGGGGTGACACCGGGGGTGACACCGGGGGTGACACAGGGGACACCCCCGCCCCGTGGGGCAGCGCGGCAGGGGAGGGGGCGGGGTCAGCATCATCGGTCACGCCCACAAATCAGACGTCACTCACCCCGCCCCCTCCCGCAGCCAAGGGCGCCCCCCCCGCGGCCCGGAGGACCCATCGCAACGCCCGCCAGCCCGGTCCGCCCGGCAGCGCCGCTTTATTGGGGGGGGGAGCAGCGCGGGGACCCCTCAGGACCCCTCCTTCGTCTGCCGTCGGATGAGCTCGGCGTAGAGACCCCCCCGCCGCAGCAGCTCCTCGTGGGTCCCCGCCTGCGGAGACAGGGGGACAGCCGATGGTGTCACCGGCGGGCCGCACCCGGGTGTCGCCTGCGGGGCCGCGCCCGCCCTGCGCCCGCCTCACCTCGGCCACGCGGCCGCGGGCCAGCACGGCGATGAGGTGCGCGCCGCGGATGGTGCTGAGGCGGTGCGCGATGAGCAGCACGGTGCGGCCGGCGGCAGCGCGCTCCAGCGCCGCCTGCACCGCCCGCTCCGCCTGCGCGTCCAGCGCGCTCGTGGCCTCGTCCAGGATCAGCACGGCCGGGTCCTTGAGCAGCGCCCGGGCGATGGCGATGCGCTGCTTCTGCCCTCCGGACAGCGCCGTGCCGCGCTCGCCTGCAGGGCACCGCGGGGACACCGCGGGGACACCGTGGGGATGCTGCGCTGCACCATCCCAGGGCACCCCCAGAGTGTCCAGAGCCCGGGGACGCCGCCCCGGCCCGCAGCCAAGGACCCCCCAGACCCGGAGCCATCGCTCCTGCTCAGAGCCCAGCGCGGCCACGGCTCCCTGTGAACCTCAGCGGTGACCAGCACCGGTGTCCCCGCAGGACCGGGACCACCTCAGCTGGGCTGAGCCCCCCGCCCGGCCATACCCACGACGGTGTTGTAGCCCTCGGGGAAGCTGCGGATGAAGCCGTCGGCGTCGGCGAGCCGGGCGGCCTCGTACACCTCGGCATCAGAGGCTCCTGGCTTCCCGAAGCGGATGTTCTCCATGATGGTGGTGCCGAACAGCACCGGCTCCTGCAGCACACCCGGCCCTCAGCGCTGAGCCCGGCCAGCCCCAGCTCCCTCCCCTTGCCCTGGACAGCCAGGGGACCCCGGCCAGCAGCACTCCTGTCCCCTTCACCTGGCTGATGAAGCCGATGACCTGCCCCCGCAGCCAGGAGGGGTCCAGGCCGGCGATGTCGTGCCCGTCCAGGGTGATGGTTCCTGCCGTGGGCTCGTAGAACCGCTCCAGCAGCGCTGCCACCGTTGACTTCCCTGGGGAGGGGACCCCTGAGGCCCCCTGCTCCGGAGGTCTGGGGGGTTCCCAGTCCCTGGCACACACTGGGCACACTGGGCAGAGCCCTGGGGCGCAGGAGGAGGTGCCCAGGGAGGATGGGGGTGCTGGTACCTCCTCCTGAGGGGCCCACGATGGCCACGGTCTGGCAGGGGGGCAGGGTGAGGCTGAAGTCCTGCAGGACAGGGTAGCCAGGCCGGGTGGGATAACTGCAGGGAGAGGAGCAGGGGCTGCAGGGCTGTGGGGACAGGGTGCCAATCCCCTGTCCATGGGGTGGCTCAGAGCCATGGGGCCCAGGCAGGGCCTGCTGGGACCCACCTGAAGGAAACATGATTAAAGGAGATGCGTCCGAGCAGGGAGTGAGCAGGGATGGTGCTCCCCCCTTGCAGGGGCACGGGGGGCTCCAGTCTCAGCAGCTCGAGGACACGGGCACCAGCACTCAGACCCCGCACCACCTGTGGGGGACAGCAGGAGCACCCCATGGCCCCCAGACCCCACCTCACTGGCACTCAGACCCCACCTCACCCACAGGGAGGGTGGTGAAAGCAGCCCCGGAGCCCCAAACCCGAATCCCCAGCCTCAGGGGGTGCCAGGACCCCTCAGCCCACCTACCTGGCCCATCAGAACGGAGATGCTGGCCAAGGACCTGGGATGCACAAGGGCAGAGGTTGAGCTCAGGGCTGTGCCCAGGCAGGCTGCGGGGGTACAGGGGGTGCCAGGGGTTCTGGGGGCACCATGGGGCCCTGCCCTGACCTTTGCACCGTCTGCGAGGCCACCAGGAAGGACATGAGGTCACCGGGGGAGAGCTGGTCTCCAGCCATCAGGGAGCCACCCACGAAGATGGTTCCCAGGACGATGCCTGTGGGATGGGGGCAGAGCTGGATTTGAAGGGGATGTGCGGAAGGGGCATGGAGGAGGTCCTGCCCAAGGGAGTGCCACCCCAGGGCGCACTGTGTGACCCCCACTGACCGTTGAGCGCCAGGTTGGAGAGCCCCTGGAAGGCGGCGATGCCCAGTCCCAGCTGCTCGCTCAGACATCCGGCACGGTCCACCTCGGCACGGAACAGCCTGGGGCAGGGGTGGGCCGGGGTCCCTCTGCCCCACGCCCACCCCCCCCAGGGCCCTAGCCTTGCCCTTACCCTGCCTGCTGCTCCTCCATGGCGAAGGCGCGCACCGTCCGCACGTTGCCCAGCGCCTCGTCGGCCACCACGGTGGCCTTGGCCACCTGCAGGGACAGCGGGGACGTCAGAGACGCCCCACGGCCACGCTCAGGGCTGGCAGGGCAGGGGCTCTCAGCGGGGGTTACCTGCTCCTGTGCCTGGCGGGACAGGCTGCGCAGGAAGGCGCCGATGAAGGCACCGGCGCCCACGAGCGCCGGCAGCGCCACGAGCAGCAGCCCCGTGAGCTTGGGCGAGAGCAGGTACAGCGACACGAAGCAGCCGGCGGTCTGCGTGCCACTGCGCAGGCCCTGCGGGACACAGAGGCTGGGGGCACCGCCGGGCTGGCCCAGGAGATGGCCGGGCTCACCTGGGAGAGGCCGGGCTGGCCCAGGAGATGGCCAGGCTCACCTGGGACATAGCCAGGCTCACCTGGGAGAGGCCGGGCTCACCTGGGAGACGGCCAGCTTGAAGGAAGACTTGAACTCCTGGATGTCGGCCGTCAGCCGTGTCACCAGCTGCCCCGTGCGTGTGGCGTCAAAGAAGGCCACCTCCTGCCTGCCTGCCGGGGGAGCGGTGGGTGGGGGGCCCCGGACACCCCCTCTCCCGTGCCCCCCGTGCCGGGGTTACCTGAGCAGGGCGCTGAAGAGAGCCTTGCGCATGTTGCCGGCCACCCGCTCGCCCACGCGGGCCAGCAGCGCGATGTACCCGAAGGTCAGCAGGCCCTGCGGGACGGGGGGGTCAGCAGGGCTGGGGGCACCCCCGGGACCCCCACCCGCCCTTTTGGGGGGTCGGCACTCGCCTGCAGGCAGTAGACGGCGAGGAGGCGCAGGGCCGGGCGCCGCACCTCCCGCAGGTAGGTGGCCACGTGGCCGCGGGCACACCGTGCCACCACGTCCACCAGCTGGCCCAGCAGCACCGGGATGCGCACGTTGAGCAGGGCTGCGCCCAGCGCCAGCTGCGGGGACACACAGGGACAGGGACAGGGCTGTCACCACACCGGGACAGCAGCACGGGGCGCCATGCCATGGCACTGGGACAGCGGGTGTCACACCGTGGCACTGGGACAGCGGGGGTCATGCCATGGCACCAGACAGTGGCTATCTTGTGTCAGCACTGGGATGGTGGCTGTCACACTGTGCCACTGGGACAGCATGCGTCACACAACAGCGAATACCAGGATGGTGGGTGTCACACAATGGCACCAGGACAGTGGCTGCCACACCCTGGCATGGGGACCATGGTCATCACACTGTGGCACCAGGACAGTGACAAACAGTGGGATGGCGGGTGTCACACCATGTCAATGGGACAGTGGCCATCATGCCGTGGCACTGGCACAGTGTGTTACTCCACAGCACAGGTGTGATACGGGGACAGCGGGGACAGGGGCAGCCATGGCCACCCGCCCGGGCTGCTCACCACGACAGCAGCGGAGAGCGCCAGGAGCTGCGGGCGCAGGAAGGTCCAGAACAGGGGCCAGTCAAAGGGGGTCTCCGGGGGGGGCTCTGGCGGCTCGGCAGCGGCAGGGGGGACAGCAGGGACAGCGGGGACAGTGGCGGCCTCCTGGCAGCGCGCAGCCGTGCGCAGCAGCCCCAGCAGCACGCAGCCCGAGGCCGAGCCCACCAGGAGCAGCCGGGAGCGCGGGGCCGGGGGCGCGGGGGGCGGCCGGGGGGGCACGGCCAGCCCCAGGCGCCCCCCAAACCTGAAACTGCGGAGAGAGGTGGGTGAAGTGAACCTGGGGGTGAGCCAACCCGGGGGAGCCCCCAGAGACCAGCCCAGGCACCTCAGAATCCCATCTCCCTCACCAGGAGTTGTGTTCCCGCCCCCAAGGGAGCCGGGACCCCCCAGGACCGCCCGGGATCCCGCAGTCCAATCCCCCGCCAGGAGCTGGGGTGCCCCCATCGCGCAAGGCCGGTGAGTCTGGGAAGCCCCGGACGCCGCAGGCTGCCGAGCGCGCGGTCCCCGCCCCGCACCGCACCCAGAGGCGGCTCCTCCTCCCAGGGCAGCCCGGGGCACCCCAGTACCTGCCCACGTGTTGCCCCCGCCCCGGTTCCCGTCCCGCTGCACCGGGAAGCCCGCGGACCCCTCAGCCCCCCGGGAGCCCCGGCCTCCCCCGGTCCCCGCGCACGGATCTGGGTGTCCGGGACCCCCGCGAGTTCCCGGCACCCCTGGCTCCCCGCAGCCCGACTCGCACCCCGGGACCCCCGCGACCCCCGAGCCGGGGCTGCTCCCAGCCGGAGATGGGGTTCCCAAGGGAGCCGAGGCTCCGGGATCCGCCCGGGATGCCCCGCGCTCCCCGGTACCTGCGGCCCGGCACGGAGGGCGGCCGGAGCCGGGTCCAGGCGCCCGCCGCCCGCAGCAAGAGCACCGGCAGCGGCATGGCGGCTCCGGGCGGGGGCGGCTCCGGGGGCGGCTCCGGGCGGCGCGGGGCGGGCGCGGGGCGGGACCGGGCGGGCGGAGCCCAACACCGCGGCCCGGGCCCTGCGCCGGCCCCGACCCGCACCGGCCCCGCTCCGCCGCCTCGGGCCCTTCCCGGGCTCCGCGCCCCGACCCCGCCGATCCCCGGGCCCGGCACACCCGCTCCTCCCCGGGGCCGCCCCGGACCGCCGGACTCGCACCGGAACCCGCGGCGGAGCTCGGAGCGCGCCCGGCACCCCCGACCCCGCCGCTGCCCGGGCTGCTGCCGGTGCGGCCATGGCCGGCGGCGGGGCCCGGGGCGGGCGCGGCGCCCCCTGAGCGCCCGGCACCGGCGGGACCGGGCCGGCACCGAGCGCCAGGTGAGCGGGGACGGGCAGCGGTACCGGGGCGGCCGAGCCCCGCTGTGCCCGGAGCGGGGTCACGCTGCTCCTCCCCGGGCTCCCGCAGCCCGGCCGCTGCCCCGGGACCCCCAGCCGGGCTGCGCGGGGCACCGGGCCGGTGTGTCCCCTGCGGCCGTGCCGTGTCCCGATGTGTGCTCCCGGGGCACACGGGGCTCACTGACGGGCCCCGTACGGCACAGCCATGTGTCACCACCGGGGCTCGTGTCACTCGGGGGTGTCACCCTGCCCTGCCCCACGGGCAGGTGTCCGTGTCCCCGTACGGGGTCCCCGTGACACAGGTGACGCTGCGGAAACACAGGCGTGTCCCGGCAGGGTCCCCGGGGCCACTGCCGAGGTCTCCGTGTCCCTCGGGTGCCGCCGTGTCCCTCGGGTGCCGCGTCCCCCGGGCTGTGTCCCTGGCCCCGGGGGTGTCCCTGTCGCCCGGCCCGGGGATCCCCCGGCCCCCCCACCGGGGCTATTTACCCTCCGGGGCTATTTTCAGGCTCCGCGGGTATTTTTGGCCTCGCGGTGCGGAGCGGGTTGGGGACGGGCCGTGCCGATGTCACCCGCCGGGACACCCGATCCCGGGGGCCGCGGCCGCTGTCCCCAGGGGTGTTGCACAAGTGGGGTCGCGTCCCTCCCGCTGCATCAGCCCCGCGCGTGAGTCAGCCCCGGACACGTGGGGCCGGACGGTGTCACCCGCGGCCACCGGCCTGGCCGGACAGCGGCTGCGGCCACCGCGGGGGACGCTGGTGACGCGCGGCGCTGCGGGCGGCGGTAAGGGGGCATCGGGAGGGTGAACGGGGGGTCCCGTCCTGCTCCAGGGGTGGGGGTCCCGTCCTTCCCCGGGGGGCGATGGCCCCACCCAGGGGTTTGGGGTCCCTTCCAAGAGTTTTGGGTCCCGTCCTCCCCTGGGGGGGGGCGTCCTCCTGCCCCAAGGTCCGGGGTCCTGCCCTGCCCCAGAGGGGCGCGGGCTCCGGTCCTTCCCCGGGGAGGTCCGCAAGGCGCTGAGAGGCCGCCAGGGCTCGGCACCGCTCCCGAGCTGCTCCCGGCTCCGGGGGCGGTGTGTCCGTGCTGAGTGGGGGCTGCGGGCTGTCTGTGGGCACACGAGTCCGTGGGGAGGGGGGCTCGGTGGGGTGAAGGGTGTGGGGGGCTGTGGACACGGGGATCCGTGGGGAGACCCGTGTTCCCCCCGCTCGGGCTGGGCAGCGCAGCGTGGCCCGGGGGAAGGCTGGGGGAGTATTGGGGTCCCTCCCTGGGACCTTGCAGGGTCCGTCCCGGGCAGCCCTGCGGGGTCACGGCAGGCTCTGGCACTGGCCCGGCCGGTGGGACAGGACGGGCCGGTGGCAGCTGCGGTGTCACCTGCGGTGTCACTGCCCGCGGCCGGGGCCAGCTCAGGCCACCCGAATCCGGGGCACGCGGGCGGCACCCCGGCGGCATTTCCGGCGCCCCACATCTGCCCCGGCCCCTCCGCGCCCCACCGCCCCATGGCGGCGGCCCCACGGCGGCGGCAGGCGCTCCCGTTCCCCGGCAGGTGATGGCGGAGCACGGAGAGGAGCACCGGGACTACCGGGAGTACCGGCGGCTGGAGGATTGTGAGGAGGACTCGCCCCCCGGCGAGGAGGAGGAGGAGCAGCTGCTGCTGCACGTCACCGAAGGACCGACAGGTACTGGGGTGCCGTCTGGCGGGGATTCCGGGTCCCGTGGGCTGTTTGGGGACCCAGGAGGTGTTTCTGGGTCCTGGGTGGGGCGCGGGGGGTCCCGGGGGGGGGGCGGTACCACATTCCCACCTGACCCCCCCGTGTTTTTCCCCACAGACTCGTGGCATCACATTAAGGACCTGGACAGTTTCTTCACCAAGATATCCTGGCACAGCCCCTGGTGGCACTGTGGGGGACAGGGGGGAGCATGGGGTGACTCAGGGGATGGGAGGGGGGACATGGGGGGGTCCATCACTCCTTCATAGCCTCCTTAACCTCCCCGCACATCTACCAGTTCCACCAGAGGAATGGCTTTGCCTGCGTGCTGCTCTCGGACGTGCTGGAGCTGGTGTAAGTGCTGCCACGGTGTCACCGTTGGGTGCCAGGCGGCCCTGAGTGCCCCCAGGCTCCCGCTGACCCCCCGTGCCCCCAGGCAGTTCCTGTTCGTGGTCACCTTCAGCACGTTCCTGCTGTGCTGCGTGGACTACGATGTGCTGTTCGCCACGCGCCCGCTCAACCACAGCCACGTCCCCGAGCGCGCCAAGGTGACGCTGCCCGACGCCGTGCTGCCCGCCCCGCAGTGCGCCCGCAGGTGGGGACACCGGGGACACCTGGGCTCCCAGCGGTGGGGGTGACACGCGTGTCCCCAAAGGGTCGGTGGCTGTGGGTGGCTGCGGCGCCAGCTGCTGCCTGCGTGGCCGTGCAGAGGTGCCAGTGCCACCAGCGTGGCTTTGCAGGGCCAGGGTGCCACTGGTGTGGCTGCATCACGTCCTGGTGCTGTGAGTGATGTGTCCCCAGCAGTCTCTGAGGCTGCAGAGGGCAGTGAGGCGGCTGGTGGCACTGGTGACACCTGTGTTTCTGCAGGCTACATGGCAGCGGGTGGCTGTTGCCTGTGAAGCGTTTGTTGGCCCTCCTGACACTTGTGTCCCCACAGGCTTTGTGTCAGCAGGTGCCTTCTGGGTTTGCTGGCACTGGTGTGGCTGTGGGGGGGTCCCGGTGGCACTGGTGACACCTGTGTCTTCTTAGCAGGCCCTGTGGCACTGGCTGGCAGGTGGCCATGGGGACTTGGTGACACTGTGACACCCGTGTGTCCCCGCAGGCTCCGTGGCAGCGGGTGGCTGCTGTTCCTGCTGCGCTGGCAGGCGCAGTGTGGCACCGGTGACACGCGTGTCCCCGCAGGCTCCGTGGCAGCGGGTGGCTGCTGTTCCTGCTGGTGCTGGCGGGCGCGGTGTGGCTCTGCCGCCTGGTCACGGCGCTGCGGCGCCTCGTGGGCTACTGGGAGATCCGCAGCTTCTACATCCGAGCGCTGGGCATCCCTGCGGTGAGGGGGCCGGGCTGGGCTGGGGCTGGGCTGGGCTGTCAGGTGCCACTGAGGGGGACAGAGGTCTGGGCTGGGCTGTCAGGTGTCCCTGGGAGAGGGCTGGGGTCCAGGGTGGGCTGCCAGGTGACACTGGGAGGACTGGGGTCTGAGCTGGGCTGTCAGGTGACACTGGGGGAGCTAGGGTCTGAGCTGGGCTGTAAGGTGCCACAGAGGGGTCCAGGATCCAGGCTGGGCCATAAGGTGTCACGGGGCACAGGGCAGTGCTGAGTGACGCCAGAACCGAGCAGCGCCGCGCTGTGCCGCGGGTGCCCCGTGCCCATGCCCATTGCCGCCGCCGCAGGAGGAGCTGTGTAACCACAGCTGGCAGTCGGTGCAGGCCCGGCTGCTGGCCCTGCAGCGGCGCCAGCCCCTGTGCGTGCCGCGCCGGGAGCTGACGGAGCTCGACATCCACCACCGCATCCTGCGCTTCCGCAACTACACCGTGGCCATGGTCAACAAGTCCCTGCTGCCCGTGCGCTTCCGCCTGCCGCTGCTGGGCCCCGTGGTGTTCCTGACGCGCGGGCTGCAGTTCAACCTGGAGCTGCTGCTGTTCCGCGGCCCGGCCGCGCTCTTCCAGAACACCTGGAGCCTGCGGCCGCAGGTGAAGCGGGCGGGCGCGCGGCGGGCGCTGGCGCGGGGGCTGGCGCGGGCGGCCGTGCTGCTGGGGGTGGCCAACCTGGCGCTGTGCCCCTGCGTGCTGGGCTGGCGCCTGCTGCTCGCCTTCTTCAGCTACGCCGAGGGGCTGAAGCGGGCGCCGGGCAGCCTGGGCGCGCGCCGCTGGTCGCTCTACGCGCGCCACTACCTGCGCCACTTCAACGAGCTGGGCCACGAGCTGCAGGCGCGCCTGGGCCGCGGCCACGCGCCCGCCACCCGGTACATGGACTCGTTCAGCAGCCCGCTGCTGGCCGTGCTGGCCCGCCACGTCGGCTTCTTCGCCGGCTCCGTGCTGGCCGTGCTCATCGTGCTCACCGTGTACGACGAGGACGTGCTGACCGTGCAGCACATCCTGACGGCCATCACCCTGCTGGGGCTCGTGGTCACCGTGGCCAGGTGGGTGCTGGAGTCACCATGGCCAGGTGGGTATTGTGGTCACCATGGCCAGGTGGGTATTGGGGTCACCGTGGCCGGGTGGGTAATGCAATCACGGTGGCCAGGTAGATGTTGGGGTCACCGTGGCCAGGTGGGTGTTGGGGTCACCGTGGCCAGGTGGGTGTTGGGGTTATGGTGGCCAGGTGAGTGCTGGGGACATGGTGGCCAGGTAGATGTTGGGGTCACGGTGGCCAGGTAGATGTTGGGGTCACGGTGGCCAGGTGGGCGCCAGGGTCACGGTGGCCGGGTGGGTTCTGGGGTCACGGTGGCCGGGTGGGTTCTGGGGTCACCGTGGCCAGGTGGATGCTGGGGACACGGTGACCGGGTGGGTGTTGGGATCACCGTGGCCAGGTAGATGTTGGGGTCACGGTGGCCAGGTGGGCGCCAGGGTCACGGTGGCCAGGTGGGTGTTGGGGTCATGGTGAACAGGTGGGTGCTGGGATCACCATGGCCAAGTGGGTGTTGGGGTCACGCCGGCCAGGTGGGTGCTGGGGGCACGGTGGCCAGGTGGGTATTGGAGTCACTGTGGCCAGGTGAATGCTGGCCTCATGGTGGCCAGGTGGGTGCTGGGATCATGGTGGCCAGGTGGATGGGGCAGACCCTGTGCCATGCCATGGGGGCCGGGTGGGCAGCGGGGGGCTGAGGTGGGGCCCTGCCTGTGCCCCGCAGGTCCTTCATCCCGGACGAGCACGCGGTGTGGTGCCCGGAGCAGCTGCTGCAGCGGGTCCTGGCGCACGTTCATTACCTGCCCGAGCACTGGCAGGGCCGCGCTGGCCGTGCCGAGACACGAGCAGAGATGGCACAGCTCTTCCAGTACAAGGCGGTGCGTGCAGCCTCCCACTGCCCGAGACCCTCCTCCCCAGGACCCTGCTCCCCTGGGACCATCCTCTCCCCCTGCTCCCCCCCCAGCACCCCACAGACTGGGAGCCCCCATCCTGGGACTTCCCAGCCCCATATCAGGACCCCCAGCCTGGACCTCTCAACACTGCGACCCCCTGCTCCAAGACCCCATTGCCCTGGATTCCCTGTCCCAATCCCCTGCCCTGGGACCCCTCAGAGCAGGAGCTTCCCGTGCCTGGATCCCATACCCTGGATCCCCCACACTGGGACCCTCCTGCACCAGGGCTCCCCACTCTCGAGGTGCCCCCATCCAGGAGCCTCCTGCTCTGGAGTCCCCCAGGCTGAGATCCCCCACCCCAGGCAGCCCAAGGACTGCCCTGCTCAGGACCTACTGCCCTGATACCCCCACCCCGGACATCCCACCCCACGGCTTCCCAATCTGGGCCCTCCGCCCCGGGACACCCCCATATCCCGCTGGCCCCCCCTGCAGGTTTTCATTCTGGAGGAGCTGCTGAGCCCCCTGGTGACACCCCTGATCCTCATCTTCGCCTTCCCCCCCCGCGCCCTGGACATCGTGGACTTCTTCCGCAATTTCACGGTGGAGGTGGCGGGCGTGGGCGACATCTGCTCCTTCGCGCAGCTGGACGTGCGCCACCACGGCAACCCGCAGGTGTGCGCGGGGCCGGGCGGGGCGCTGCGGGCCGTGCGGCCGCGCCGGGGCGGCCGTGCCACGTCCCTGTCCCCGCAGTGGCTGTCCGAGGGACACACGGAGGCGCCGCCGGAGCGCCAGGCGGAGCACGGCAAGACGGAGCTGTCGCTGATGCGCTTCGCCCTGAGCAACCCCCGCTGGCGGCCGCCGCCGCCCGCCCGCCGCTTCCTCGGCCACCTGCAGGCGCAGGTGACCCGCGACGCGGCCGCCGCGCCCGCCCCGCGGCACCTGCTGCCCGAGGGGCCGCTGCCCGCGTCCCTGCTGTCCGAGGAGTCGGCCCTGGCGGTGAGTGGGGGCGCCCCGGGGGTGCCGGGGGTGTTTGTGTGTCCCTGAGGGTGTCCCTGCAGCAGCGAGCAGTGTCCTGGCTGCCGGGGGGGTGCCAGGGGGTGTGTGCGTGTCCCCTGACGGGTGTCCCCGCAGCCCGAGGCGCTGGTCAGCAGCGTCCTGGCGGCCAGCGGGCTGGTGGCCCGGGACCCGCGCTTCGGGCCGCCCTGCGGCACGGCCAGCGCCACCGCCAGCCTGCTGGCGTCCCTGCGGAGCCCCCTGGGCACCTGCGCGGCCGCCGAGAGCCCCGGCGAGCACCCCGAGGACAGGTGGGACACGGCACGGGGGCCGTCAGCAGGGGGACATGGGGGGGCATGGGGGGCGTGGGGAGGGGGGACGGGGCTGGGAAGGGTGTCGGGGGTGTCACCGAGGGGGGCTGGCGTGGTGGGACGGGGGTCGGGAGGGGAGGGGGTGTCACGAAGGGGATGTCATGGCAGGGAGGGGGTGTCACAGCGGGAAGGGGTGGCGGAGAGGGATGTGGTGGCAGTGAAGGGGTGCCAGGGAGGAATGCGGTGACACTCAGGGGTGTCACAGTGGAATAGGTGGCACGGAGGGATGTCGGGCAGCTCAGGGGTGGCACGGGGGGATGCGGTGGCACTCAGGGCGTCCCAGCTCGGAGGGCGCCGCGGCGGGGCTGTCACCGTCCCTCCCGGGCCCCAGGCCGGCGCTGAGCGAGTCGCGGCTGCGCAGCCTGAGCCGCTCGGCGCTGCTGGCCGAGGTGGCCTCTGCCGAGATGAGCCTGCACGCCATCTACCTGCACCAGGTGTGTCACCGCCGTGCCCGTGTCCCCCTGCCCGCAGCACCCCGGCACACAGCGACACGGTCCCTTGGGGCTCCCTGGTGTCTCTCACCACAGTGTCGCTGTCTGCGTGCTCTGCCTGGCCCTGGTCCCTTGTCCCCCGTCCCTTGTCCCCATTCCAGGCTGTCCCCACCCTCCCAGCCCGCTGGGTGACACCCACCCTGTGTTCTCAGCCTGACGGGATGCTGGGATGCGGCACCGCAGCTGGTGTCGCCCACGGTGCCCCTTGTGCCACCGCTCCGGGGCTGGGGAGGGTCCCGGGCCGAGGGACCCTTGTCCTGCTGCCCCAGGGGGGCTCCAGTGCCAGCACGGGGGCTGTGCTGTGCTGTGCTGGGGGGCTCCAGCAGCAATATGGGGTCTGTGCTGTGCTGGGGGGCTCCAGCAGCAATATGGGGGCTGTGCTGTGCTGTGCTGGGGGGCTCCAGCAGCAATATGGGGGCTGTGCTGTGCTGTGCTGGGGGGCTCCAGCAGCAATATGGGGGCTGTGCTGTGCTGTGCTGGGGGGCTCCAGCAGCAATATGGGCGCTGTGCTGTGCTGGGGGGCTCCAGTGCCAGCACGGGGGCTCTGCTGTGCTGGGGGGCTCCACCGCCACGTGGGGGCTCTGGGGGGGCTCTGAGCGCTCACCCTGGCTCTCTGCTCTTCCCTGACCCCCCAGCTCCACCAGCAGCAGCAGCCGCAGGGCCCCCAGCCCGCGGGGGCACCAAAACACCCCTCGGTGACCACAGGTGAGCCCGGGGGTGTCCGGGGGGCTGGGGGGCACTGCTGGCACCCCCCCCAGCACGGGGCTGAGCCCGGAGCCGGGCAGGGGGGGCTCTGAGCTCCTGCCCCCCTGTGCCCCCAGGCTCGGCTGCCCGCGCCTCGCAGCTGCGGGAGATGCCGCTGGGCGGGTGGGCCGAGGAGGACGAGGAGGAGGAGGAGGAGGAAGCGGAGACGATGACGTAGCCGAGCCCGGCGCCGGTGGGTGGGGACACGGGGGAGGGGGGACCCCCAGGATGGGACATGGAAACCGCCGGGGCTGGGGGTACAGGGACTCATGGCCTGGGACACGGAGGGGCTGGGGGACAGGGACCCCCGGGGCTGGGGGACAATGGTGGGTGACCCCCAGGGCTGGGGGACAGGGACATGAAAGGGATGCACTGGGACATGGAGGGGCTGGCGGACAGGGACCCTCGGGGCTGGGGTTCAGTGGGGCCTGGCTGCCGCGTGTGCCAGGGTCCCCAGTGCTGGGGTGCCCAGTGTTGGGGTCCCCAAGTGCCAGGGACCCCACTCCGGGGGCCCCCACTCCGGGGTCCCTGCCCCGGGGTCCCTGCCCTGGGGTCCCTGCTGACCCCCGGTTCCCTCTGCAGGGTCCTGGGTGTGCCGAGAGCCCTCGGAGGTGCCGGGGGAGCCGCCAGGGGCACAGTGGGGGGCTCGCCGTGCCCACTATGCTGCCAGGGGGGCCCTGTCTGTCGGAGCCCCCTGCTCGGGGCGTCCCTGGTGCCCCCACTACACTGCAGGGCCAGGGGTGCTGCCAGGGCCCCCCCAGGTGCTGTTTTTGGGGGGCACAGCGCTGGTGCCCCCCGTGGTGCCCCGAGCACCAGCTGAAATAAAGGTTTACAGAGGGGCTGTGCCCGCTGGCTGTGCCTGGGGTGGGCTGGGGGTCCTGGGGGCCAATGCCGTGGATGGGGCTGGGGCAGTTTGGGGTGACACTGGGGGTCCTGGGGGGCAGTGATGCCGTGGATGGGGCTGGGGCAGTTTGGGGTGACGCTGGGGGTTCTGGGCAGGTGGCAGCAGTGGGCCTGGCAGGGGGTGCGCTCACCTGCAGCCACACAGGTGGGAGCCACGGAACACGGCCCTCCCCCGTTTCCCACCCCTCAGAGCCACAGTCCATGTCCTTTCGCCCCCATTTCCCACCCCCGGCGTCTGGAGCGTGGCCAGGTGTCCCCGGCGGTGTCACAAAGCCCGTCCCTCCCCAGTGCCACCTCCCCTGCCCCCGGTGCCAGCGCAGGAGCCCAAGTGTCGGGCCGGGGGTATCAAAACTAAACCTTTACTGGGGGTGGCGGGCGGCGGCCCGGCCGCAGGGCCCCGTGTCCCCGTGTCCCCCGTGTCCCCGTGTCCCCGTGCCTCGGGGGCCGGGCCCCGGCGGGCGCCGCTCCTGCAGGGAGAAGGACTGGCTGCGGATGCGCAGGGCCACCTCCTGCGTGCGGAACGTCAGCCCGAAGATGTCCTCGTGGTAGCGGTTCTTGTCCTGCGGGACAGGCGTCAGGCCGGGGCCGGCCACCCCCGCCGTGTGTCCCCGGGGTGTGTCCCCAGGGGTGTCCCCAGGGTGCCCCCAGGGTGTGTCCCCAGGGTGTCCCCGGTGTGTCCCCGGGGTGTGTCCCCAGGGTGTGTCCCCAGGGTGTCCCCAGGGGTGTCCCCAGGGGTGTCCCCAGGGTGTGTCCCCAGGGTGTCCCCAGGGGATGTCCCCAGGGTGTCCCCGGTGTGTCCCCAGGGTGTCCCCAGGGTGTCCCCAGGGTGTGTCCCCAGGGTGTCCCCAGGGGTGTCCCCAGGGTGTGTCCCCGGTGTGTCCCCAGGTTGTCCCCAGGGTGTGTCCCCAGGGGATGTCCCCAGGGTGTCCCCAGGTGTGTCCCCAGGGTGTCCCCAGGGTGTCCCCAGGTGTGTCCCCAGGGTGTCCCCAGGGTGTCCCCGGGGTGTGTCCCCAGGGTGTCCGCAGGGTGTCCCCCGGGTGTCCCCAGGGTGTCCCCAGGGGATGTCCCCAGGGTGTCCCCGGTGTGTCCCCAGGGTGTGTCCCCAGGGTGTGTCCCCGGTGTGTCCCCAGGGTGTCCCCAGGGTGTCCCCCGGGTGTCCCCGGTGTGTCCCGGCTCCCGGCCCTTACCCTCAGCTCGCTGATGACGTCCCCCGCCTGGCCCAGCGTCATGTGGCCCTCCTGGGCCAGGATGTGCTGCACGGTCTGCAGCACCTCGGTGGCCATGGTGACATCCCCGCACACGTACATGTGGCCCCCGCGCTGGCAGAGCACCTGGTGCACCTCGGCCGCCAGCTGTGCCCGCAGCACGTCCTGCACGTACGTCTGGGGACACACGGGCACCGTGGCAGCCTGTCCCCGGTGCCCATCGCCGCCCTGAGCCTCGCTGTGCTGTCCCTGTCCTTGTCTGTGCCACCTGCAGCTCTGGCTTCGTGTCCCGCGGCAATCCCTGTCCCCTCCGCTTCCATTCCCACCCTGTCCTTGTCCCCAGCTCCGTGGGACATCCCAGCCCGTCCCCGGCTCCGTGCCCACCCCAGCCCGTCCCCATTCCATCCTCTCCATTTCCATCCCGTCCTTGTCCCCAGCTCCGTGCCCACCCCATCCCGTCCCCGGCTCCGTGCCCACCCTGTCCTTGTCCCCGGCTCTGTGCCCACCCCAGCCCGTCCCCATTCCATCCTCTCCATTTCCATCCCGTCCTTGTCCCCGGCTCCGTGCCCACCCCGTCCCGTCCCCGGCTCTGTGCCCACCCCAGCCCGTCCCCCTCGGTCCCCGCTCGTTCCCCCCGGTGGCAGCGCGGTCCCGGTCGCACCTTGGGGCAGCCGGGCTCCCGGGAGAAGGCGGTGAGCACCTGGCTGAGCGCGCCCTGCTGCCGCGCCTCCTCCATCTCCTCGCGGTAGATGTGGTCCAGGGCGGAGGAGCGGCACCCGAACACCAGTACCATGGGGCCCAGGGGGCCACCTGCGGGGGACAGCGGCCTCGTGTCCCACAGCCCCGCTCAGCCCAGCCCTGCAGCCCCCTGCTCCCCGTGTCCCCAGTCTCCATCCCCTTCCCCACGTCCCCAACCTTTTCGTCACTGTCGCCACATCTCTTGTGCCCCATCCTAGTGCCACCATGTCCCTGTGCTCATGTCCCCATGTCACTCCCGCATCCCTCCCATCCCCAGGTCCCTGTCCCTGTCCTGCTCCCCACTCTCATGTCACTATTTCTCCATCCTCTTCTCCCGGGCCCCCCATGGCCCCTGTCCCCTGCCCCAGCCAGCCGTGTGTCCCGTGTCCCCCGTGTGCCACGTGTACCCTGTGTCCCCCTCGCATCCCCCGTGTCCCCGGTGTGCCCTGTGTGCCCTGTGTTCCCCTTGTCCCCCATGTGTCCCGTGTGCCCCGTGTCCCCTGTCACTGTCCCTTGTGTGCCCCGTGTCCTCAACGTTCCCCATGTCCCCCATGTCCCCCGTGTCCCCCGTGTCCCCCATGTCCCCCGTGTCCCCGTGTCCCCCGTGTCCCCGTGTCCCCTGTGTCCCCCATGTCCCCCCATGTCCCCTGTGCCCCTCCATGTCCCCGTGTCCCACCTCCGTTGCGCAGGAGCTGCAGCCGGTGCTGCCAGAAGCTGCGGAAGGGCGCCACGCCGGTGCCGGGCCCCACGAGGATGCAGGGGGTGTCGGGGGCGGGCGGCAGCCGGAACGAGGGGGCCCTGCGGGAGCCGGGGGTCACCGGGGGGGCTCGGGGCCAGACCCGGCCGGGGGGGGGGCGGGAAATGGGGCGGGGGGGTAGGATGGGACATGCAGGGGACAGGGAGGGCAGGGTGGGGACAGGGACGGCAGGCAGAGGACAGGGACAAGGACAGGGACAGGGAGGGCAGGCAGGGACAGGGAGGGCAGGACGGGGACAGAGATGGCAGGTACAGGGACACGCGGCAGGACAGCGATCCCTCACCCCCGGATGAAGGCTGGCACCGTGTCCCCCGGCTGCAGCCGCGCCAGCCACGTGGAGCAGACGCCGTAGTGGAGCGGACCCTGCCCGTCTGTGGGGACCAGAGCGGGCCGGTGGGGCTGTGCTGGGGGGCCGCAGTCCCTCACAGAGCCCCCGCAGGGCTGGGGACTCCTCTGTGCCCGGATGGGGATTTGAAGTTGCTCTGGGGACACTGGAGATGTGCTGGGAACACTGAAGGTGCCCTGGAACCCCTGGAGATGGGCTGGAGATGCCCTAGAGCCCCTGGAAGTGCCCTGGAGGTGCCCTGTAACCCCTGGAGGTGCCCTGGAACCCCTGGAGGTGCCCTGGAGGTGCCCTGAAGGTGCCCTGGAACCCCTGGAGGTGCCCTGGAGATGCCCTGTAACCCCTGGAGGTGCCCTGGAGCCCCTGGAGGTGCCCTGGAGGTGCCCTGGAGCCCCTGGAGGTGCCCTGGAGGTGCCCTGTAATCCCTGGAGGCCCCGGAGGTGCCCCGGAGGTGCCCCCCGCCCGTGCCCCCCCCGGCCCGCTCACTCTCGCTGTGGTAGGTGACCACGGCCACGGTGAGGTGGATCTCGCCCGGGTGGGCGCCGGGCGCGGAGCTGATGGAGTAGTAGCGGGGCTGGAGCAGCGGGAGCTGGGAGAGCAGCAGCGCGGCGGGCAGAGCCACGGACGGGAACTCGGCCAGCACCTCGGGCAGCGTCGGGCACCGGAACCACTTCCACTCCTCGTACAGCCGCGCGTCCTGCGGGCACGAGAGTGGCACAGCGGGCACCCCAGCGCCGGGCACCGGGCACCGGGCACTCCCAGCGCCGGGCACCGGCCCGGGGAGCGGGGCAGCACCCGGGATCCAGTGAGGCAGCGGGGCAATGTCCCGGAATCAGGGAGCAGATCAGCATCCCGGTGCCAGGGACAGGATCAGCATCCCGGTATCCCGACTGCGAGGTAGCTGCCATCCCAGCAGCCCAGTATCCCGGTCAGAGAGGGGGAGCCGGACCCCCGTATCCCCCAGCCCCCCCAGCCCCCAGCCCCTCTCCGAGCAGCGTCCCCCCGCTCCCCTGACCTGCGCCAGGCGCTGCAGCCGCTCCCGCTCGGCGGGGTCCCGCGCCAGCGAGCCCAGGAGCTGCAGGAACTGGGGCGTCGGGGGCGCCGCCACGTCCAGGTAGAAGGTGAGAGCCTGGGCCAGGGTGCAGGGCGGCAGCCGGGGCTGCAGCACCCAGCGGGGCCCGGGGCTGGACCCGCCTGGGGACGGGGGATTGCGGCTCAGTTCTGTCCTGTGTCCTTCCCAGGCCCTTCCTCTTCTCCGTCTTCTTCCCCTCCCACTTCCCCCCGCCAAGTCCTATCCCCTTTGTCTTCCTCTTCCTCACTCCCTTCCTATTCCTTTCCCCAGCCCCTTCCTCTCTCTTCCCCTGCCCCAATTTATTCCCTTTCCCCTTCCTCTTCCTCTTCCCAATCCTCAGCCCCTCCCCATATTCCCGCGGTCCGGGACAGTGGGACCCCCTCCTGTGTCCCCCCGTCCTCCTCCTGTCCCCCTTCTGTCCCCTCCTGTCCCCTCCTGTCCCTCCTGTCCCCTCCCGACCCTCTCCGGTACCGGTGGAATCTCCTCCAGCCCCCTGTGATAGGGATTCCCCCAGTCCCTCCGTGCCCGAGGGGTTCCCCCAATTCCCCCGTGTCTCCCATGCCGGCGGGGTCCCCCCAGCCCCCCCGTGCCCCCCGTACCGGCGGGGTCCCCGTCGCGGCTCTCCAGGCCCAGGGGCTGCTCGGGGCCCGGCGCATCCTCCACCCTGTCCAGCACGGCCCGCACCAGCTCCTCGCGGTTGGCGGGGAACACGCCCAGGTGGTCCCCGGGCAGGTGCGGCAGCCCCGCCTGCTCCGCGCAGCCCACCCGCACCAGCAGCGTCTGCCGGCTGCGGGGGGTGCCAGGGGTCAGGGGGCACGGGGGGCACGGGGGGTGCCAGGGGGGGCACGGGGGGGTCAGGGGGCACGGGGGGCACGGGGGTGCCAGGGGGGTAAGGGAGGGGTCAGGGGGCACGGAGGGTGCCAGGGGGGTGCCAAGGGGTGCACAGGGGGTGCCAGGAGCACAGTGGGGTGCACGAGGGGTCAGGGTGGCACGAGGGGCACAGGAGGTGCCAAGAGCAGGGTGAGGGAAGGATCAGCGGGAGACGGGATGGGGGCACACACGGGGCAGGGGCACGGGGGAAAGCGGCCCCGGGGGTCCCGGCAGTTTTGGGGATTTGGGGACCCCGGGGTGCCGGGAGAGCGGAGGGGGACGGGAGATCCCGGGGCGGGCAGGGGGGGATCCCCTTGCGGGGGGACCTCACCTGGACTCCTCACTCTGCAGGTTCTCCACGGACAGCACCGAGCAGGGGAACACCTGGCGCTTGTGCAGCTGGGACAGCCCTGGGGGGCGTGGGGGGGTCGCGGGGGGTCATGGGGGGCACGGAACGCGCGGGGAGGCACGGAGGGTTGGGGGATACGGGTGGATGAGGAGGCTGGGGACACGGTGGGGACACGGAGGGGACACAGGGGGACATGTGGGGCTGGGGGACATCGTGGGACTGGATGGTGCTGAGGGGACACAGAGGGGCAGGGGAGGAACAGGGGTTTGGGGGGACACGGAGGGGCCGAGGGGCTGGGAGTTATGGGGTCATGAGAAGGCTGGGGGGAACCGAGGGTCTTGGGCAGGGCATGAGAGGGCCGGAGGAGTCCCTGGGGGGCTGGGGGCCGACCCCACAGAGCTGTGGGGTGCGAGGGGATCCCCGGGGTGCTCGGGGGGTGCTATGGGACGGGGGTCGGTGCTCGGTGGGGGTGACACGGGCAGCCGGGGGTCCCGCAGGGTCTGGGGGGTCCCGCAGGGTCTGGGGGTCCCGGGGCAGTCGGTACCGGCCAGGGTCTCGGCGGCCTGGGGCTGCGGCACCAGCCGGTGCCTCTGGCGCTTCCAGCCCTGCGGGGGGGCGAACAGCTCCTCGGCGCCCCCCGCCCCGTCCCCCACGCAGAACGTCTCGCAGGCGGCCTGGGGGCACGGGGGGCCGTGGGTGCCGGGCGGGGGGCGGTGCGTGCCCCCCACCCCGGTACCAGGAGGAGCGGGTGCAGAGCGGCCCCCAGCCCCCCCAGCCCCGCACCTGGAACACCTGGCGGGCCCAGGTGCGGAACGACTCCTCCTGCGCGCACAGCTCGTCGCCCTCGCCCAGGGGCAGCAGCCGCTCCCCGCCCAGCTCCTCCAGCCGCGTGTCCACGGCCCGCGCGAACGCGCAGAAGTGGGGGTATGCCCGGGAGCCCAGCCCGAACACCGCGAACCTGGGCAACGGGGGGCGAGGGTGCCCAGGGTGTGGGGCTGTGCCCGGGACCCCAGCCTGGGCACCACCAGCCTGGGCGGGGATGCACTGGGGGGGATCCCCAAAGGGCTCTGGCCATTATCAGCCCATTGCATGAGGGGGTCACGGGGGCACCTCGGGGCAGCTGCTGTCCCCACCCACACCTGCAGGGCAGACATGCCCATCCCGTGCCCATCCCTGTGGCCATGCCCACCTCATGCCCACCCCATGCCCTCCCCATGCCCATCCTGTGCCCACCCCGTGCCCACCCCGTGCTCACCCCGTGCCCATCCTGTGCCCACCCCGTGCCCATCCCGTTCCCACCCCCCGCCCACCCCGTGCCCATCCCATGCCCTCGGTACCGCAGGGCTCCCAGGTGTCCTGCACTGTCTGTGTTGCTCAGCTGCCGCCGCTTCTTCTTCCAGGAGGACACGAGCTGGTCGGACTGGGAGACGCTGTTGAAGCGCAGCTTGTAGCTCCTGGGGGTGTGAGCAGGGTCAGGGGGGTCAGGGGACCCTGCCCCAGCCCAGCAGGAACCCCCCGGGACCCCCAGAGTGCTCACATGGGCGGCTCTGCCTGGGAGGTGCCAGTGTAGGGCGATGTCATCTCCATCAGCGCCTTGGAGAAGCTCTGTGGGGGCAGGATGTCACCCCCACGTCCCATCCTCATCCCAGCCCTATTCCATCTTCAACCTCAACCCCTATCCATCCCACCCCATCCTCACTTTTATCCCCATCCCTATCACAACCCCATCCCATCCCCAGCCCCATCTCATCTCCAACCTCAACCCCATCCCATCCCACCCCATCCCATCTCCATCCCCAGCCCTACTCCATCTTCAACCTCAACCCCATCCCGTCCCATCCCTATCACACCCCCATGCTCATGCACAGCCCCATCCCATCCCCATCTCATCCCCATGCCATCCCATCCCATGCCATCCCATCCCATGCCATCCCATGCCATGCCATCCCATTATCCCATTATCCCATTATCCCATTATCCCATTATCCCATTATCCCATTATCCCATTATCCCACCCGTACCTCAGCACACTCTGGAGGGTCCCCATTCCCAAACGTGCTGGTGACCACCAAGACCAGGCTCTCATGCTCCAGGGCCACCACGTCATACTCATCCATGCACAGCACCTTGATGGCACGGCAGGGTCAGGATCCCCCCCAGCACTGCTCCTCCCCTCACCCAACCCCCCCGGGCCCTTTGTGGGGCGGTGGGCGAGGGGAGCCGCCCCAGCCCCGCCCCCCGTGCCCTCTGTGCAGACCTTGGGGTCGAAGGCGCGGCGGAAGAGCTGGCACAGGTTCCAGGCGTAGGTGCGCGACTTGCCGGTCTCGGTGCCGTACAGGATGGTGGCCTTGACGCGCCGCGCCATCACCTGCCCCATCAGCTTGGCCGAGATCTTCACGGCGCTGCGGGGCACCGCGGGGTCAGCACGGGGTCCCGGGACCCCAGAACTCCCATAGGATCCCCAGAACCCTGGGGTGCACCTACTTGGCCACCTCCTTGAAGGTCTTCCTCCGGGTGACAGTGGTGCCCTTGGACACGTAAACCTTCCAGGCATCGGGCTGGGGGTGGGACAGGAGGGGTGGTTGTGGGGCAGGGGGTCTGGAGGGGCATTGTGAGGGGAGGGATTGGGGATTAGGGGTTGGCTGTGGGGAAGAGGGGTCGGGGGTCGTGAGGGGCTGGACCCACCCGGTACCAGAATGTGAAATAGGGGTCATGGGGGTCGTGAGGGCTCCTGGGGGTCTGGAAGGGGCTGAGGGAGAGCCCAGCTGGGGCTGGCGTGTCCCAGGGGGGGCTCAGGGGCTGCTGGGGGTGCCCAGTGCCCCTGTGGGGTGGATGCCAGTGCAGGGGGATGCAGAGGGTTGGGGGTCCCGCACGGATCAGCCGTGCCCATTT
Organism: Ammospiza caudacuta; assembly: GCF_027887145.1. Classification (NCBI taxonomy): domain Eukaryota; kingdom Metazoa; phylum Chordata; class Aves; order Passeriformes; family Passerellidae; genus Ammospiza; species Ammospiza caudacuta. Next base: position 427,141 of record NC_080593.1, read on the forward strand.
GGGCAGTCCCAGAGAGTCCTGGGGGCTCCAGGGGGCTCAGTGCCAGCTGACCGGGGGGCTCAGTGCCCTGGGGCTGCACCTCCGGCCCTGGCAGGGGGCACAGGGGCTGGGGGGGCATGGAGGATCTGTGGGTCCAACCCTACACCCCGCAGCAGGAGGGGGCTGTGGGACGGGACCTATGGGGCAGATCCGTGGGGCAGGACCTGTGGGGCAGGACCTGTGGGGCAGGATCTGCGGGGCAGATCTGTGGGGCAGGATCTGTGGGGCAGATCTGTGGGGCAGGACCTGTGGGGCAGATCCGTGGGGCAGGATCCGTGGGGCAGGACCTGTGGGGCAGGACCTGTGGGGCAGGATCTGCGGGGCAGATCTGTGGGGCAGGATCCGTGGGGCAGGATCTGTGGGGCAGATCTCTGGGGCACACCTGCGGGGTGGGGTCCCACCTGGTAGCGGAAGGCGGGGCTCAGCTGGTAGTTGACCATCTCCTGGTGGAACACCGGGGTGAGGCTGCCCGAGAGGGGCGGCACGATCCAGGCCCAGTCCGCGGGACACCCGCCCCGCGCCCGCCCCTCGGCCGCCAGGTGCTTCATGAACGACTCGGTGGCCGCGTGGTGGTCCACGATGGTCACCTGCGCCACCTGCGGGGACAGCGGCCGTGGGCACGGGGGCTGCTCTGGGGACGGGGCCACAGGGACGGGGGGATCCCGTGGCCCTGAGAGTGTCCCATTAGGGGGATCCCAGCAGTGTGGGGGTCCCAGCAGTGTGGGGGTCCCAACGCGGGGTGTCCCAGAAGCGTGGAGGTCCCAGCACAGGGGGTCCCGGCAGTGTGGGGGTCCCGGCATGGGGGATCCCAGCAGTGTGGGAGTCCTGGTTCTGGGGGTCCCAGCACAGGGGGTCCCGGCAGTGTGGGGGTCCTGGCGCTGGGGGTCCCAGCACAGGGGGTCACAGCAGTGTGAGGGTCCCAGCAGTGTGGGGGTCCCGGCACAGGGGGTCCCGGCAGTGTGGGGGTCCCGGCACAGGGGGTCCCACGGGGGTCCCACCTGGAAGCTGTGCAGCACGGCCACGTTCACCTCCACAGCCGCCCGGTCCTTCCAGAGGGACGAGCTGGTCCCCGTGTCCAGCCCCATGCGCCGGGCCACCTCCTGCGGGGGCAGCAGGGCAGGGTCGGCCAGGGGGTCCCCGAGGCGTCCCGGATGGGGTCCTAGTGGGGTCCTGATCGGGATACCAGGGGGCTCTGTGGGGAATCCTGGGGGAGGTCCCAGGACTGATCCAAGCATTGTCCTAGTGAGGGTCTCGGGGGGTTCTGATGAGGGTCCCTGGATGGGCCTGAAAGGGGTCCTAGAGTGGTCCCAGTGGGGGTCGCTGGAGGGTTCCAGGGGAGCTCAGTGTGGGTCCCAAGGGAAATATTGGGGACTACCAGGGGGCTCCCAGGAGGGGTCGTGGGGGGACCCCAGTGGAGTCCCGGAGGGGTCCAGGACCATCCCTGTGGGGTCCCAGTGCAGCCCCGGGATCCCAGTGAAGCTCTGGGGGTCTCTGTGGGGTCCCAGTGCAACCCGAGGGTCCCTGTAGAGCCCCAGGCGTCCCTGTGTGGTCCCAGCGCTGTCCCGGGGTCCCCGTGCAGCCCCGGGGTCCCAGAGCCATCCCGGGGGTCCCAGCGCAGCCCCGCGGTCCCCGCGCGGCTCACCGGCAGCACGTCGTAGCGGTGGCGGTCGCAGAGGTTGCGGGAGCCGATCTCGGTGCCCATGTACCAGCCGTTGAAGGGCGCCGCGGGGAACTCGAGCCCCCCGATCTCCAGCAGCAGGTTGGCCACGGCCGGCAGGGCGTGCCAGCGCAGCCCCAGCTCCGAGAACCACTCCAGCCTGGGGGCACGGTTAGGGTTCCCGCACACCCACACTGCCCCACAGCCCCCGAGCGGGCACCCGGCCTGCATCGCACCCCCGCATCCCACCCGGGGAGGGTCACACACCCACGGCCCCTCAGGGGGGATCAGCACCCCGGTACTCCAGCACCCAGCCCAGGAGGGGCTCAACAACCCGGCATCCCAGCCCGAGAAGGAGCCGGCGTTCCAGTGCCCGTCAGGGACGGGATCGGACCCGCGGCTGCTCCCTGTCCCCGGCGCGGTTCCCCAAATTCCATCCCCTCTCCAGACCCCGCTGCTGCTCCCTGTCCCCACCCTCATCCCCACTCCATCCCCTCTCCAGACCCTCCCCAGGGGTGGCCCCGTGTGACCCCAGCCCGGTCACCGGGACAGTCCCTTGGCCCGGGGGTTCCGGGGTCGCAGCCGCACTCACGTGGGGTGGTGCAGCGGCACCTCGAGCACCAGCTCCGGCGGCAGCGGGAACAGCTCGGGGGACTCGTCGGGGCCCTGCAGCAGCAGCGGCAGCACGTCGAAGCGGCCCCCGCCGGGCGTCCAGCCGTGTTGGATGCAGAGCTGGGGGGGACAGCGTCGGGGGGCCTCCAGGAGGTGTTGGGGGCGCGGGGATTGGGGGGAGATGAAGGGATGGGGGGGATGGAGGGGGATGGAGCAGTATGAGGGGGGAGAAGGAAGAGATGGAGTGGGAATGGAGGGCGGCGTGGAGGGAGCACTGAGGTGGGGATGGAGAGTGAAGAGAGGAGGGTGGGGAGGCGCTGAGGGCTTCTGGGGGCTCAGGGGTGCCCCCACCTCGGTGATGTCCACGTTGGCAGGGTCTCCCATCACGGAGCCGTCGGGCTGCCGGTAGCCCGCGTAGCGGATCAGCTGCGGGTTCCAGATGCGGAAATCGCCGCGGCCCGGAGCCCGCGGGGGGAAGATGGTGATGGCGGACCTGGGGGGGCCGGGGGGGCCGTCAGGGACACCCTGCGGCCGCGGGGGCCGGGGGGCGCCGGGAGGGGCCGGGGGATGCTCACCGGATGTTGCCGCGGTTGGTGGCGAACTGGATGTGCGAGCAGAGGAGGCTGAACATCTCCGGCAGCCCCGCGCAGTCCCGGGCATCGAACACCTGCGGGGACAGGGGGTGTGGGGACCCCTGCGGGCAGCCGGGATGGGAGAGCCCCCGGGGGAATCTGAGGCTCCCATCCTTTGGGAGGGGTCCCCATGGGGCGGGGGTGCCGTGGGGTCTTCATTGGGGCGGGAGCTCCCTGTGGAACCGGGGTCCCGCAGGATGGGGTTCCATGAGTCAGGGTCCTGTGCTACAGGTGCGAGGCAGGGTCTCTGTGGGGTGGGGTGGGGGTTACCCCAGGACATGGGGCATGGGATGGGGGTCCCCGCGGTGTGGGGGTGACCATGAGGGTGTTGGTGCCTGTGGGGTGAGCTGGGGTGGGGTGAGTTGGGCTGTCTCTGCTTTGGTGTCCCCGGGAGTTTGAGGTGTCCCGGGGGGTTTGATGTGTGCGGTGTCCCCGGGGTTTGATGTGTGCGCTGTCCCCAGGGGTTTGATGTGTGTGCTCTCCCCAGGGGTTTGATGTGTGCGGTGTCCCTGGGGTTTGATGTGTGTGCTCTCCCCAGGGGTTTGATGTGTGTGCTGTCCCCGGGAGTTTGATGTGTGCGGTGTCCCCGGGAGTTTGATGTGTGCGGTGTCCCCGGGGGTTTGATGTGTGTGTGCTGTCCCCGGGGGTTTGATGTGTGCGGTGTCCCCGGGGTTTGATGTGTGCGGTGTCCCCGGGGTTTGATGTGTGCGGTGTCCCCGGGGGTTTGATGTGTGTGTGCTGTCCCTGGGGGTTTGATGTGTGTGCTGTCCCCGGGGGTTTGATGTGTGCGGTGTCCCCGGGGTTTGATGTGTGCGGTGTCCCCGGGGGTTTGATGTGTGCGGTGTCCCCGGGGTTTGCGGTGTCCCCGGGGTTTGAGGCGCTCGCTGTCCCCGTGGCTGCGCTGGCCGAGGCTCCCGCACCTGCAGCTTGTTCCACTGGATGCGGCCCACGCAGCGCGCCGCGTTCCGCCAGGCCTGCTTGGCGCCGAACGCCAGCTCGGGCTCCCGCAGCCGGTACGAGCCCGAGGCCGCGATGTCCGCCGCCACCTCCCGCAGCCGCTGCGTGTGCGCCGCCGAGTTCTCCCTGCGGGGGCACCCTCAGCACCCGCAGCCGCCGGGAGCACCCCCGGCACCCCCAGACACGGGCACCCTCGGGGGTTGGGGGGCCCAGCAGCGACAGGGATGTGGGTGCTCTGGGGTAAGGATGGGGATATGGGATGGCCCAGGCAGGGATGGGGGGTCTGGGGGTGCTTTGGGGGAGAGGTGGGGACATGGGGCAGCCCAGGGCACCTCAGGATCTGTGGGGGGTACCCTGGCGTGCAGGTGGGGATGTGGAGTGCTCTGGGCAGGGACGGGGCTGGGGGTGCTCTGCGGCAGGGGTGGGTTTGGGGGTGTCCCAGGACAGGGGTAGGGATGTGGAGGTGTTTTGGGCAGGGGTGGGACTGTGGGCTGCCCTGGCTCAGGGGAGGTCCAGGCTGTGGGGTGCTCTGGGGTGGAGATGGGGCCATGGGGTGCCCGGGGCAGGGCTGGGGCTGGGCTGCGTGTGCACCAGGGCCGCGGGGTGCCCATGCCGGTTGTGGGGGTGCCCGTGCTCGATGACTGGGTGCCCGTGCCCGCGCCCGTTGTGGGGGTGCCCGTGCCCTCTCTGGGGGTGCCCGTGCCCGCTGTGGGGTCCCCGTGCCCGCTGCGGGGTCCCGCCCGCGCTCACCGCCGCAGGGACACGTAGTACTGGGTGATGAAGTCCCGGGCCAGCTCCAGCAGCTCCTCGGGCGGTCGCGTCCCCTCGGGGGTGGGGGCGGGCAGCGGCCGCGGCAGCACCAGCGAGCCCAGGCAGCGCAGCCCCGAGCAGGGCAGCTCCTGGGGGCACCGGCTGAGCCCCCGTCCCTGTGTCCCCTCCCGCACCCTGCCCCGCCCACGTCTGTCACCCACAAACCTGCACCCCAGCCCTGCCACTGACCGCCCCCCATCTGCCTCCCGTCCCGCAGCCCCCCAGTGGGCAAATCCAACCTGCACCGCCATCCCCTGCCGCTATCCCTGCCCTCCTCCCGCCTTTTCCCTTCAGCCTTACACCCTGCTCCCGTGTCCCCGTGCCCGTGTTCCCGTGCCCCTACTCCCGTGCCCCTGTGCCCATGTCCCCATGCCTGTGTCCCCGCTCCCGTGCCCCCCAGCCATTCCCGTGCCCCCCAGCCGCTCCCCCGCCCCGTACCTGTCCCGCCGTGGCACACAGCGTGTCGTAGCTGATGCTCCCCGTCTCCCAGTTCTTCAGGCGGGCGAAGCGGGGCGGCTCGGCCGGGGAAGAGGGCACCGGGCTGTGGGGGGGACACGGGGCACCCCTGAGAGCTGCCCGGGCACGGGGGGCCCAGCCGGGGGTCTCGGGAGGCTTGGGGAACAACGCGTGCCCCCCTCCGTACTTGCTCCCGCGGCTCGGACACCGGGACCCCTCGGTGCGGGACAGGAGGGCACCGGGGAGGGGAGCGGGGCCTGGGCTGTGGCGGGGACAGCGGGGCAGGGCCGGGGGCTCCCCCAACTTCTGGTGCTGCTGGGGGTGCCGATGCACGCCCGCGGGATGGGGAGCGGCAGGGGATGGAGGGCAGGGGATGGGGAGGCTCAGAGGATGGGGGGGCCTCGGAGCGGGGGGCACAGGCTGGGGGGCTGAGCTGGGGGGATCAGGGGGTACGGGGATCAGGGGATGGGGGCTGAGCTGGGAAGTGAGGGAATGGGAGATCAGGATATGGGGGGCTGAGCTGGGGGCGTCAGGGGGTGCGGGGTCAGGAGATGGGGGATCAGGGGACGGGGGCTGAGCTGAGGGGCTCAGGGGGTGAGGGGAACAGGAGACGGGGGATCAGGGGGTGCGGGGATTCAGGGGACGGGGGAACAGGAGATGGGGGGCTGATCTGGGAAGTCAGGGAATGGGAGATCAGGATATGGGGGGCTGAGTCGGAGGGGTCAGGAGTTGAGGGGTCAGAGGGCGGAGGGGGCGCGGGGCGTTCCTGGCCCTCGTGTGAGTGCGAACAATGGCCATGAGTCACAGCGGGCTCCGGGCCACCGCGGGGGGAGGACACGACACGCCCCCGGTCCCATGCCCGTCCCTACCGAGCCCCTCCGAGGCGTGGGGTCCCCGCGCCTCCATCCCCACTGCGCCCCACAGACCCCTCCCCAAATGTCCCCCATGTGCCCCCAGATGCCGCTCGGCCCAGTGAGGCCCCGCGGGTCCCCGGGCCATGCCGTGGGACAGGGGACACTGTCACGACGCCACGGGCAGCGGGCACAGCGCTCTGCTGCCGGCGGGCTCCGTGTTCTGCCCCAGTGCCCCACGCCAGCCACCCCATCGGGGAATCAGGGAGACACCTCCACCGTGGGGACACCTCTGCGGCCGGGACACCCCCACGGCCGGGACACCTCTGCGGCCGGGACACCTCCATGGCGGGGACACACCCACGGCCGGGACACCCCCACGGCCGGGACACCTCCACGGCCGGGACACGTCTCCGGTGGGCTCGGGCCACGTGCGAAGGTCCCCGCGAGCGAGGAGGGGTCCCCGCCGAGGCTCGGAGCTGCGGCAGGTGAGTGCCGGTGCCCCGCTGCCCCGTCCGTCCTTCCCAGCCCGCTCTCCCCGTCCCACCCGGGCTCCTACCTGGGGGGCTCGGTGACAGCGGCGGGGGCGGCGGGGCCGGGGGGGTCCTCGGGCGCGGGGCCGCGCGGGCGCGAGCAGAGGCCGAGGCCGGGGCAGGCGCGGGGGGCTCCGGGCAGGACCCCCGGCAGGTTCCCCATCGCGGCCCCTCTGAGCCGGGAGCGGCCGCTTCCCGCTTCCTACTGCCCGGGGAAGTGGTGACGAGGCCGCGACGCCCCCGCCCCGCACACAATGGGCACCGCCACCGCCACCGTCACCGCCACGCGGCTGGGACACACCGGGGACCCCGCGGGGGCAGAGGAACCCGATCTGCTCCGGGCCCCTGGCATGTGGCCGTGGGGAGGGAGCGATGGCACCCGGAGAGGGGACGCGGGGGGGACATGGCCCTTGGGGGACTTAGGAACACACATGGCACCCGGGTGGGACATGGAGCTGGGGGGGACATGGAGCTGAGGGGGATATATGGCACTGGGGGGATATATGGAACTGGGGGGGCTATAGGGCACTGGGGGACACATGGCACCTAGAGGGGACACAGCACTGGGGGGGACATGGAACTGGGGGGGGATATATGGCACTGGGGGGATATATGGCACTGGGGGCGATATATGGCACTGGGGGAGACGCATGGCACCCAGAGGGGGGACACAGCACTGGGGGGGACACGGCACCCACGGGGACATGGAACGGGACACACACGTAGTGCCAGGGGAACGCACACATGGCGCTGGGGTGGACATGGCACCCTGGGGACACAGCGATGGCACCCACAGGGAGGACACAGCGCTCATGGGGGACACACAGCAGCCCTTGGGGGGCCGCGGTGGTGGCAGGGACCCCCACCCTGGCCACTGTAGGACACTGTACCCACCCCACACACCTTTTCACCGGGGCCTGGGGGTCCCGGGCCGCCTCCAGCCCCCCGGCCGTGGGGCGGATGTCCTGCGGGACCCCCCCACTTCCCGCTGCTTCCACCCAGTTCCGGCCATTGACGCGCTGGGCGCTGCCGGGGACCCCCGGGTCAGCGCCCCTGGGGGAGCCAGCCGGGGGTGGGGGGGCTGCACCCCGCGACCCTCGGGGGGCCCTGGGAACCCGCGCGGGTGGGGCGGGCTCACCCCAGCTGCGGGCGGGGAGGGTCCTGCGGTGACCCCGGAGTGGGGCGGGGGTCGCGGGGGTCGCGGGGTGGGGGTCCGGGACGGGGGCGCTGTTGGGGTGCGGGGGTGCAGGGGGTACCGAGTCCCCCGAATCCCGGCGGGTGAGACCCCCGGAGGCCGAGGAGGGGCGCAGCCCGCGGCTCACGCAGCGACGGGAAACCGCGCCCGGTGCCGGCCCGGCGGTTCCTTCCTGCGGGGGAGAGCGGGGCGGGGGCACCGGGAGGCGCGGGGCGGCACCGGGGCACGGCCGGGTCGGGGGCGCCGCAGGGACCCACACGGGGTGCGGTTCCATCACCGTGGGGCGGGCCGGGCCTATCGGTCACGGCAGAGCGCCCACCGACCGGATCGCCCGCCCTGTCCGGGGGCGGGACTGGCCACGGAGGGGCGGGGGCGATGGGGGTCAGGCCTTGACCCCCCCCCAGCTCCCCCCGCCCCACAGCCCCTCCAAATCCACAGCGTCCCCCGTGCCTCGGCCTCGTCCAGCCCCACAGACCCCCGTACCCCACAGAGCCTACAGCTCCCCCCGTACCCCACAGACCCTCCGTACCCCATAGACCTCCCCGCACCCCGCAGACCCCCTACCCCACAGAGCCTACAGCTCCCCCGGTACCCCACAGTCCTCCCGTATCCCACAGACCCTCGTACCCCACAGACCCCCGCACCCCACAGAAACCCCTATACCCCACAGTCCCCCCGTACCCCACAGCCCCCCGCCCGGCTCGGCTCAGCCCCGCTTGTTCTGCTCTGTCCGGTCACGTTTGTTCGGACCTGGTCGGTCTCGTCAGTCCAGTGGATCCATTTGTGTCCGGTCGGTCCATTCGGGTCCGGTGCGTCCCGGTCGGTCCATTCGGGTCCGGCGGGTCCCGGTCGGTCCGTTCGGGTCCATTCACGCCCGTTCGGGTCCGGTCGGGTCTGTTCCTGGCACTGAGAGCCGCTCGCAGCCGGTCGGTCCAGCCGGTCAGGTCGGGACTGGCCGGTTCCGGTCGGGTCCGGTTGGCGGAGCCAGCCCAGCCGGTTCCGTCCGTCTGTTCGGGCCCGTTTGGTTCCGGTTGGTCCGTTCGGGTCCGGTCACCCCGGCCGGTCCGCGGAGCCATTTTCAGCACCTGGGACAGAGACCGGGAGCATCCCGGGCTGCGCCGGGCTGGGAGGAGACCGGGACCGGGCTGGAACGGCGCGGAACCGGCACCGGAACTGCGGCTGGACGGGGCTCTGACCGGGACCGACACCAGGGCCGGAACAGAACTGGGACCGGATTGGGCTGACGTGGGACTGGGATCAGCACTGGAACCAGAACCGTGGTCGGGACGGGGATTGGTCTGGACTGGGACAGCGCTGAGACCCAGACTGGGCTGGGGCTGATCTCTGACTGCGACTGGGACCGGGACTGGGCCAGAAACGGACTGGGAGTGAACTGGGATTGCACTGGACTGTGAAGGAACTGGACTGGTCTGGAAGTGGACAGGGCTGGAGTTTGAACTGGGACTGGGACTTGGACTGGACTGGAACTGAGATTTGGACTGGATAGAGACTGGTACTGGGACCAGGCTGGACTGGGTCTGGCCTAGAAAGAAGACTGGGATTAGGATTTAACCGGGACTGTGACTAGGCTGGGACTGGGACTGGGACTGGATGAGGTCTGGGCTGAGACTGGGATGGGACAGGACTGGGAGTGGGACAGAACTAGGACTACAACAGAGACTAGAATTAGGATTGGATAGAGATCAGGATTAGGCTGGCATCGGGCCTAGGGCAAGGGCTGGTCTGGGGCTGGTACTGGGGCTGATGCTGGAACCAGCCTGGGAAGAGGGTTAGGCTGGGCCGGGATGGCAGGACTGGGGCGGGAGGCTCCCCCAGGACCCAGCTGGGGCTGTGCCGGGAAGCTCTGCTGCAGCCCCACATGGCCCCGTGTCACTGTATCCCACTGTCCCTGTGTCCCACTGTCCTGGTGTGCCAATGTCCCCATATCTCGCTGTCCCAGTGTCACGGCATCCCACTGTGCTTTATTCTGGTGTCTTGGTGTCTAAATGTCCGTGTGTCCCAGTGTCCCGATGTCCTGGTGACCCAGTGTCCCCATGTCCCTATGTCCCTGTGTCCCCATGTCCCGGTGTCCCCAGGTGTCCCCATGTCCTCGTGTCCCCGTGTCCCACCTGTCCGGGTGCGTGGCCCCGTTGCAGAGCGGGGCTGTGACCGGAGCGTCCCCCGGGGGTCGCGGGGCGTTGCGGGCATCCGGGAGGGGGCGTGGCCCGGTGCCGGTGGGCGTGGCCGCGGCGGGGCGTGGCCAAGGGCGCGCTGGGCGCCCCCGGGCGGGGCGGGGCGGGGGTCCCGGGCCCCCCCCGCGGCCATTGGCTGCGCCCGCGCTGGCCCCGCCCCGGCCCCGCTGTCAACACGCAGCGCCCGCCGCGCCCGCGGGGCCGGGCCGGGCCGGGCCGAGCGCAGGGACCGGCCCGAACCGAACCGAGCTGAACAGAGCCGAACCGAGCCGGACTCAGCCGGACTCAGCCCGCCCGAGCCGGGCCGCGCCGCGCCCGAGCGCAGCCGAACGGGGCCGAGCCGAGCCGAGCCGAGCCCGGCCGAACCCAGTGCAGCCGAGCACAGCCGAACACAGCCGAACCCGGCCGAACCGCGCCGAACCCAGCCGAGCCCTCCCGAGCTCAGCCGAACCGGGCCGGGCCGAGCCGACCCAGCCGAACCGACCCGACCCGAACCGGAGCGGACCGGGCCGAACCCCGCCGCACCGAACCGGCCGAGCCCGGCTCAGCCCAGCCGTTCCGAGCGGAGCCGAGCCGTTGCGACCTGTTCGAGCGGCGGCGAGCGCGCGGGGCGGGTCCCGGTCCCCCCCGGCCGCTCCGTGACTAAATAAGGCCGATGGCGCGGCGCGCACCGGGCGGGTAGCGCGGGGGGGCTCGGCCCCGCCGCCCCCTCCGGCTCCCGCCCCGGACCCCCCCGGCCCCGCAGCGCCGCCGCACCGGGGCGGGCGGGGGCCGGCCGCGGGCCGGGAGGGCCCCCCCGGTGCCGGGGCCGGGGCCCCCCCCGAGCGGCGCCGTCCTTGGCTCAAGGGCAGCGGGACCCCCCGCGGCGCGGGGCCCCCCCGGGCCCGGCCCCCCCGCCCCGCCGGCGCTGCCCATGGGCCCGGCACGATGCCGGTGCGGCGGGGGCACGTCGCCCCCCAGAACACCTTCCTGGACACCATCATCCGCAAGTTCGAGGGGCAGAGTGAGTGGGGGGCGCCGGGGGCACCGGGAGCGGGGCTGGGGGGGCGAGGGGGATCCGCGCGGGGGGAGGAGATCGGGAGACACCGGGAGATACCGGGGAGTACCCGGCAGGGAGGGCAGCGGGGGCACTGTGGCCCTGGGTGGGTTTGAGGTGGCGGGGACCAGCCCGGCAGGAGGGACCCTGCTCGCCCTGGCGTCCCCGAGTCCCCAGCTCGGGTGGGCTTGCGGTGACGGGGACAGCCCTGGCTGGCGGGGGGTTCCTGCCCGCCCTGACCCCCAGCAGCCCCGGCTCCGCGCTGCCAGAGCTGGGCCTTCCCCAGTCCGCGAGGTGTGCGGCCCCCAGCGCCCGCTCAGGCTGCTGTGGGGCTGGGGGTCCCCCTGGCTGTGCCCCCCACACTGCCCAGCAGCTGCTGCAGGGCGGCCTGGCAGAGTGGGGGCTCCGGGAGACTGAAAATCGGGGGGTTCCTCTGGGGTGAGGCCCTGGGCACCCCCGGGCTGGAGACAGGGCAGGGATGCGGGGGGATGCTGCCCCTGGGTCGGGCTGGGCGTGTCACCTGCTGGGGACAGGCTGTGCTCGGGGGGCTGGCCTGGCTGAGCCGCTGCCCTCACGGTGGGGTGCTGGGGGTCCCAGGGTCCCCGTGGTAGTGGTGTCCCTAAGGGGTCTCTGCAGTTGTGGGGGTCCTCGTGGTGATGAGGGCATCCCAGAGTCCCTGCTGTTGTGGGGTTCCTGTGAGATGTCTGTAGCTCTTGGGGGGTTCCTGCTGTTGTGGGGTTCCTGTGAGGTATCTGTGGCTCTTGGGGGGTCCCTGCTCCTGGGGGGTCCCTGCCGTGCTGGGAGCCCCTGGGTCCCCGTGGTTCTGGGGTCCCTGTGATTGGGGGATCCCAGCGGTTCTGGGGTCCCCACGGTGGTGATGGCACCAGCTTGGGAGGGTCCCTGGGGAGCGAGCAGGATGATTCACGGCCTGGTGTCCCTAGGAAATCCAGAGCCGTGGGTGGGTGGGTGGAGGGACCCCCACTCCGGCCTGACCCGCGCCCCCCTGTCCCTGCAGGCCGCAAGTTCATCATCGGGAACGCGCGAGTGGAGAACTGCGCCGTGATCTACTGCAACGAGGGCTTCTGCCGGCTCTGCGGCTACTCGCGGGCCGAGGTGATGCAGCAGCCCAGCACCTGCGACTTCCTGCACGGGCCCCGCACGCAGCGCCGCGCCGCCGCCCAGATCGCACAGGCGCTGCTGGGCGCCGAGGAGCGCAAGGTGGAGATCTGCTTCTACCGCAAGGATGGTACGGAGCCGGGGGACAGGGGGCTGCGCTGGGCACCGCGGCAAGGGGGGCACTGACACCCCGGGGGCCTGCGCTGGGACAGGGGCACAGGGACACGGCTGGGTGGCAGGAGCTGTGGGCACGGGGACACAGCTGGGTGGCAGGAGCTGTGGGCACGGGGACACGGCTGGGTGGCAGGAGCTGTGGGCACAGGGACACGGCTGGGTGGCAGGAGCTGTGGGCACAGGGACACGGCTGGGTGGCAGGAGCTGTGGGCACGGGGACACGGCTGGGTGGCAGGAGCTGTGGGCACAGGGACACGGCTGGGTGGCAGGAGCTGTGGGCACGGGGACACAGCTGGGTGGCAGGAGCTGTGGGCACGGGGACACAGCTGGGTGGCAGGAGCTGTTGGCACACGTGGGGACCCGGGGGACCCTGGCAGCCCCGGGGGCTCGCAGCACTCTCCAACCCCGTGGTGGCTTCCAGCAGGGTGCGAGCCTGGCCCTGGTGGCTCCAGATGGGCACCAGCCCCCTGTGAGCCGTCAGCCCCTCCTGGTGCCACGGTGGCCGCCAGGTGGGCCCAGGAAGCCACCATGTGTCGTGGGTGCGGGGTTGTGGGGTGCAGTGATCCCCACAAACAGGGATGCAGGGGGCTGTGTCACCTGGAGGGGGCTGAGCTGGTGTCACAGTGCCACAATCCCCGCGGGGTTGTGTGGAGCACCCTGGCAGGTGCCATCCCAGGGTCCCTGTGCCATCCCGGGGTCCCTGTGCCATCCCGGGTCCCTGTGCCATCCTGGGGTCCTTGTGCCATCCCGGGTCCCTGTGTTGTGTGGAGCACCCTGGTAGGTGCCATCCCGGGTCCCTGTGCCATCCCCGGTCCCTGTGCTATCCCGGGTCCCTGTGTTGTGTGGAGCACCCTGGCAGATGCCATCCCAGGTCCCTGTGCCATCCCGGGGTCCCTGTGCCATCCCCGGTCCCTGTGTTGTGTGGAGCCCCCTGGCAGATGCCATCCCAGGTCCCTGTGCCATCCCGGGGTCCCTGTGCCATCCCCGGTCCCTGTGTTGTGTGGAGCCCCCTGGCAGATGCCATCCCAGGTCCCTGTGCCATCCCGGGGTCCCTGTGCCATCCCAGGTCCCTGTGCCATCCCGGGGTCCCTGTGCCATCCCCGGTCCTTGTGCCCCCAGAGCCCGGGCAGGGCTGGCTCCCCGCCTCGCTAGTGCCGGTGCTTCCCCTCGGCGTGGCCCCGTGCCAGTGCCAGGTGTCCCGGCTGTCACCACAGCTGTCCCGGCTCCGGGCACACGGCCCCGGTTCCGGTGCTGGAGTAAACAAAGCCGGTGCCAGCTGCTGGCGTGGCCCCGGGTGCCCTGTGGGGTGGGCTGGGGGCAGAGGCTCCCCCCCGGCCCTGGCACCCCCACCCTGCTGCGTGGCTGTGCCTGGCACGGCCCTGTGCCCCTCGGACTGTGCGGTGCCAGGGCTCTGGGGCACGGGGGGACACAGTACCCCCCTGGAGCCGCGTTGTGCCCTCGTTAGGGTGACGCTGCTCGGCCTGCCGGGTGCCACAGGGCTGGGGGAAAGGGGGCTCGTGCCTGGGGCCTTCCCTGGGTCCCCAGAGACCTCGACACCCCCTGAGCAGCGTGGGGGTCTCACCCCTCACCAGCCCCCCTGTGCTGCCGGGGAGAGGAGGGACAGGGGGCTCCCAGGAGTGGTGAGGGGTCCCTGCCCCTGCCAGCCCTTGGGACCCTCTGTGGGGCCCATGGGGAGGTGTGGTGGGGCTCTGGGGTGCTCTGGGAGCCCCCACCGGGACAGGGACAGTCCATGGGGTCCGTCTGTCCCTCGGGATGGGGAGGGACCCTTGGCAGCGAGTTGGGTCTGGGGGTCCCGGTGCTGCGGGGGTGCCAGCCCTGGGGGTGCAGTGGTGCCACCGTGGGGGTCTCCTCCCCATGGTACCAGCCCCGGTGTGGGGGTGCTGGGGGCTCCCCTCACTGCACTAGCCCCCCAGGCTCGGTGGGGCAGGGGCGTTGCTGCCGTGGCTCCGGCACACCCGGTGCCCCCGGGGTCGCTGCCGTCCCTCGGGACCGTGCCGTGGCGCTCACCGGCGGCCTGCAGCCCCCGCCCCGCGCCCCCGGGGAGTGCCGGTGCCCGGTGCCGTGTGCTGCTGGCTGGGGCCGCGCTGGAGCCGCGCTGGAGCCCTGGAGCCGCCGCGGCTCCGCGCTGCTGCTGCTGCAGCCATTTGTCTCGCAGACGTGTTGTTTACGGTGCCGGGGACGCGCCGGGGTCACGGCGCCCGTGGGGCGCCTGTGTCCCCGCAGGGACACCGCAGGGACCGCGGGCTGCCTGGGGACAGGGAGGGGGCACTGAGACCCCCAGGTGCCTTTGGGGACCCCCACCCCGTGCGTGGCCCCGGTGTCGGTGCGGGGCGGGAGCACCAGGGGCTGAATGGGGGCCCTGTCACTGTGACACCTCGGGGTGCGGGGTCCCCCCTGTGCCGTGGGGGTGTCCCCAGCCTGGCTGCGGGCCTGGGGGTGCAGGTGGCTCCTGGTGCGGGGGCGCGGTCCCAGGGCAGGGGTGCAGTAAGGGGGAGCCGGGGTGGGGGAGCAGGGATGGGGGGCCAGGGGGGTCCCTCCGCTTTGGGGGTCACGGGGAGCACTGGGGGTGCTGGAGGTGCAGTGTGGGGGTGCGGGGGGATTTGGGGTACAGCTCTGGAGGTCGGCAGTGCACTTAGGGTGAGGGGGGCAAGGGGGGCGGTTCCCATTGCAGGGGGGTACCCCTGTGCCCCTGCGGTCCCCCCGTGACCCCCTGTGCCCCCTGTGCCCCCCCACGGGCAGCTGGACCGGAGCTGTCGGGCCCGGGGCCCCAAGGCTCCTGCGGGGGCGGATGGAGCCGCAGCGATCCCGGTTCGATGGCGCAAATCCCCTCACAGCGCTGGCTCTGCCAGGACCCCGCGGCCGCCCCGTGCCGCCCCGTGCCGCCCCGTGCTGCCCGCGGCCCCGCGTGCGTCAGGGAATCCCCCCGCCGCGGGCACGGGAGCGGGGACGGTGCCAGCTGGCACCCGCCGTGCCAGGCGGCCGGGCCCGGTGCCAGCCGGGGGGACACCGTCTGCGGGACTCGGTGCTCGGCGCCACCCGCGTGTCCCCCGGCGCCTCCCGCCCGCGTCCCCTCAGGGTGAGGGGTGCCGGGGGCAGCAAGATGCCCCCCCGTCCCCCAGAGGCTGCCCCGGGCTGCCCCCAGCACCCCGAATCCCCCCCCCCCCCCGCCTCCAGCTGTGGCACCGGATTAACGCCACAGCTGTTAACGAGTTCTGAGCGGATTAACCCTGCCCGGCACCCCCGGAGCCCCCCCGGAGCACCCCCGGCGCCGCTGCCCACGCACAGACACGCCACGGGATTGGGGGGAGAAAGGGGCACCCCGCCCTCCCGTGCCTCAGTTTCCCCCCGCGGTGGGGTCAGCGTTGGGGGCAGGCAGGGGTGATACCGGGGGGCAGGAGGGGGTGCCGAGCAGGGATGTTCGGGGCCAGGCGGGGGTCCCTCCCGGGTGGCAGTGCCACCCCCCATGTCGCTGTCCCCCCTCCCCGCAGGCAGCTCCTTCCCGTGCCTGGTGGACGTGGTGCCGGTGAAGAACGAGGATGGCACCGTCATCATGTTCATCCTCAACTTCGAGGCCGTGAGGGAGCCTGAGCCCGGGGAGGCCCCGACCCCCAGCACCAACCACTGGGTCACCCCGGCCCCCTGGGGGCCTGCAGGTACGGGGACACCGGGGACAGGGAGACCGGGTCAGCCCAGGTAGGGGGAGACACAGGGACACGGGGTCACCCCCAGGTGTGGGGACACAGGGACACCGGGTCAGCCCCCCGGAATGGGGACACAGGGACACCGGGTCACACCCTCCTCCCGGGTTCCTGCAGGGGCCATGGGGTCAGTGCCACCGGGCTGGTGTCAGCCCATGTCCTGCTGACCCCGTGTCCAAGGTGTTGCTTTGGGGCACATGGGGACAGCGGCAGCACCGTGGGGAGGGGGTCAGACCCTGCCCCCGGCCCCAGCCCTGACTCCGGGGTGCAGCTGATCCCTGCGGATGAAGCAGCGCCGCGTGGGGGTTTGGAGCTGCTCCTGCCCCTGTCCCCAGCCCAGGTGTGACCCAGCCCTGCCCCTGGGGTACAGCCGGTCCCTTTGGCCGGAGTAGCACCGGGTGCGGGTTTGGAGCCAGGTTCTGTCCCTGTCCCGGTGTGACCACCCCTGTCCCTCCCAGGTCGCAGCCGCTCCCTGCGGCTGAAGCTGCTGGCGCTCACGGGCAGCCGCCAGTCGCTGCCCCCCGAGCCCCCCGAGCCCCCGGACGTGGTGGTCGTGGACCCGGGGCTCACGGACCCGCTGGCCCTGGAGCCCGGCCCGCCCGCCAGCGACTCGGGCCCCGAGGACGCCTCCTCGTCGCTGGAGGCCGGGGACCGCGCCGAGGACGAGGCGGCGCTGATGGGGGACCCCGAGCCGCCGGTGCCGCAGCTGTCCCCGCGGGCCGAGCGCCTGGCGCTGGCCTTCGCCAACCACAGCCTGGCCCGGAGCCGCTCCCGGGAGCGCCGGTCCCGAGAGAGCCTCCGCAGCCTCCGCCGGGCCTCCTCCGTCGATGACATCGAGGCCATGAAGGGCGACGGGGACAAGCGCTGCCACAGCCGCCACGCCAGCGCCAGCGCCGGCACCGGCCTGCACCGCGGCTCCAGCACCGGTACGGGCACGGGACACGGCGACAGCCACCGGGGAGGGGACACGGGGCAGCCACAGCCAGGGACCCTGGTGACCCCCATCCCACCGCCCCACAGCAGGGGCTGGCGACCCCCTCCCCATGACCCCAGACCCTCCTGGCCCATCCCGCAGCCCCCTGAGCCACAGGGTGCAGTCACCCTGGGAATCCCCTCGGGAGTCACCTCGTTGGCCCCAGAGCTCGTTAAGGGTAATAGGATAAGGGACAATTATTGTAATGCCATTAAAGGTAACTGAGAGCAGCTCTGCAGGTCCCTGGGGGGCCTGGTGGCACACGGGCTGGTGGCACAGGGGCTGGTGACATACGGCTGGGGCTCTGTGTCCGCCCTGGGGCTCCACCTGCCCTGGGACCCCCAGCCCTGGGAGCTGTGGGATCCCCCCAGGGGCCATGGGACCCCTGCCCGGGAGCCCAGGGGAGCTGTGGGACCCCTGCCCCCGGAGCCCAGGGAGCTGTGGGACCCCTGCCCCGCGGATCCCGGCTCCGTGCCGCGGTGACAGTCCCGCCGCCGTGTGACAGCACGGTGCCCGTGTGTCCCCCTGCAGGCGCCGTGGCCGCCGTGCGCAGCGCGCTGCTCAACTCCACGTCGGACTCGGACCTGGCGCGGTTCCGGGCCATCGGCCGCATCCCGCAGATCACCCTCAACTTCATGGACCTGCAGCCGGGGGGGCTCCTGGCACCGCCCCCCGCCCCCCGGCCCATCATCGCCCCCACCAAGCTGCGCGACCGCACCCACAATGTCACCGAGAAGGTCACTCAGGTGAGACCCGCACGGGGGACAGGTCACACAGGTGACACAGGTGACACGGTGAGCCCCCGGGGCTGTGGAGGGCCCCGGGGTTGGGGGGAGCTGACTGGGTGATGCTGGAGGTGATGCCAGAGGTGGCCAAGTGGTGACAGAGGTTAGTGGGGAATGCCACGGTGGCCAGGTGCTGCTGGAGATGGCCAGGTGCCGCCAGGTGCCCAGGAGGTGCCAGAGGTGGCACGTGGTGCAGACGCGGCTGGGCTGTGCCGAGGTGTTCGGTGTTCGGGCAGTTTCAGTGATGGCGTGGCCAGGCTGTGCCAGGATGGCCCAGCGGTGACAAAGTGTCTGAGCCGTGACAAGATGTGCAGGCAGTGCTGGGGGTGACCGAGTGGTGCCAAAGTGTCCGAGTGGTGCCGAAGTGTCCGGGTGGTGCCAAAGTGACCGGGCAGTGCCAAGGTGGCTCAGTGGTGCTGGGGGGACTGGCCGGGGGTCGTGACCGTGGTGTTCTGGGGCGGTGGGTGCCGTGGCCGGGGGCAGCCGGGTCTGGGACAGCCCCTGGGGCGCTCCCAGCGGGATGCAGGGGGCAGACACTCCCCGGTGCCGTTGTGCCCCTGGTCCCGGTGCCATTGTGCCGTAGTACCCCCTGGACCCGGTGCCGTTGTACCCCTCACCGCGCTGCCCCCGGCCCCGGTGCCGTGCCTGCCGGGTGCCGTTGTGCCCCCGGCCCCGGTGCCGTTGTGCCTCTCACCGGTGTACTCCCGGCCCCGGTGCTGTTGTGCCTCTCACCGGTGTACTCCCGGCCCCGGTGCCGTTGTGCCCCCGGCCCCGGTGCCGTTGTGCCTCTCACCGGTGTACTCCCGGCCCCGGTGCCGTTGTGCCCCCGGCCCCGGTGCCGTGCCTGCCGGGTGCCAGGCGCTGGCGGCCGCCGCTAATCCGCGGCCCGTTGTGTAACCGCCATCTGCCGCGGGAGCAGGAGGCGCCGCTTAATTACACCCTCATTTCCCTCCGCTAATGATCCGGGGGGGCCGGCGGGCCGGGGCATCCCCGGAGGGCCGTGCGGGGTGGGGACCGCTGCGTGTCCCGCCCCGCGGTGTCCCCGGGGTCCCCGGCAGCTGGCGGGGGACGGAGCAGCCCCGGCGCATCTGCCCGGTCCCCCCGGGCCCCCCGGCCCCGCACCTGCCCGCACACGTGAGGGGCCCCGTGGGGACCCCCGCTCCCACCCCGAGCTCCAGGCCGGGCTCCGGGGCTCCCGCGCCGGTGCTGGGGCAGCCGCAGGGTCCTCGGTGGGGCGGGGGGACCCTTCTGGGGGCTGGAGGGACCCTTCTGTGGTGGCACCCCCCTCACTCCGCATCCCCGTCCCCCCAGCTCCTGACGGAACCTCTCGATTGCCCCGGCCGTGGTTAATTGTGCCGCCGGGGTGACGCTGCGCTCTCGCTTCGCCGCCGCTGCCACGGGGCCAGGAGGGGACGCGGCTGCGGTCACCGGGCCGGGCTGTGCCCCCGGCACGGCGGGGGAGCCTCGGGGTGTCCCGGCTGGAGGAGTGTCGGGGGAACGGGGGACACGGACACAGGGACCGTGGCTCGGCCCCTCGGGTCGGTGGCTCTGGGGACAGGGTGTCCCTGCAGCGGCACCGTGATTCACCCGCGGGGCCGGAGCCAAGCGCCCGTCAAGGTCACCGCGCTCTGGGTGACAGTGACAGGGGCCTGGTGTGGCCGTGACACCCCCAGGGCTCATGGGAGCCCCGGGAACTCCTGCTCCGTTCTGGAGGGGATCCCTGCGTGGGGCAGGGTCGGGCGGGGGGGTCGGGCGGGGGGACCCCAGCCCCACTCAGGGTGGGTGGGGAGCCGGCGGTGCCACCAGCCAGGGGTGTCACTGGGGCATCGCTGGCTCTCGGGGACAGCGGGCTGGGGACAACAGGGACCCCCCAGTGCAGGACGAGTCCTGCCGACCCCGGCCCCGCTGCCCCCCAGGTCCCTCTCGTCGGGGCTGGGGGTGCGCAGCCGTGGGGCAGTGCCAGGGCTGGGCAGTGGCCAGGGACACGGGGACACGGGGACACCGTGAATCAGCCGGGGCTGCCAGGGCCAGCTCATCGCTACCGTCACTGTCCGTGTCCCCACCACCGCTGTCCCCGTGCCCGTCATCCTCCGTCCCCGTCCCCTGTGCCAGCGCTGTGCCAGTCACGCTTCGGGGATCCCTCCCGGATCCCGGGGTGCCGCAGGGGGTGCCGGTGCGGCAGGCGGGGAGCGCACCGGTTCCGCGGCCCCCCCCGTGCCCCGCCGCGCCCCGGAGCCCCCGCGGGGCCGTTCCGGGCGCTCCCGGTCCCTCCCCCGGGGAGTGGCGAGGGCTGCGCCGGGGGGGCCCGGCGGGGGCGAGCGGCGGGGAGGGCTCGGGGGGTCCCGCCCCGCTCCATCTGCCGCGCGCGGGGCCGGGGGGGCGCGGGGACCCCCGAGCGCGGCCATGGCCCCGGCGCGGCGCGACAGCGGGGAGCGCCCCGAGCGCCCCGACGGGGAGCGGCGGGAGCGGGTCCGCCGCGCCGTGCGCGTCTCCAGCCTGGTGGCACAGGAGGTACGGGGGGGCGGGGGTCTCACCGGGAGGAGAGCGGGACCCCCGGTTTGTACGGGCGCGCGTGGGCTCGGCGTCCGGGGGCGGGGGACACCGGGGGTCCTGGGGGGGCGGCTCTGGAGGGATCGGGGGGCTCTGGGAGGGTCCCCCCGCCGCGGGATCGCGGTTCCGTTGTCGCTTCACCGTGCGCGGGCACGGGGGTGTCCCCGTGCCGGGATGGAGGGCACGGAGCGCTGGGACAGCGGTGGGCGCTGCGGGCGGCTCCGGGGGGCTCCGAGGGTCCCCCCGCGGTGGGAACGGGGTCCCGCTGGCGTCCCACGGCACAGGGCACGGGGGTGTCCCGGTGCCGGGATGGGGGACAGGGGGGCGGGCACCGGGGAGCGCGGCCGGGGTGTTGGGATGGGTTTGGGGGTCCCGGGATTTCGGGGATGGGTGTCCCCCCGAGGCGGGAACGGGGACGCGCAATTTATCCTGCCGTGGGGGGTGCGGGGTGTCCCCACGCCGGGCCGGGGGTCACGGAGCGGGGGCTGGCGCTGGGGGTCGCAGCAGCGGCTCTGAGGGGCTGCGGGGGGCTGGGGGTCCCGAGGGGCCCTGGGGAAACGGCTCCTGTGGCTCATCCCGCCCTCAGGGGCTGTGGGGTACCGGGGGTGCCCCCCTGCTCGGCGTGGGGGGCACTGGCGGTTCCGGAGGGCGGCTCTGGGGGTTCAGGGGGATCTGGAGCCCCCCAGTGCCCCCCGGGGCTTGGGGGCATAACCCCCCCCCCATGGGTGCCCACTGCCCACCTGGTGCCTCGGCTGGGCTCGGAGCCGTGTCCCGCTGTGCCGTGGTGGCTGTGGTGTGCCGAGGAGACACGGCTTGTGGGTCCTATGGCCTCTGCTGTGTCCCAGGTGGTCCCCAGGTGTCCCCGGCCGTCCCCAGCATCTCCTCGGTGGTCCCCAGCGTGTCCCAGGCGGTCCCCAGGTGTCCCTGGCGGTCCCCGGGTGTCCCTGGCGGTCCCCAGAGTGTGTCCCAGGTGCTGGCAGCCGTTCCCTTTTGGGGCGGGTGTGGGTCAGTGCCAGCGTCACCGGGCCGGGGTTCGGGGCCGGGGCGGGCGCGCCGCCCCCAGGGCCGTCCCCCCGTCCCCCAGGGCCGTCCCCCCGTCACGGGGCCCGTCCCCCGCCGTGCCACGGGTGCCAGAGGCTGCGGGTGCCGGTGTCGCTGCCCGCCCGGGCGGCCCCGTGTGCCCCGTGCCCATGTCGGGGGGTCCCGAGGGGGCTGCGACGCCGCAGCTCAGCGCCGTGAGTACCCGGTGGCACCGGGGATGGGACGGGGGGGGTCCCCAGCGCGGGGTGTCTGTGTCGGGGTGTCTCCTGTGTGGGGTGTCCCCACACTGCTCTGGTGTCACCTGGCGATGGCTGGCACTGCCCTGGCCGTGCCCACCCCGGGTGACAGCTCCCAGGTGGGGACATGGGGGTCAGTGTCGCCCTGGCTGGGGGTGTCCCCGGGCCCCCAGGGGAGGTCTGGGGGTCTTGGGCCCTTGCGGGGCATTGGGTGGGTGCCAGGGCCTGCTTAGGGCAGGTATGGGGTACCCAGGGAGGTGTGGGGTGCCTGCCAGGACTGATGTTGGGTGCCTGTGGGTGCTGGTACTCGCCGGGGCAGGATTTGGGGCTCTCTGGCTGTGGGGTCCCTATGGGGCAGGATTTGGGGCTCTCTGGCTGTAGGGGTCCCTATGGGGCAGGATCTGGGGCTCTGTGGCTGTGGGGTCGTTATGGGGCAGGATTTGGGGCTCTCTGGCTGTGGGGTCCCTATGGGGCAGGATCTGGGGCTCTCTGGCTGTGGGGTCGTTATGGGGCAGGATTTGGGGCTCTCTGGCTGTGGGGGTCCCTATGGGGCAGGATTTGGGGTTCTCTGGCTGTGGGGTCCCTATGGGGCAGGATTTGGGGCTCTCTGGCTGTAGGGGTCCCTATGGGGCAGGATTTGGGGCTCTCTGGCTGTGGGGTCCCTATGGGGCAGGATTTGGGGCTCTCTGGCTGTAGGGGTCCCTATGGGGCAGGATTTGGGGCTCTCTGGCTGTGGGGTCCCTATGGGGCAGGATTTGGGGCTCTCTGGCTGTGGGGTCCCTATGGGGCAGGATTTGGGGCTCTCTGGCTGTGGGGTCCCTATGGGGCAGGATTTGGGGCTCTCTGGCTGTGGGGTCCCTATGGGGCAGGATTTGGGGCTCTCTGGCTGTGGGGTCCCTATGGGGCGGGTGTTGGGGTCCCTGCCGGGTGCTGGGGGTCCCTGCTGGGGGGCCCGGGGGGGAGCAGGGACAGGGCAGTGACAGAGGGGGTGTCGGTGCCCTGGGGGGGGCCAGGGGCTCAGTCAGGGTCTCGGGGGGCTCTCGGGGGTGCAGCCTGCCCCCGCCCCTGTCCCGTTGGGTATTTGGGGTGCAGCCTGCCCCTATCCCTGTCCCGTTGGGTATTTGGGGTGCAGCCTGCCCCCGCCCCTGTCCCGTTGGGTATTTGGGGTGCAGCCTGCCCCCATCCCTGTCCCGTTCGGTATTTGGGGTGCAGCCTTGCCCCTGTTTCTGTCCCGTTGGGTATTTGGGGTGCAGCCTGCCCCCGTCCCTGTCCCGTTGGGTATTTGGGGTGCAGCCTGCCCCTGTCCCTGTCCGGCCCGTATTTGGGGTGCAGCCTGCCCCTATCCTTGTCCCCTTCGGTATTTGGGGTGCAGCCTGCCCCTGTTTCTGTCCCGTTGGGTATTTGGGGTGCAGCCTGCCCCTGTCCCTGTCCGGCCCGTATTTGGGGTGCAGCCTGCCCCTATCCTTGTCCCGTTCGGTATTTGGGGTGCAGCCTGCCCCCGCCCCTGTCCCGTTGGGTATTTGGGGTGCAGCCTGCCCCTGTTTCTGTCCCGTTCGGTATTTGGGGTGCAGCCTGCCCCGGCCCGTGTCCCGTTGGGTATTTGGGGTGCCGCCTGCCCCTGTTTCTGTCCCGTTCGGTATTTGGGGTGCCCGTGGGCGCAGGTGTCTGGGTCGCGGCAGGTGCGGCGCCGGCTGTCCCGGGGGGTGGCGGTGTCACCGCAGGTGTCGGGGACGCGTCACCGGGGCGGGACGTGTCGCCGCGTGTTGCCGAACGTGTCACCGGCGCCGCCGCCATCTGTGTCACCGTGACTGACGGGTGGCGGGGCGGGGGGGGTGGCACCGGGCCCGGGGGTCGGGACATCACCGCATATCGGCTCTGTGCCGGCATACGCACCGGGGATGGGGGTCCCACCTGGGCTTGGGGTGTCCCCAACCCCTCTTCATGGTACCCCCGACCCTGCTGGCAGGGGAGGGGCTGGGGGCTGTCCCTGTGGATGGGGACATGCTGGGCAGGGGGACACGCTGGGCTGGGGGCTGTCCCCGTGGCGGGGGGACACGCTGGGCTGCGGGCTGCCCCGCCATTTGGGGGGCTGGAGACCCCAGGGCTGGGGTCAGGGGGACTCCGCGTGTCCCCCGTCCGTTCGGGGGGCTGGCACGGGGAGGGGGTGCCAGGACAGCGCCTCGGCCTCGCTGGGACCCCCGGGAAGGGGCACGGGCTGCTCTGGGGGTACTGACCCGGTACAGGGCGCATTCTGAGGGGGTTACAGGTGTACCTGTGGGGCCCATGCGTGGGGGTATATTTTGGGGGGCTCTGGGCTACCCCCAGCCCATGGGGGCCACAGGCTCGGGGATGGAGCGGGGGGTTCCGGGGTCTCTCTCCGCAGACGGCAGGACCCCCCCCGGCCCCGGGGCCTTGCGCGGCCCCCGCCCCCCGCGCCGCAGGCCGGGATTTGTCCCACTTTGCCGCGGCAGCTGCGATAAATTTAGCGGCAGGAGCGGCTGGTGGCTGGAAACGCCCCCCGCCCCTCCCCCGCTGTGTGTGCCCCCCCCCCGTGCCCGCCCCTCCCCCGCTGTGTGTGCCCCCCCACCCTGTGCCCTCCCCTCCCTCCGGGCCGGCACAGCCAGGGGGGCTCCGGCACTCGGGGTTGGGGTCCCCCCCTCAGGACCCCCCCGGGCTCCCTGCTGGCACCGGGACGGGGGCTCTGTGCCCCGGTCCCTGTCACCCCCCGTGTCCCCAGGGCCCCGTGGCACCCGTGTCACCCCCGGGCCTCGGGGGGTGTCGGGGTGCAGCCCCCCAGGAGGGGCTGGGAGCGGGGACCCCCGCACGCAAGGCACGGGTGGCCGCGTCCCTCTGTCACACGGTGCGTGGGGACACGGGTGGCAGCGGGAATCCCCCGCGTGGGGGTGGCGGCTGTGACGCAGGAGCTGCCGTGTGTCCCAGTGCTGTCATCGCGTGTCACCGCGTGTCCCGGCGCTGTCACCGCCGCGTGTCCCAGTGCCATCGCTCTGTGTCCCCAGCGCTGTGTGCCTGTGTCACTGCGTGTCACTGCGTGTCACCGCGTGTCCCAGTGCCATCGCTCTGTGTCTCCGGCGCTGGTGCCCGTGTCACCGCGTGTCTCGGTGCCGTCGCTCTGTGTCCCCAGCGCTGTGTGCCTGTGTCACTGCGTGTCGCCGCGTGTCCCGGTGCCATCACCCCGTGCCCCAGCAGTGTCGCCGTGTGTCCCACCACCCGTGGCTGTTCCCCACGAGGCCACTGCGGCTGGTGGCCCTGGGGACAGAGGTGACGAGGCCTGTGTCCCGGGGGGTGTGTGGCAGTGGGGGACATGTTCTGGCTGGGATGGGAACGGTATCCTGGCCTATGGACACCGCACGGGTGAGGGACATCCCCGCCGTGTCCTTGTCGCGAGTGTGGCCCGTGACGCCCTGCTGGTTGCCGTGGGCAGCGCTGTCCCGCACACCTGGGGCAGGTGGGGGTGCCCTGGGGGTGCCCTGGGGCTGCCAGGGGCTGTGACTGTCGCACCCGGTGCCGCGCCGCCCGAGGGCACGCCCAGCCGCAGCGCTGTCCCCGCGCTGTCCCCGCGCTGTCCCTGCGGGCGGGGGGCCCGGGGGGCGCTGGGGGGGCGCTGGGGGGCCGGGGGGGCAGCCCTGGCCGTGGCCGTGGCGGCGGCAGCGGAGCAGCCTGGGAAAATTTCCGCCCCAATAATTCCTGTCGGCTCCGGCGGAGCGCGGCTGGCGCACGGCGCCGGGGGTCCCCATCGCCACCGGGGCTCCCCATCGCCGCCGGGGCTCCCCGCGCCCGCCGGGGGTCCCGGGCACGCCATGGGCGCGGGGCCGGGCCGGGGGGCTCCCCGGCAGCCCCGGGCCGGCGCGGGCTGACCCCGCCGCCGCCGTGCCGAGGATGCTGCCCGCGCTCCTGCAGCTGCTGCAGGAGTTGCCGGGCGCGTCCCCCGCGCCCCCCCGGGCCGGGCCGCCCCCCGGGCCCTGCCCCATGCCCGGGGTCCCGCTCTGCAGCGCCTGCCTGGGGCTCCGCCGCGATGGCACCGGGCACCGACCGCAGGAGCAGGTACCGGGACCGCCCTCCCCGCGCCCCCTGACCCGGCCGGTGGGGCGGGGGCGCCGCGGGGTGGGCTGGCGGCTCTGCGCCCTCCCGAGCCCTGGCGGGGGCTGCGGGGGCCGCGTCCGTGTCCTCGGCGTGGCTCGGGAGGGTTCGGGGCTTACATAAAGCTCTGGCTCTGCGTGACGGGGGCACCCCGGACCCCCAGGGACCCCTCGGGGGCAGGGGGATGGCAGCCGTCCCCTCCCGGGGCTGCGGCACCAGATGGAGCCCCACGATGGGCCTGGGGGAGCGAGGGGACCGCCGGGGGGACAGGGGCACCGTGACCCCCCACGGGGCAGAACGGGGGCTGTGACCCCTGTGGGGCACAGGGCGGGGGCCCTGGGTCACCTCCTGCCACCCCTGCCGTGGGGCTGTGCGGGCTGAGGAACCCTTGGGCCCCCCCAGGCGCCCCCAAGGGTGACCAGGACCCCACAAGGACCCCTGGCGTTGTGCCCCCAGGCGTTCTGCGCAGGGACTGGCACTGGGGAGGGGGCTGTGCCCTCCGGGTGGGAATGCCAGGGGGAGGCCGTGCCCCTCGCTGGGGATGGCAATGGCCGGGGGCACAGATCGGGGGCACAGGGCAGCATCAGGGGGTGGGAGATGCCCTGCTGGTATTTGTGGGGCTCTGTGGTGTGGAGGGCTTTGTCCCCTCCGGGCACCCCTGGTCACACGTGGTGGTGTCCCTGCACCCCCCATTGCCTCTGCTGGGCTCCCCCTGCCCCCCAGAGTCACAGAATGTTGATTTTGGGAAGGACCTTTGAAACCACGAGGTTCAGTGATGGGCACCCAGAGCACAGGGGGTCTGGGCTGGGCTGGGCAGGAGGATCAGGGGGTCTGGGCAGGAGGATCAGGGGGTCTGGGCAGGGGGTTCAGGGGGTCTGGGCAGGAGGTTCAGGGGGGTCTGGGCAGGGGGTTCAGGGGGGTCTGGGCAGGGGGATCAGGGGCGTCTGGGCAGGAGGATCAGGGGGTCTGGGCAGGAGGATCAGGGCGTCTGGGCAGGAGGATCAGGAGGTCTGGGCAGGGGGATCAGAGGGGTCTGGGCAGGAGGATCAGGGGGTTCAGGGGGTCTGGGCAGGGGGATCAGGGGGTCTGGGCAGGAGGCTCCTGACCCAGGTGCCCACCCCTCCCCAGGCTGGGGGTGTGAGCCCTGCAGCAGCACTGCCCCCCTGCAGCCCCCCACGTGCCCTTGTTGGGGTCACACCTCACCCCAGAATGTCACAGCGCTGCTGAGGCTGTGAAGACCCACCAGAACCCCTGGGTCCAGACCTGACCCACCCTGGCCAAGGCCAAGCTCTGACCCACCATGGCCAAAGCCCAGCCCTGACCCAGCATGGCCATCATCCAGCACTGACCCAGCATGGCCAAGGGCACCGTCCCACACTGTTTGGGGTTGTGGTGGCAGGGGCAGGGTGCTGTGGGGTGCTGGGGAGTGCTGCGGTGCAGGCTGAGCCCCGTGTCCCCCCCATCCCAGGTGCTGTCCCTGGGCGCCGATGTGCTCCCCGAGTACAAGCTGCAGGCGCCGCGCATCCACCGCTGGACCATCCTGCACTACAGCCCCTTCAAGGCCGTGTGGGACTGGCTGATCCTGCTGCTGGTCATCTACACGGCCATCTTCACGCCCTACTCGGCCGCCTTCCTGCTCAGCGACTCGGAGGAGGCGCAGCGGCACCACTGCGGCTACTCGTGCAGCCCGCTCAACGTGGTGGACCTCATCGTGGACATCATGTTCATCATCGACATCCTCATCAACTTCCGCACCACCTACGTCAACTCCAACGAGGAGGTGGTCAGCCACCCCGCCAAGATCGCCATCCACTACTTCAAGGGCTGGTTCCTCATCGACATGGTGGCCGCCATCCCCTTCGACCTGCTCATCTTCGGCTCCGGCTCCGAGGAGGTGACAGGGGACACGGGGACATGGGGACGTGGGGACACGGGGGGCCAGCCCTGCCAGCTGGGCAGTGCTGCTCTGGGGGTCTGTGCTGTGGCTGGGGGTCCCACCGGTGCCCCCAGTGCTGGGGTGGATGTTGGGGTAGTGGGGGCTGTTCCTGGGTGCTGGTCCTCCTGTGGGGAGTGTCTGGGGGTCCCATATGCACCCCCAGGCCAGGACACCACAGTGGCCCTGGTGACCCCTGTGAACCCCCTGCCCAGACCCCCCGATCCCCCTGCCCAGACCCCCCTGATCCCCCTGCCCAGACCCCCCTGAATCCCCTGCCCAGACCCCTCTGATCCCCCTGCCCAGCCCACCTTTGCTCTGCGTGGGACACTGGGAGCACCAGGACCTGATGTGGGGAGGGGGACAGGGGCTCACAGCCCCCCTGCCCTACCAGGGGTCTGGGGGGGCTCTCTGGCTCTGCTGAGCCCCCTTTCCTGCCTCCCCAGACACCCTCAGCCTGGGGGCACCTGGGGCAGGGGGAGACCCCCAGAATGGAGGTGCCCGGCTTGGGGCAAGCCCCCCCCCCCTTTTGGGGTTCTGAGGGTGTCTCTTCAGTGTCACCCCCTCCCCTTTTTCCTGTCCCCCGTAACATGACACTGGTGGGGCTGCTGATGTGGGGAGAGAGGATGGAGCCCCCCTCACTCCTGTGTCGGTCCCCAGGGTATCCCCACCCCGTAACCCTTTCTGTGCCGCTCCCCAGGCCACAACGCTCACTGGGCTGCTGATGTGGGGAGAGAGGATGGAACCCCCCTCTCTGTTCTGGGGGTTCCCCGGGTATCCCCACCCCTGTAACCCTTTCTGTGCCGGTCCCCAGACAATGACACTCATCGGGCTGCTGATGTGGAACCTCCCTCTCCCTTTTGGGGGTCCCCGGGGTATCCCCACCCTCATAACCCTTTCCCTGCCGCTCCCCAGACAACAACACTGGGGGGGGTAGCTGATGCGGGGAGAGAGGATGGAACCCCCCCTCATCCTTTTGGGGGTCCCTGGGGTATTCCCACCCCTGTAACCCTTTCTGTGCCAGTCCCAGACCATGATGCTGCTGGGGCTGCTGATGGGGGGAGAGAGGATGGAAACCCCCACCCCTCCTCACCCCTCGGTGGGTCCCCAGACCACCTCTGTAACCCTTTCTGTGCCGCTCCCCAGACAACAACACTGGTGGGGTAGCTGATGTGGGGAGAGAGGATGGAACCCCCCTCTCCCCTCTGTGTGTCCCCAGGGTGTCCCCACCCCTGTAACCCTTTCCCTGCCGTTCCCCAGACCACGATGCTGCTGGGGGGAGAGAGCATGGAACCTCACTCCTCTGTGGGTCCCCGATATATCCCCACCCCCGTAACCCTTTCTGTGCAGCTCCCCAGACCACGACACTCATTGGGCTGCTGATGTGGGGAGAGAGGATGGAACCCCCCCTCTCTGTTCTGTGGGTCCCTGGGGTATCCCCATCCCCTGTAACCCTTTCCCTGCTGTTCCCCAGACCACAACGTTCATTGGGCTGTTGATGTATGTAGAGAGTGTGGAGCCCCCCTCTCTGTTCTGTTCCTGGGGTATTCCCACCCCCGTAACCCTTTCCCTGCCGAATGCAATCTCACCCCTGTGTGTGTGTCCCCAGGGTGTCCCCACCCCCCGTAACCCTTTCCGTGCCGTCCCCAGACCACGACGCTGATCGGGCTGCTGATGTGGGGAGGGGGCACGGAACTCCCCTTTCTGTTCTGTGGGTCCCTGGGCTATTCCCACCCCCCGTAACCCTTCCCGTGCCGTCCCCAGACCACGACGCTGATCGGGCTGCTGATGTGGGGAGGGGGCACGGAACTCCCCTTTCTGTTCTGTGCGTCCCTGGGCTATTCCTACCCCCGTAACCCTTTCCCTGCCGAATGCAATCTCACCCCCGTGTGTGTGTCCCCAGGGTGTCCCCACCCCCCGTAACCCTTCCCGTGCCGTCCCCAGACCACGACGCTGATCGGGCTGCTGAAGACGGCGCGGCTGCTGCGGCTGGTGCGGGTGGCCAGGAAGCTGGACCGCTACTCCGAGTACGGCGCGGCCGTGCTGTTCCTGCTGATGTGCACCTTCGCGCTGATCGCGCACTGGCTGGCCTGCATCTGGTACGCCATCGGCAACGTGGAGGGGCAGCGCACGGGCTGGCTGCACGCGCTGGGCCAGCAGATCGGCAAGCCCCTCAACGGCAGCTTCGGGCCCTCCATCAAGGACAAGTACGTCACGGCGCTCTACTTCACCTTCAGCAGCCTCACCAGCGTGGGCTTCGGCAACGTGTCCCCCAACACCAACTCCGAGAAGATCTTCTCCATCTGCGTCATGCTCATCGGATGTGAGTGCCCCGGGGTGTGAGCGGGTGTGAGAGCTGTGTGTGCTGCACACCTGGGTGTGTGAGAGCTGTGTGTGCTGCACACCTGGGTGTGTGTGAGAGCCCCAGGGTGTGAGAGCTGTGTGTGCTGCACACCTGGGTGTGTGTGAGCACCTGTGTGTGCAGCCAGGTGTGTGTGAGAGCCCTGGGGGCTTCGGCAACGTGTCCCCCAACACCAACTCCGAGAAGATCTTCTCCATCTGCGTCATGCTCATCGGATGTGAGTGCCCCGGGGTGTGAGCGGGTGTGAGAGCTGTGTGTGCTGCACACCTGGGTGTGTGTGAGAGCCCCAGGGTGTGAGAGCTGTGTGTGCTGCACTCCTGGGTGTGTGTGAGAGCCCCAGGGTGTGAGAGCTGTGTGTGCTGCACACCTGGGTGTGTGTGAGAGCCCCAGGGTGTGAGAGCTGTGTGTGCTGCACAGCTGGGTGTCTGTGTGAGCACCTGTGTGTGCAGCCAGGTGTGTGTGAGAGCCCCGGGCTGTGTGAGTGTGTGCTGCACACCTGGGTGTGTGTGAGAGAGCTGTGTGAGTGTGTGCTGCACACCTGGCTGTGTGTGAGTGCCCTGGACTGTGAGCGGGTCTGTGAGTGTGTACCTGGACCCCTGGGTGTGTGTGAGCACCTGTGTGTGAGTGTGTGCTGCACACCCGGGTGTGTGTGAGAGCTGTGTGAGTGTGTGCCTGCACAGCTGTGTGTGTGCGTGAGAACCTGTGTGTGTTCAGGGAGCTGTGTGAGTGTATGCTGCACACCTGGGTATGTGTAAACACCTGTGTGTGCAGCCAGGAGTGTGTGAGCACCTGTGCAGTGTGAGAGCTGTGTGAGTGTGTGCTGCACACCTCTGTGTGTGTGAGTGTGTGTGAGCACCTGTGTGTGCAGCCAGGTGTGTGTGAGAGCCCTGGGGGCCTTGGCCACCTGTCCCCCAACACCAGCTCCAGGAGATCTTCCCTGTCTGTGTCAGGCTGATGGGGTGTGAGTGGCCATGGGGCGTGAGAGCACCTGTGAGTGTGTATATCCACACACCTGTGAGTGTGCAGAGCTGTGTGTGTGTATCCACACACCTGTGAGTGTGCAGAGCTGTGTGTGTGTACCCTCACACCTGTGAGTGTGCAGAGCTGTGTGTGTGTACCCTCACACCTGTGAGTGTGCAGAGCTGTGTGTGTGTATCCTCACACCTGTGAGTGTGCAGAGCTGTGTGTGTATCCTCACACCTGAGTGTGCAGGGCTGTGTGTGTATATCCACACCCCTGTGAGTGTGCAGAGCTGTGTGTGTGTATCCACACACCTGTGAGTGTGCAGAGCTGTGTGTGTGTATCCTCACACCTGTGAGTGTGCAGAGCTGTGTGTGTATCCTCACACCTGTGAGTGTGCAGGGCTGTGTGTATATCCACACCCCTGTGAGTGTGCAGAACTGTGTGTGTATCCAAACCCCTGTGAATGTGCAGGGCTGTGTGTGTGTATCCACACACCTGTGAGTGTGCAGAGCTGTGTGTATCCTCACACCTGTGAGTGTGCAGAGCTCTGTGTGTGTACCCTCACACCTGTGAGTGTGCAGAGCTCTGTGTGTGTACCCTCATACCTGTGCGTGTGCACAGCTGTGTGTGTGTACTCTCACACCTGTGAGTGTGCAGAGCTGTGTGTGTATCCTCACACCTGTGAGTGTGCAGGGCTGTGTGTGTGTACCCTCACACCTGAGTGTGCAGGGCTGTGTGTGTACCCTCACACCTGTGAGTGTGCAGAGCTGTGTGTATATCCACACACCTGTGAGTGTGCAGAGCTGTGTGTGTGTACCCTCACACCTGTGAGTGTGCAGAGCTGTGTGTGTGTATCCTCACACCTGTGAGTGTGCAGAGCTGTGTGTGTATCCTCACACCTGAGTGTGCAGGGCTGTGTGTGTGTATCCTCACACCTGAGTGTGCAGGGCTGTGTGTGTATATCCACACCCCTGTGAGTGTGCAGAGCTGTGTGTGTATCCTCACACCTGTGAGTGTGCAGAGCTGTGTGTGTATCCTCACACCTGTGAGTGTGCAGGGCTGTGTGTGTACCCTCACACCTGTGAGTGTGCAGAGCTCTGTGTGTATATCCACACCCCTGTGAGTGTGCAGAGCTGTGTGTGTGTACCCTCACACCTGTGAGTGTGCAGAGCTGTGTGTATATCCACACACCTGTGCGTGACACCTGTATCTGCACCCACACACACGGGGGGCTGCAGGATCACCCCCAGGCTCAGTTTTGGGGCTGTCCCTGTTTGACACCTGCACTGATGCTCTGGGGATCAGGGCCCCTCGTGGCCTGTCCTCAAGTGACACAGCTGGGTGGGAGGTGGCTCTGCTGGGGACAGGAGGCTCTGCAGAGATCCACGGGCTGGGGACACCTGTGGGTCACACCAGCCTGTAGGTCACACCGGCCCCATGGAACGTCCAGGCTGGGCACAGGGGCTGGTGACAGCAGCTGGACACGAGCCCAGGGGCGCCCAGGTGGGCACAACCCAGGGCAGGGATTGTCCCCTGTGCTGGCCCTGCTGAGGAACCCCCCTGGAACCCTGGGGCAGCTCTGGGCCCCTCCAGCAGGAGAGACCTGGAGGGGCTGGAGAGAGTCCAGGGAATGGAGCTGGGAAGGGGCTGCAGAATCCCTGAGGGAGCTGGGCAGGGGCTGCAGAATCCCTGAGGGAGCTGGGCAGGGGCTGCAGAATCCCTGAGGAGCTGGGCAGGGGCTGCAGAATCCCTGAGGAGCTGGGAAGGGAATGGAGAATCCCTGAGGAGCTGGGAAGGGAATGGAGAATCCCTGAGGAGCTGGGCAGGGGCTGCAGAATCCCTGAGGAGCTGGGCAGGGGCTGCAGAATCCCTGAGGAGCTGGGCAGGGCTCACCCGGAGCAAAGGAGGCTCAGGGGCCCTCGTGGCTCTGCACAGCTCCTGCCAGGAGGGCACAGACGGGGAAGGGTCGGGCTGTGCTCCAGGGAACAGGGACCTCAGAGGTTGCCGGGGAGGTTCGGGTTGGATATTGGGAAAATTCCTTCCCTAAAAGGGTGATCCGGCCCTGGCCCAGCTGCCCAGGGCCATGGTGGAGTCTCCATCACTGAAGGGATTTAAAAGCCCTGTGGATGTGGCAGTTGGGGACATGGTCAGTGGTGGCCTTGGCAGTGCTGGGGGACGGGTGGGCTCAGGCACGTGAGAACTCCCTGGATGACTCTTGGCACTGACAATGACGATGATGCCCCTCCATGGCCATGGGGACCTCCATGACAGTGGGGACCCTCACAATTATGGGGTCTGCTGACAGTGGAAACCTGTGTGGTGATGGGGACCCCCGTGACACAGGGCACTCCTGTGCTGATGGGGACACTCCTGTGCTGATGGGGACACCCCATGATAATGGGGTCACTCCTGTGCTGATGGGACCCCTGTGACAAAGGGCACTCTGGTGATGGACACCTCCCAGTGACAATGGGGACCCCATGACAGTGGGCACCCTGCCTGATGAAGGGTACCCCACACTACAGCCCTGGCAGCAGTGGAGGTTTGGGGGTGCAGAGCCCCCCAACAAGTCCCCCCAACACCGATGTGGGGCAGCATCCTCGGGAGCACCTCGGTCATCACCCGGTGCTCATTCTCGGGCACACAGGGACACGGGGACCCTGCGTCCGGCCCAGAGGGTGGCAGCGGGGCTCTGGGGAGGTCTGGGGGTGTTTGGGGGTGCAGAGCCCCCTGACATACCCCCCCCCAGCACCAATGTGGGGCAGCATCCTCGGGAGCACCTTATCCATCACCCGGTGCTCATTCTCGGGGCCACAGGGACACGGGTACCCTGTCCCCCGGCCCGGGGGGTGGCAGCGGGGCTCTGGGCGCTCGGGAGCGCCATCCTGACGCTGTCCCCCCAGCGCTGATGTACGCCAGCATCTTCGGGAACGTGTCGGCCATCATCCAGCGGCTGTACTCGGGCACGGCGCGCTACCACACGCAGATGCTGCGCGTGCGTGAGTTCATCCGCTTCCACCAGATCCCCAACCCGCTGCGCCAGCGCCTCGAGGAGTACTTCCAGCACGCCTGGTCCTACACCAACGGCATCGACATGAACGCGGTGAGAGCCCAAAACACCCCAAAAACACCCCAAAAACACCCCAAGCCCCCAGCACCCCCTCCTCAGGGAGTACTTCCAGCACGCCTGGTCCTACACCAACGGCATCGACATGAACGCGGTGAGAGCCCAAAACACCCCAAAACACACCAAAACCACCCAAACCCCCCAGCCCTCAGCCCCTCTTCCAGCACGCCTGGTCCTACACCAACGGCATCGACATGAATGCGGTGAGAGCCCAAAACATCCCAAAAACACCCCAAAAACACCCCCAAAACACCCCATGGCCCTCAGCCCCTCTTCCAGCATGCCTGGTTCTACACCAACGGCATCGACATGAATGCGGTGAGAGCCCAAAAAACCCCCAAAACCCCATGGGAGCCCCAAACCCCTCAGCCCCTCTTCCAGCATGCCTGGTCCTACACCAACGGCATCAACATGAACGCAGTGAGACCCCCAAAACACCCAGAAACACCCCAGAAACACCCCAAGCCCCCTGGGACCCCCAAACCACCCCGGGCCTCAGCCCCTCTTCCAGCACGCCTGGTCCTACACCAACGGCATCGACATGAACGCGGTGAGAGCCCAAAAAGCCCCCGAAACCCCATGGGAGCCCCAAACCCCTCTGCCCTCAGCCCCCCTCCTCAGGGAGCATTTCCAGCACCAGCGGCACCGGTGTGACCGCGGCGAGACCCTCCGGGACCCCTAAAACCTGCCCCGACCCCTGGTACCCCCCACCCTCCGTGCCGCCGTGACCCCCCGCTCCCCGCAGGTGCTGAAGGGCTTCCCCGAGTGCCTGCAGGCCGACATCTGCCTGCACCTGAACCGCAGCCTGCTGCAGAACTGCGCCCCGTTCCGCGGCGCCACCAAGGGCTGCCTGCGCGCCCTCGCCATGAAGTTCAAGACCACCCACGCGCCCCCCGGGGACACGCTGGTGCACGCCGGGGACGTGCTCACCGCGCTCTACTTCATCTCCCGCGGCTCCATCGAGATCCTGCGCGGCGACGTCGTGGTCGCCATCCTGGGTGAGCCCCCCCAAAAGGGATTCGGGGGTGCCGCAGTGCCTGTGGGGCAGCAGCCGCTGCTTTTGGGGTGCCGAGTGCCCCCAGGGTGACAACCCGTCTCCTGGAGACCCCCGGTGCTCCTCGGGTGGCACCAGATCCCGAGGGATCCCCCCCATCCCGGGACCCCCCAGTGCTGGGGAAAGGCCAGACTGACCCCCATCTCCTGGGGACCCCCAAAGCCCACACTGACCTCCCATCTTGGGGACCCCCCAAAGCCCAGACTGACCCCCATCTCCTGGGGACCCCCCAAAGCCCACACTGACCTCCCATCTTGGGGACCCCCCAAAGCCCAGACTGACCTCCCCCTTCTGGGGACCCCCCCAAAGGCCAGACTGACCCCCGTCTCCTGGGGACCCCCCAAAGCCCACACTGACCCTCTTCCTGGGCACCCCCAGTGCTGGGGGAAGCCCAGACTGACCCCCCCCCCCCCTTAGGGACCCCCCAAAGCCCAGACTGACCCCCGCCTCCTGGGGACCCCCA
This sequence comes from Ammospiza caudacuta, assembly GCF_027887145.1. NCBI lineage: Eukaryota > Metazoa > Chordata > Aves > Passeriformes > Passerellidae > Ammospiza > Ammospiza caudacuta. Next base: position 462,705 of record NC_080593.1, read on the forward strand.
AAGCCCAGACTGACCCCCGCCTCCTGGGGACCCCCTTCCCCCGGGGTCCCCCAGCCCTGTGCACACCCTGAGTGTCCCCCCGTTTCCCCCGTGCCCCCCAGGTAAGAACGACACCTTGGGGTGCCGGGGGCAGTGCAGGGCCCCGCTGATCCCCGTTTCCCCCCCGTGCCCCCCCCCAGGTAAGAACGACACCTTCGGGGAGCCGCTGCACCTGCACGCCCGGCCCGGGAAGTCGCGGGCGGACGTGCGCGCTCTCACCTACTGCGACCTGCACAAGATCCTGCGCGAGGACCTGCTCGAGGTGCTCGACATGTACCCCGAGTTCTCCGACCGCTTCTGGGGCACCCTCGAGATCACCTTCAACCTGCGCGACGTGAGGGCGGCTCCAAAACACGGGGGGGGGGGGGCCGAGCGAGCCGGGGGTCCCAGTGAACCGGGGGTCCTGCAAAGGGGTGGTCCTGAACCAGTAAGGGGGTTCCGAGCAAGCTGAGGGGGTCCTGGAAATGGGGGGTCCTGGACAAATAAGGGGGTTCAGAGCAAGCTGAGGGGGGTCCTGACCAGTTTGGGGGGTCCTGAGCGAACTGGGAGTCTTGAGGGAGTTGGGGGAGTTCGGAGCAGGTTGTTGGGGGGTTTCAAGGAGTCTTGGGGGGTTCTGAGAGAGCCGGGAGAGCCCTGAGAAAGGCTGGGGGGGGCGTCCTGAGCAGACTGGGGGGTCCTGAGCAGGTTGGGAGGGGGGTCCTGAGCAGGCTGAGGGATTCTGTGCAATTTTGGGTGGGGGGTCCTGAGCAGGTTGGGGGCCCTGAGAAGATTGGGGGCGTCCTGAGCAGGTTGGGGGGTCCTGAGCAGGTTGGGGGGTCCTGAGCAGGCTGGGGGATTCTGTGCAGTTTTGGGTGGGGGTCCTGAGCAAGGGAGGGGGCGCTGAGCCAGCTGCGAGGAGCTGAGGGAGCTCGGGGGGTCCCGAGCTCGGGGAGGGTCCGCAGCCCCCGACGGTGCCCCCCGTGCCCCGCAGACCAACATGATCCCCGGCTCCCCGGGCAGCGACGAGCTGGACGGCGGCTTCTCCCGGCTGCGGCGCCGCAAGCTCTCCTTCCGCCGGCGCCCCGAGAAAGGTGCGGGGCTGGGGGGGACCGGGACCCCCGGGGTGCCCCGGGGTGTCCCGGCCCGGCCCTGACCCCGCTCCGTGCCCCGCAGACGCCGCCAGCCCCGGCGAGTCCCGGGCGCCGCGCGGGGACGGCCAAGCGCCCGGAGCGCCCCCCGGCCCGGCCGAGTGGGACCCCCCCCCCAGCCCCTCCAGCTGCGGCTCCAGCGACGAGGAGGAGCCGCCCGCGCCCCCCCCGGGCGCCACCGCGCTGTCCCCGTTCCGCAGCGCCCCCCCCGCGCCCCCCGAGCCCGAGGAGCGCGGCGGCAGCGACGTGTGCAACCCGCTCTCAGGTGGGTCTGGGGGCGTGCGCGGGGCGGCCCCTTCCTCCCCTCCTGTTCCCAAACCCTGGCACTGCTGTCCCCAGCCCTCATCCCCTGTCCATCCCCTGTCCCCTGCTCCCCTGTGCCCCCCTCAGCTGGATTTGGGGGGGGTCTCCCTTCTCTCCTCGGTCGGGGTCCTGCAGACCCCCCAAAACTGCAGCACAGCCTGGCTCCCCCCTCTGAACCCCCCCTCACACTGCCCTTGAGCCCCTGGAGCCCTCCCCCCTCGGGGTCCTGCAGACCCCCCAAAGCTGCAGCACACCCAGCCCTGACCCCCCTCTCCCGCTGCCCCCGCAGCCCTGGAGCCCTCCGGGTGAAAGTTGGGGTGGGGGTTCCGGGGGGGGGGTTCCCGTCTCCTGCTCCCCTCACTCAGGGTTCCAGAGCTCCCCCCAAACCTCTAATCTCCCCCATTCTCAGCCCTCCCCCTCCCTGCCCCTGCATCCCCTCAGGTGGGGATGGGGGCCTCTGGTTGGGCAGGGGGTCCCAATCCTCCCCTCCCTGTTTAAGGCTGGTGGAGCCCCCCCAAAAGACCCAGCCCCCCCTCCCCACCCCTCCCCCAGGCCCCTGAACCCCCCAAACCTCCCCCCTCATTTCCTCACCCCCCAAACCCATTTGCCCCCCTCCTGTTCCAGGCGCCTTCTCGGGAGTCTCCAACATCTTCAGTTTTTGGGGTGACACCCGGGGCCGCCAGTACCAGGAGCTGCCCCGCTGTTCCCACGGGGGCCCCCCAAACCCCACCCCGACCCTGACCCGCCGCCAGCGCTCCGACCTGGAATCCCGCTTGGACCTGCTCCAGAAACAGCTCAACAGGTAAATCTGGGGGGTCGGGGGGGACCCGAGGGGGGCTCGGGCAGCGGGACCCCTTGGGAGTCTCCCCATTGGCAAATCTGGGGGGTCGGGGGGGACCCGAGGGGGGCCACTGAGACCCCGTGGGAGCCTCCCCATTGCGAAAGGGGTCTGGAGAACCCTGAGCAGAGAAGGGTGGGACAGGGGCAGTGCTGAGGGTCCCGGGGGTAGTGCGAAGGATGGGCTGGGGGTGCCGGGGGTCCTGGGGACAGGATGGGCTGGGGGTGCCGGGGGTCCTGGGGACAGGATGGGCTGGGGGTCTCCCCTCTCACCCCGCGGCGGCCCCGCCATCCCGCAGGCTGGAGTCGCGGCTGAGCTCGGACATCTCGTCCATCGTGCACCTGCTGCAGCGCCAGGTGCTGGTGCCCCCCGCCTACAGCGCCGTGACCTCGCCGCACCAGCCCCCCCCGGGGCCGCTGCCCCCCACCCTGCCCATCACCCCCATCCGCCCGCTCGCTCAGGTGAGGCACCGGGGGCGCACCTGGGCTGGGGGGGTTCCACTGTCCCGCTCCGGGGGCTGGGGTCACCCCGGAGCCCCCGGACTGGGGGTGCCGCCCTCCCGAGTCCCCCCGCCCCGGGGGTGCCGGTATTGGGGGGGCGCACCCCGAGCCCCCCCCCCCCCCCCCCGGTGCCGGTGCCCCCCCCGCCCCACTGACCCCCCGCCCGTTCCGCAGGTCCCGCGCCCCCCGCGCGCCCCGGAGCCCCCGGACGTGGTGCTGCTGCTGGAGCCGCCCCCGCCGCGGCGCCGCTCCCTGCCCGGGGCGCTGCCCCCGCCCGCGGGGACCCCCCCGGGCACGCCCCCGCTGCAGAGACACTGCTCCGACCCCGGCAGCTAATGGGAGCGCCGGGGCGCGGCGGGACCCCCGAGCCACGGGACCCCCGCGGCCCCCGGAGCCCAGGGCGTGGGAGCCCCGGAGCCCTCAGAGCGCGAGAGACGGGACCCCCGAGCCCAGGACGGGGGACCCCCGGCCCCGGAGTGGGGGAGCCCCGGAGCCCTGGACGCCGCCGCCCGGGACCCCCGGAGCCACGGGATCCCCGGAACGTGGGACCCCCGGAGCCCTGGGACCCCCAGCCCTGGAATGTGGGACCCCCGGAGCCCTGCGAGTCCTGGAGCCCCCAGCCCCGGAACGTGGGACCCCCGGAGCCGCAGGACCCCTGTCCCCAGCATGTGGGACCCTCAGAGCCCAGGCCGTGGGACGTGCAGAGCCCTGGGACCCCTGAGCCCGGAATGGGGGCACACAGAGCCCCCAGCCCAGGGTCCCCAGAGCCCTCCCGGGCCCGGCCCACCCGGGGCTCCGGCCCCACGGACACTGCCCTCGGTACCGGCGGCCAGGGGGGAGCTCGGGGCCGCCGGGACCCCCCGATACCCGCCTCACCCGGGCCCCTGCCCCGGGCTGTCAGACTGTGCTGCTCTTCCTCCTCCTCCTCCTCCTCCTCCTCCTCCTCGTGCTGCTCCCCGAGCCCCGGGGCGGCGGGGGGGGGTGGACAGGTGTGTGCAGGTGTGTGTGTGCACAGGTGTGCGTGTGCACAGGTGTGTGCATGCACAGGTGTGCACAGGTGTGTGCGTGCACAGGTGTGCACAGGTGTGTGTGTGCACAGGTGTTTGCGTGCACAGGTGTGCACAAGTGTGTGTGTGCACAGGTGTGTGTGTGCACAGGTGTGCACAGGTGTGTGTGTGCACAGGTGTTTGCGTGCACAGGTGTGCACAAGTGTGTGTGTGCACAGGTGTGTGTGTGCACAGGTGTGCACAGGTGTGTCCCCGGCTTCTGTCCCCAGGACGTCACGCGTGTGTCGGGGGGGTCCCGCTGCGCTGGGACACGCGTGTTGCCCCCCTGTCCGTGTGTGTGTGTGTGCGTGTGTGTGTGTGTGTGTGTCGCCGTGTCCCCGCCGTGTCCCCCCGGTGGCTGCGGGGCCCGGTGGCTCCGTGTGTGCCCCCCGTGTCCCCAGGGACGGCCCGGCTGAGGGAGGGTCGGGACCCTCCGTGTGCCCCCCACCCCCGTCCGGCCGGGCCGTGCGTCCCCGAGCCCCCTGCCCTGCACAGCGAGGGGACACACGGCAGTGTCACCCCCCCCGCACAGCGAGGGGACACACGGCAGTGTCACCCCCTCTCAGTGAGGGGACACACGGCAGTGTCACCCCCTCTCACAGTCAGGGGACACACGGCAGTGTCACCCCCCCCGCACAGCGAGGGGACACACGGCAGTGTCACCCCCTCTCAGTGAGGGGACACACGGCAGTGTCACCCCCGCACAGTGAGGGGACACACGGCAGTGTCACCCCCCATCTCACAGCGAGGGGACACACGGCAGTGTCACCCCCTCTCACAGCGAGGGGACACACGGCAGTGTCACCCCCTCTCACAGCGAGGGGACACACGGCAGTGTCACCCCCGCACAGTGAGGGGACACACGGCAGTGTCACCCCCTCTCACAGCGAGGGGACACACGGCAGTGTCACCCCCGCACAGTGAGGGGACACACGGCAGTGTCACCCCCGCACAGTGAGGGGACACACGGCAGTGTCACCCCCTCTCAGTGAGGGGACACACGGCAGTGTCACCCCCCCCGCACAGTGAGGGGACACACGGCAGTGTCACCCCGCACAGCCGGGTGGCACTTGGCAGTGTCCCCCCCTCCCAGGAAGGGGACGCAGGGCTCGGGGGCTGCACGGCCCGGCCGCCCCGTAGCGTGTGCTGTGTTTGTCCCGTGTCACCCCTGCATGTCACCCCCGCGTAGGTGCCCTCAATAAACCAGACAGAGACCCCCGCCTCTGTGTGTCACCTCCTGGGGGCTGGCGGGAGGGACAATGGCCTCGGGTGTCACCGTGGTTGAACGCTGTGACACTGGGGACGGGTTTGGCCACAGCATTTGGCAGAGACATGGGGACAGGGGAGGTGACATCGCCTTTACTGAGCCCAGCACTCACACGGCATCGTGTGACATGTCCCACACCGTGGTGTCCCTGTGACACTGGGGTCCCCTGTGGTGGCAGAAGGGGTGGCATCACCTTTGCTGGGCCCGACAGGTGGTACCGTGTGTCGTGAGCCATGCCATGGTGTCCTTGTGGCACCAGTGTCCTCATGGTGCCAGTGCCAACAGAGGTGACATTGCCTTTACTGGCACTGTGTGACATTAGGTGTGACACAGTGTCCCACAGCCCGGTGTCCTGGTGGCACCAATGACCCGCATGGTGGTGGAAGGGTTGGCATGGCCTTTGCTGATCCTGACAGGTGGCACCACGGGACACATCCCGCACCGCAGTGTCCCAGTGTCACTGGGGTGCCACACGGTGCCGGGCTCAGAGGAGGTGACACCGCCTGTGCTGGGCCTGGCCCGTGGCACTGTGTGACACGGTGTGACATGTCCCGGTGGCATCATATCCCTGTGGTGCCAGGGCTGGGGAGGTGACACCGCCTGTGCTGCCTCTGTCCCGCGCGCACGGCCCGGCCCTGCCGGTGTCCCCTGTCCCTGTCACACCTGGCAGTAGGTGCCGTTGTGGGTGAAGGGCTCGGGGCTGGCCGGTGTCCCCTGTCCCTGTCACTGTCACACCTCGCGGTAGGTGCCGTTGTGGGTGGAAGGGCTCAGGGTGCACGCAGGGCCAGGGGCTGGCCGGTGTCCCCTGTCCCTGTCACACCTGGCGGTAGGTGCCGTTGTGGGTGAAGGGCTCGGGGCTGGCCGGTGTCCCCTGTCCCTGTCCCTGTCACACCGGGCGGTAGATGCCATTGTAGGTGAAGGGCTCGCGGTGCACAGGTTGTAGGTGAAGGGCCCGGCCCCGGGCGGTGTCCCCTGTCCCTGTCCCTGTCACACCTCGCGGTAGGTGCCGTTGTAGGTGAAGGGCTCGGGGTCCACGCAGGGCCCGGGGCTGGCCGGGGTCCAGCGCTGGATGTGCAGGCGGGAGCAGGCGGGCGGGTCCAGGGGCCGCACGATCACCGGCGCCCGCGACGCCACCGACGGGTCCTCGCTGAAGAAGTTGAAGGGGCGCAGGAAGAAGCCGACGGCGTTGCCGGGGGTGGCCGTGTTGGGGATGTCCTCGGCGTGGGGCACGTGCAGGAAGCCCACGGTCACCCAGGCCACCAGGTCCTGGGGGGACAGGGGAGACACGCCGCGGTGTCAGCGGCACCGCGGGTGCCCCGTGGGAGCTGGGGTGACCCTGGGAGCTGGGGAGCCCCCAGAGATGGGCCCACTCTGGGGATGGAACCCCCCAGCCCCGCGTGCCCAGTGTCCCCCCGTGTGTCACCTGGTCCTCGATGGTCTCGTTGTCGCGGATGAAGCTCTCGAAGGTGACCGGCGGGTCCCAGGGGTTGTTCTGGGTGTAGATGCTGCTGCTGCTCGGCTCGTTCTCGTGGCGCCGTGTCACGGCCAGGTGGTACCTGCCACAGGTGAGGGGTGGGGTCAGCCTGGGGGCGGGGGGTTCCTGTCCCACCCCTGCCCTGGTCCCTTCCCTGTGCCACCCACAGGGCTGGCGAGGGGCACGGGGGTCCCCAGCTTTGTGCGCTCCTCGGCTCCTGAGGGGTTCCCCACGTCCAGGGGGACACCCCAGGTCCCCTGAGGGACTCCCCAGCTCCTGAGGGCCTTCCCAATCCTTGAGGACCCCCAGATCTTGAGGGGTTCCCATTTCCAGGGCTTCCTCATCTCCCAGGGTGTTTTACAGCTCCCAGAGACTCTTCAGCTTCCAGGGGTTCCCCAGCTCCCACAGCCCCCTCGGCCCTGGGGTGTCCCAAACACCCCCCCATGGGCTGCTCCCGAGGTGTTTCCCCAGCTCCAGAGGATCTCCCAGCTCTGGAGGTTCCCCAGCTCCCAGGAACCCACTCCACCTCCAGGGCAGCACGGAGAGGTGCCAGCAGGGCGAGGTGCCACCCCAGGACGGTGTGCCCAGGGCAGGGCCCCCCGTGCCCCCACAGGCGACAGCCTGGTGACACCGTACCCCCGTTCGGCCTCCCCGGTGCGCACCTGGCCCAGGTGACGCCGCGCTCCTCCTGCCAGCCGCGGGGCAGCACGGGCCCGGCGTGCGAGCTGAGCTGCAGGCGGAAGGTGCGGCGGTGGCCCCAGCGGTTCCGCCGGCGCGGGTTGGAGAAGAGCAGGTAGCGCGGCGCGGGCCGGTGCAGCGGCAGCGCGGCCTCGCGCTCCCGCCGCCGCGGCTCCCGGTGCAGCCACGGCTGCACCACGCGCGCCCCCGCGCTCCAGGGGCTCGAGATGTTCTCGAAGCGGATGTCCATCGTCTCGAAGCTGTTCCCGGAGCCTGCGGGGACCGCGCGTCGGTGCAGGGGACACGGCGGCGCAGCCCCAACCCGGGGTGAGGGTGGGACCGCCGAGGTGTCACCGTGGTGGGACGCAGGGGTGACACCATGAAGGGGTGGGACACCGCAGGGATGTCACCCTGGAGGGATGGGACACCACAGGGGTGACACCATGGAGGTATGGGACACTGCAGGGGTGACACCGTGGACGTGAACTGGGACCTCATGGAGATGCCGACATGGAGGGCTGACATGCGACCCCCATGGAAGGCTGTGACCCCACAACCAAGCCATCGTGGTGGGCTGGGGTCCAGTTTGGTACACCAGCATGGAGAGGAGGGCATTCACCTTGGAGATGCCACCATGGTGGGCTGGGACATCTTGGAGATGCCACCACCACCACCAGCACCACAGGGGACTGAGACACCAGGAGATGCTACCGTGGATGTGGCCTGGGAAATATCACCCTGGGGGACTGGGACTCCACAGAGATGCCACCATGAGGGGCTGGGACCCCAGGCAGATGCCATCACCCATGAGGGGCTGGGACCCTGCAGAGATGCCACTATGAGGGGCTGGGGACACCTTGGAGATGCTGTTACCCATGGGGGCTGGGACCCTGCAGAGATGCCGTAGAGGGCTGAAGCTCCCCAGATGTCTGGGGAGATCCCACCACCACGGAGGGGTATGACCCTGCAGCAATGCCACCACAGAGGGGATCACCATCTCAGGGTGCGGGTGACGCCCAGGTGACACCACCCTTCCAGAAACAAGGCACCTGAGCCCCTGGAGCCCCCCGCGGGTCCAGCCCTCTCCCATCACCCTCCCAGGGCCACGGGCTGTCGGGAGCCTTCACCTGCGACATCCAGGTCCACCTTGTAGTGCACCAGGTGCGTGTGGATGTTGCCCAGGAGGTGGCTGTGCACGCGGCTGCCGTAGCGCCGGCCCTGGGGCGTGTAGAAGGTGGCGTGGATGTAGCCGGTGGCGTGCACCTTGCTCTCCAGCACGCCGTTGGGGTAGAGCAGGAAGTCCCAGATGTAGTCGTAGTTGTAGACGGTGGAGGTGGTCCTGAGCACCAGCGCCCGCCCCTCCAGCCCCGCGTAGAAGTGGAAGCCGCCCTGGAAGTCGCTGTCGAAGTGGCGGCGCAGGGGCACGCCCGTGGGCAGCTCGAACACGCACAGGGCGCGGCGGAAGCGCACGGGCCCGTCGGCGTCCAGCAGGTGGTGGGCGTCCAGGAAGGCCGCGGTCTCGGGGCAGTCCACGCCGCGGGCCAGCTCGTAGCTGGAGGCGCCCATGGCCCAGCCCGCGTCCATGTACTTGGTCTGCATGGCGGCGGGCGAGTGGCCGCCGTAGAAGGCGATGGCCTCCTGCACGCTCAGCTCGTAGGCCACGCGCTCGCCGTCGAAGCGCACGTCGAAGAGCTGCAGGCCGGCCGAGGAGCGCAGGCGGAAGGCCAGGCTCCAGCCGCCGTACTCCAGCCGGTTGCCGCGCAGCCGGTAGCGCCGGCCCTGCGGCTCGCACACCTTGGCGCCGTGCGCGTCGTCGGCGGGCGTCCCGCCGGAGAAGCGCCCGCGGGGCTCGTAGCTGGAGAAGAGCTGGCGGGCGGGGGGCTCGGGCAGGCGGGCCAGGGGCAGCGCGCCCCGCGCGTGGCTCTCGGCCAGCTCCCGCACGCTGCCGAAGTAGCGCCCGTTGTACCAGAGCCGCAGCACGGCCCAGCGCCGCGGGTCGCGGTCCCGGTGGTCCAGCAGCACCTCCAGCCCCGCGGGGTGCAGGAAGAAGCCCTCGACGAAGCGCTGGATCACCAGCCACGTGCGGCGCTCGCCGGGGCCCAGCCCGCGCGGGGCCACGTCCGAGAAGGTCAGGCAGCGCTCCGAGCAGTTCTGGAAGCCGAAGCCGGTGGCCTCGCGCAGCAGCGGCTCCAGCGGGGCCAGCGCGGCCACCAGCGCCCGGTGCAGCAGCTCGTACTCCAGGCGGGTCATGGGGCGCGCCCAGAAGGGCACGGCGCGCCCGCCCCGCGACGGCAGCGCCCGGTAGGAGCTGGGGCGCGGCAGCGGCCCCACGGCCAGCTCGGTCACGTTGGGCTCCGCCTGCGCCCCGAAGAAGAGCACGGCCCGGGCCTCGCGCCGCGGCCGCGCCCCGCCGTGCTCCAGGAAGCGCAGCGCCGAGCGCTTGGGCGGCGGCAGCAGCTCCACCAGGAACAGCGAGTTCTTGGCCAGCGTTCCCCCCCGGCTCGGGGACAGCCCCAGCTCCGGCCGCTCCATGAGGAAGGCGCGCACGGCCCGCAGCTCCGCCGGGGACAGGTCGGCGAAGATGGACGCGGGGTCCGCGGGCTCCGCCGAGGGGCCGGAGGCGGCCGCGGTGACCAGCAGGGCCAGAGCCCAGGGGAGCCCCAGCTGCCACATCCTGGGGGACGCGGGGACAGGCGGTCAGCACCAGAGAAGGGATGGGGCTCAGCTGGGCATCCCCTGCCCCAGCAGCGCCGCGATCCCAGCAAAGCGGGGGAGACCGCGGGGTGACCCCCAGGAAAACCGGGGGGAACCAAGGCGGGACCCCCAGCACAACTGGAACCACCGCGGGGAGCAGCAGAGCGCCCAGAAAAAGCAGGCGGACCGTGGGGTGACCCCCAGTGAAACCAGAGACACCGTGGATGTCCCCAGGGGAAATGGGGACACCATGGGGTGAACCCCGAGAAACTGGGGACACCATAGAGTGACCCTCAAAAACCTGGGGACATCGTGGGGTGACCCCAAAAAAACCTGGGGACACCATGGGGTGACCTCCAAAAAACCAGAGACACCATGGAGTGACGCCCAAAAAACTGGGGACATCATGGGATGACACCCGAAAAACCGGGACACCATAGGGTGACTCCCAAAAAACTGAGCACACGATGAAGCGATCCCCGAAAAACTGGGGACACCGTGGCATGTCCCCAGGGGAAATGGGGACACCTTGGGGTGACCTCCCCCAAAAATGGGGACACCATGGGCTGACCCTCAAAAAGCTGAGGATACCATGGAGTCAACCCCGAAAAACGGGACACTATGGGATGACTCCAGGGGAACTGGGGACACCATGGGGCGACCCCCAAAAACCTCCCCCCAGCCCGGAGTCCCTCAGCATCCCCAAACCCTCTCTCACTGCGGCTGCTGAACCCCCAATGTCGGGGCCCCCGGCTGCCCCCCCACTTTAGGGAGCCCCCCAGGCCCCCACTCACCCGCGCTGGCTGTGCCGCCCCATGCGAGGAGCGCTGCCGGTCTGTGCCGGGCCCTGCGGCTCTGCCCCCCGCTCTGGGGCACTGACCCCCCCTCCCCGCCCCCTTCCCGCCCCCCGAGCCGGCCCGGGGTCAAGGCCACCGGCAGGGCCGCGTCCCCGCTGTCCCCGCTGTCCCCGCTGTCCCCGCTGTCCCCCCGGGCTGTCCCAACCCGCACCCCCAATCCGCACCTTCGCGCTCTCCGCCGCATCGCTGGGGGGGCGCGGGAGGGACCCCCGGTACCGATCCCGGTACTGCCCCCGGTGCCGACCCTGGTGCCGCCCCCGGTACCGATCCCGGTGCCGCCCCCCGCCCCCCCGCGGGTTAATGATCACCGGGGCCGCCCGGTCGTTGTCCCCCCCCGCTCGGAGCGATCAAATTCCGGGCATTTGGCGAGAGAGGAGCCGGGAGATCCCACGGGAGCCGCGGGGTGCGGGGCGGCCCCCTCGGGCTCCCAGCAGCGCCCCCGACACCCCCACCCCCCAAAAAAAACCCCGCACGGAAACGGACTCGGGGCCCTGCATCCCACGGCTGCATCCCGTCCCCATGGCAACGCGTCCCCGGCCCGGCCGTTGCCATGGGAACGGGGCGCCGACCCCAGAATCCGCATGGAAAGGGGTCTTGGACACCCCCCCCCCCAAAAAAAAACCTCCACGGCTGCATCCCGTTCCCATGGCAACGCATCCACCGCCCCTCCCTCCCGAACCGGGGATGAAGGGGTTAAAAACCCCAAAAAGGGAAATGGGTGAAAAAGGCACAAAAGAGGCGTCGGTGGCTGTAAAAAACCCAAAATTCCGCGGTAAGTGGTTTAAAAAGCAAAATGAAACGGGACAAGGGATTTTAAAAGCCAAAAAAACCCCCCAAAAAACTAAGTGGTTTTACAAACAAATGAAACCCCAGGAAAATCCTCTGAAAAGCCCCAAAAATGGGTTTCAGGGTTTTCGATATCCCCAGAGTGGGATGGGTGGTTTGAACGGCCAAAAAAACCCCATCCTAAATCATTTTAAATGCAAAGAATGAGGTAAGTGATTTTAGACTGCCCTGGAAATGGGGTGAGTGGCTGAAAAAGCCCCAAATCTGGGATGAGTGTGGCTTTAAATCACCAAAAAAGTCCCTATATAAGTTATTTTTAAATAGGAAAATATAAAAAAGAGAAGTGATTTTAAGATGCTGCCGGAAAGGGATAAGGTTTTAAAAGCCCCAAAGTTGTTGTGAGTGGTTTTAAAAGGAAAAAAATAAAAAAAAGAAAAGAAAAAAGATAAGTGGGTTTTGAAGCTAAAAAAAAAAAAAAAAAAAAAAAAAAAAAAAAAAAAAAAAAAAGGGACAAGAGGTTTTCAAAGAGCACAAAAATGGCCTGAGTGGTTTCAAAAACCCCAAAACCCAGGATAAGTGGATTTTAAAGTCCCAAAAAATAGGACAAGTGGTTTGAGAAGCCATTAAAAAAAGCCACTAGGATAAGTCATTTTTAAAGCCAAAAAAGGGAGAATAAAAGGTTTTAAAGCCTCGAGATAATGGTATAATGTTATTATGATATTTTCTGATTTTTTTTAATATAAATTTTTCTTTCTTGGGAAAATGAGAAGCCTCAGAGAGGAACGAAAACAAGAATACTTTTATTGTTTGCTCCTGTGTTTACTGCTCTGGAATGTGCTTTGGAGATTGTTCATTAACAGGTGAATGTTTGATTAATTTTATGTGAATTGGGTTTTTAATGGCCAATTACAGCCAGCTGTGTCAGACTCCCTGGGAACCCTCACAAACACCACAGTATAAGTGGTTTTAAAAACATGGGGGAAAAAACTATACAGGGTAAGTATTTGCTTAAAGCCAAAAGAACAAAAGTGACAAGTGATTAAAAAAAAAGAAAAAGAAAAAAAGAGAGTTGTTGTTGTAATTGGTTTAATAAACCCAAAAAAAATCCAGATAAGTGGTTTTAAAGCATAAAAACAATCCCAGGATATATTATTTATAGAACAAATAAAAAAAATATAATTGGTTTTGAAAGTCTCAAAAATGGGAAAAGCGATTTTAAAAGTGAAGGGGAAAACAAATAAATTATTTCAAAAGCAAAAGAAACCTTCAGGATAGGCAATTTTAAAAGCCAAAAAAATGTAAAAGCCTCCAAAATGGTGATGTCTTCTTAAAAAGAAAATTGGGGAAAGGAGAGGAGAGGAGAAAAGGAAAAAAAGAGAAAGGAAAGAAAAGAGAAAGGAAAGAAAAGAGAAAGGAAAGAAAAGGAGAAAGGAAGTAAAAAGTGCTTTTAAAGCAAAACAAAAAAGGAACGAGTGGTTTAAAAGCCCTGCAAAATGGGGAAAGTGGCTTCACACACATCCTCCCCCCAAAAAGGAATAAATAATTTTAAAAGCCAAAAAGCGAACAGGACGAGTGAATTCAACAAAACAGGGAAGAGTTGTTTTAAAAGGCCCCAAAATTGTGAAAAGTGTCCCCAAAACTCAAGATAAATCATTCCTAAAGCCAAACCCGAGGGACAACTGCTGCTAAGAGTTCCCCAAAAATGGAATAATGTGTTTTAAAAGCAAACAAATTTAATAAAGAGTATGAGCAGTTCCAAAAGGCTCCAAAAACCCAGAATAAGTGGCTTTGAAAGGAAAAAACAAAACAAAACCGAAAACCAAAAATAAAACAAACAAACAAACAAAACAAAAAAGAAACCGCACACACACAAAAAAAGGGAGATAAGTGGTTCAAGGGGCTTTAAAGGCTTTGAAAATGGGAGGAGAGTTTTTAAAAGCAAAAAGACCAAGTGTAAGTGATATTAAAAACAAAAATAAACAAAAAAAAATCTGTGATAATTTGTTTTAAAAGGCTCCAAAACCGGGATGGGCAGTTTTAAAAACCTCAAAAATCGGGTTAAATGGTTTGAGGAGGCTCAGAAATGGGATAAGAGGATTTTAAAGCCCCTCAGAAAAGGGGATCAGTAATTTTAAAAGCTACAAAGTGGATAAGAGGTTTTAAAGCTCTCAGCTTGGGATAAGCGAGTTTAAAACTCTCCAAAAACAGGATGAGTGGTTTTAAATGCAAAAATGCCCAGGATAGGTCTTTAAGTGGGTTTTAAAATATCAGAAAAGAGGATGAGTGATTTTAAAAGCAAAAAAGAACCAAACCAAACCCAACCCAACAGCCCTCAAAAAAAAAAAAAAAAAAAATCCAAAAATTCAGCAGGATAAATGGTTATTAATGCCAAAAAAATGGGATAAATGGTTTTAAAACCCCTAAAACAATGGGATAAGTGATAATAGTCAACATCATCAACAAACAAACAAACAAAACAAAGAACTCCAGGAAAAGTATTTTCAAACCCCAAAAAAATGGGACAAGTGATTTTAAAAGGGAAAAAAGAGATAAGTTGTTTGATAAACCACACACAAAAAAAAAAAAGAGATAAGAAGTTTGATGCAAAAAAAACCCCTAGGATTAATATTTATTTTAAAAATAAAATAAAATAAAATAAAATAAAATAAAATAAAATAAAATAAATTTTTAAAATAAGATAAAAAATTTGTACTTGGACCACTGCCCACCATACCATAGATAACTATATAAAAAAAGTTTCAAAATATATGCATCCATTTATAAATACAGAAATGCCATTTAATATATTAATCTACAAATACAAATATATAGAAATATAAGTACATATATAAATATATAAATAGATTTTACACATATGTACATCTATATAAATATATAAACATACAAATAAAAAAATATACATAAATGCATTAATAAAATTATTTTAAGTAATAAGATATTTATATAGATTTATATTTCTATATATATAAATAAAATATTCATAAATATTTTAAAGTATTTAAATATAAATATATACATTTATTAAAATATATAAATATACAGATATACAAATAGACATACATATATTAAAAATATTTTGTTAAGTAATATTATATATAAATACATAAATATGCATATATAAAATATACAGAATCGTAACTATATTTAAATATATACATGTATATATAATAAATATAATTATGTTAAATTATACGGAATTTAAATATAGACATAAAGAAATATACAAATGTATACAAATAAATAAGTATATAAATGTATTTTTATAAAGATATATACATTTATATAAATATATAAATATACAAATATATAAAAATAAAATTATGTTAAGTAATATTATATATTAACATATTAATATACACATATTAAAATATAGATGATCATAAATATATTTAAATATATTATATGTAAATATAAAAATATGTAAATATACAGATATATAAATAAAATTATGTTATATGGAATATAAATATCGAAATAAATAAATTTATAAATACATAAATAAAATTAAGTGAAGTAATACGAAACATAATATGAAACATATATATATATAAATATATCTATAAATCTGTGCAGAAATCCGAGAGTGAAGGAACCTGAGCCCTCCCCATGTCCATGGGCAGCTCCGTCTGCCCCCAGTCACTGCTGATCCCTTTAACACAGGCCCCTCTATTTCTGCAGTGTTTGTGCTGTACTGCGATCTATCAGCACTTCTTCAGTTGTGTGCTGGGGAGTGCTTGTGATTAACTTCTTCCGTTTGTTATTTCCTGGCTGTTCAATAAATAATTTATTTACAAACAAACCTGACTCACGGTCACTGGGGTGAGTTCTGAACTCCATCCGGGGTATCCCTAAATATGCACAGCACATAATAAACATAGTTACACATATGTATTAAAATACCCTTAAATATACATATTAAACACAGTTAAATACATGTAATAAAATAATGGGAAGTACTTGCATTAAACACAGTTAAACATATGTATTAAAATACATGTTAAAATACATATTAAACTCAGTTAAACATATGTATAAAATTCTATGTTAAATACTTGTATTATACACAGTTAAATACATGTATTAAAATACCCATTAAGTACACGTATTAAACACAGTTAAATATATGTATAAAATCACATTAAATACACGTATTAAACCCGTTGTGTGTCCTTAGGCCGAGGGGATCTCTGGCTTCAGTGTGAAGTCGATGGTGTTTGGCACGGGGTGGGTGGGGCGGGTTTGTGCTCGGGGATCTCCCTGCACACCCCACAGAGAGCTTGGGGCACTTTATGGGGTGTGTGGGGTGTGTGGGGTGTGTGGGGTGTGTGGGGTGTATGGGGTGTGTGGGGTGTGTGGGGTGTATGGGGTGTGTGGGGTGTGTGGGGTGTGTGGGGTGTATGGGATGTGTGGGGTGTATGGGGTCTATGGGGTGTGTGGGGTGTATGGGGTCTATGGGGTGTGTGGGGTGTGTGGGGTCTATGGGGTGTGTGAGGTGTGTGGGGTGTGTGGGGTCTATGGGGCATGTGGGGTCTATGGGGTGTATGGGGTCTATGGGGTCTATGGGGTGTGTGGGGTGTGTGGGGTCTATGGGGTCTATGGGGTGTGTGGGGTGTGTGGGGTCTATGGGGTCTATGGGGTGTGTGGGGTCTATGGGGTGTGTGGGGTGTGTGGGGTCTATGGGGTCTATGGGGTGTGTGGGGTGTGTGGGGTGTATGGGGTCTATGGGGTCTATGGGGTCTATGGGGTCTATGGGGTCTATGGGGTGTGTGGGGTGTGTGGGGTCTATGGGGTGTGTGGGGTCTATGGGGTCTATGGGGTCTGTGGGTGTGTGGGCAACCCTGCCCACCACGGGGAATAACCGCTGGCACACGGGGGGCCGGTGATCCTGGGGCACGGGGGGTGAGGGGTTCAGGGGGTTTGAGGGGTTCAGGGGTGTGAGCAGCTGTGGGGGTATCAGGGTCTCGGGGAGGTCTGGGGGTCTCAGGGACGTCTGGGGCTCTCGGGGAGGTTTGGGGGTCTCGGGGAGGTCTGGGGGTCTCAGGGAGGTCTGGGGGTCTCGGGGAGGTGTGAGGGTCTTGGGGAGGTTTGGGGGTCTCGGGGAGGTTTGGGGGTCTCAGGGAGGTCTGGGGGTCTCGGGGAGGTCTGGGGGTCTCGGGGATGTGAGGAGCTGTGGGGCTGTGAGGGCTCAGGGAGGTCTGGGGGTCTCAGGGAGGTTTGGGGGTCTCAGGGAGGTCTGGGGGTCTCAGGGAGGTTTTGGGGTCTCAGGGAGGTTTGGGGGTCTCGGGGATGTGAGGAGCTGTGGGGCTGTGAGGGCTCAGGGAGGTTTGGGGGTCTCAGAGAGGTCTGGGGGTCTCGGGGAGGTCTGGGGGTCTCGGGGATGTGAGGAGCTGTGGGGCTGTGAGGGCTCAGGGAGCTGAAATGTTCCCCAGCTCTGTGCCCGTGGGATGTGGGTCCAACATGTACATTTTTCACGTACAAAAGTTCTCATGCAAAACACAAAACCTTTTCATATGGAACTATAAAAAACCTTTTCATATGAGATATGCACGTTTTCGCTTCAGGCCTACGCTCTCCAGGGGTCAGAGATCACGGTTCTGATTTAATTTTGACACAAAAACTATGGCTTTATTGTTGTGGAGGTGATAAATAAAATGAATTCCTTTTCAAACCTGGTTGTTGCTTTTCCTCCCTGTTTTCAATTTCTATGGGAAATTACCCCCATCCCATCCCTTTACTGCAGGGAGCTGCCCCCACAGATTGGAACGTGAGGTGCAGAGCAGAGCTATAATTACCATTAAAAATACAGGATTTTAATTTTACCCAGCTCCTTTCTGAGGACTCGTGGCAGGAAACCCAGCTGCACCTCAGACGTGCTCAGGTGGGAGCACAAGTGTTTCCAAAAATGGTTACAGGGCTCGAGAGCTGCTAAAAGGATTTTCTGCATTTCATCCATCCCCCCTTTGGCGTTTTCTTCTGTTAAAATCATTCTGTTCACTCATTTATTTTTTTTAAATTACCCAAATCATCGTAAATTTAAATCCTTCTGGGCAGGCCTAGGAAGGTTGACACAGCTTTGCATGATCCCAAATATTCATCAATTCTCACACCAACTCCCAGTTTGGTTGGATTTTCTGATTCTTCAGTGGTTGAAACAAAAGTACGAACCCACAAGATAACAGCTTTTCTCACATTATTCTCTCTTTTCCAGTAACAAGGCAAAATTAAATCAGCAAAAACCAAACTAACAACACGTAAAATGGTTTGTTTTACATAATTCTGTTAATATTTGGTCTCCCAACAAGTTGCTGTGGATGAAAACACAAACAAATCACCAAAATCAATAAACTATAACACAAGTGATGATGGGGGCGGTTAAAAGTCCCATCGGTTTCTGTTCCTGTAAAAGGAAAAGTGAAAGTTCAACCTGCTACAGACGGATCATTATAAAAGAAAAAAAAAAAAACAAAAAACCCAAAATAAAACAAAACAAAGCAAAAATCCCATACGCACACAGAAAAAAAAGAAAAAGAAAAAAAAAAAAAAGGAACAATCCACAGGGTGTTGATTCAGTTCTGCTGCACAACCGCAGAAGTCACTAAAAGCGCCCAAAAGCCGTGATCTCATCTGGCTCTGGCTTTTCTCATCAAACCCGCCGGCAGCCTCCCCACCCCGGCTCCTGAATTCCATTTTCTGTGCCCAGGAAATAGAGCAACCAAAGCAAAGGCTCCCGGGATTTGGGAATCTCTGCTTGGCTCGGCCGCACCGCGCGGTCGCTGGGGTGAGAGCCCCGGTGGAAAGGGTTCGGGTTTAATGATTAATGTTTCATGTGCAATGTTAAATGATTAACTTTTCATGTGCAATGTTAAATGATTAACTTTTCATGTGCAATGTTAAATGATTAACTTTTCATGTTCAATGTTTCATGCTTCATGTTCCATGTTTCACGTTCCATGTTTCCTGTTTCATATTCCATGTTTCGTGTTTAATATTCAATGTGTCATGTCTCATGTTCCGTGTTTCATGTTCAGTGTTTAATATTCAATATTTCATGTCTCATGCTCAATGTTCCATGTTTCATGTTCAATGTTTGATGTTCCATGTTCAATGTTCCACGTTTAATATTCAATGTTCAATGTTTGATGTTCCATGTTCAATGTTCCACGTTTAATATTCAATGTTCAATGTTCCATGTTCCATGTTTCATGTTCCGTGTTCAACATTGTGTGTCATGTTCAGTGTTCAATGTTCAATGTTCCATCTTCCATCTTCCATGTTCAATGTTCAATGTTCCATGTTTCATGTTCCATGTTCAATATTCAGTGTGTCATGTTAAATGTTCAGTGTTCAATGTTCCATGTTCCATATTCAATGTTCCGTATTCAATGTTCTATTTTCAATGTTCCATGTTTCATGTTCAATGTTCAATATTCAATGCTCAATGTTCAATGTTCCATGTTCCATGTTTCGTGTTCTATGTTTTATGTTCCATGTTCAATGTTTTGTGTTCCATGTTCAATATTCAATACTCAATGTTCAATATTCAATGTTCTATGTTCCATGTTCAAGGTTCAATATTCAAGGTTAAATGTTCCATGTTCAGTGTTCAATATTCAATGTTCCATGTTCCATGTTTCAATGTTCAATGTTCATGTTCAGTGTTCCATGTTCAATGTTTCAATTCAATGCTTTATATTCAATGTTTCACGTTTCATGTCTCATGTTCCATGTTCAATGTTCAGTGTTTCATGGTTCTTGTTCCACGTTCCTCATTTGATGTTCCATGTTCAATGTTCCATGTTGCATGTTCAATGTTTCGTGTTCCATGTTCAATGTTCAATTTTCAATGTTTCATGTTTCATGTTCTATGTTCCATGTTTTGCGTTCCATGCTCCATGTTCAATGTTCAATTTTCAATGTTTCATGTTCTATGTTCCATGTCTCGTGTTCATGTTTTATGTTCAATGTTTAATTCAATGTTCAATCCCACAGCCCCGGGAATTTGAGTTTTTGCTGTACCAAACCCCAGAGCTGTGACACCCCAGGGGTGGGGATGGGGGTCCTGGGCTGCTCCCAGTGCTGAGATCCGGGAGCCAGGAATGACCCGAGGGAGCAGCAGTGACCCCTATCAGTGTCTCAGACCCTTATCAGTGGGTCAGACCCTTATCAGAGTCACAGATAACGCTTGCTCCGGACATTTTAACTCTTTGCTGCCCACCCAGGTCCCCAAAACCCTGCTGCACTAGAGCTGACTTAAATTCATGGCCAGATTTTATTGCCCCCAGGGCATTATTTGTTACCGAAAATCGGTAAAATAAAACTCCTTCACACCAGCACAGCATTAAACAGCAGGAATTCTGCACCTGGCCGGATGCACGGGGGGATTTCTCCTCCCAACCATGGTGTGTGCTGAGCACAGAAGGAGCTCCTGTTTAGATCCTGTATGTCACACACAGATTCACTGATTTTCCCGGAATAAATGCCCCGAGGATCTGCTGGTAACCAAGCATCTTACAACACTCAGCAAATTAAATATTAATTTCAGCAGCACTGCTGAACCTGCCCTCAGTGCCAGTGGGGCATGGGGAGCTCCTGGCCGTGTCCCAACCCCAAAATGTGCCAGTGGCCTCCTGCCTGGGCATCTCTGCAAAGTCAGTTTGCCAATGATCCCCAGGAATCCCCTGTCCTGCCAGCCCTGGAGGGGCCTTCTGCCTCCCTTGGGATTATCTGCAAACAAATCTCATTTTTCAACGACTGAGCTATCAATTCCTGCTGTATTTGTGCTCATTACATTCCTTTGCCAACTGCCCACTGTATTCTCTATTTCCCAACGTGTTTCCTGTGTTCCAGCTCTGTTATTCATTAGCTGTGCAGTTACCTGCCCACAGCAGGTCACCAATCACCTGCTGGGGTTTCTGGGGCTCCAGCCATGGGGCAGGCTGTGCTGGCCACTGATATTTGGGGTTGTCCCAGGACATCCCAGCGGTGCAGGCGCCCTTTCCCAGCTGCTCTGTCAGCTCAGGGACTCCCTGGAATGGCTGGGGACTCTCCCACCTCTCCTCACAAGGGCACTGCAGACACTTCTGCCCTTTGTAGGATTTTGGCCAATTCCTCCTTTGTGCTTCACAGGGGGAACCTGATCTGTCGAAATTCAGAGCATCCCTCTGCCAGGACCCTGCCAGGGGGCTCAGAGACCCTGGCACAGAGCCCAGAACACCTGTGGTTTTGGTTATGACCCGTGGAGTAAATTACCAACCTTGTATGAGGATCTGCAAACCACGAAAGTCTAAGCAGAATAAGAATTGGTTTGTCACAGGGTGAAAAATAGATTTTTTTGGGGTTTTTTAGAATGGGGGTTAAGGGGGGCAAGATGGAGGAATTGGGGCTTTTCTCCTTCTTCTTCTTCTTGGCCTCCATCTTCTGCTGTGATGGTGGCACTTTGGGATTGGTTTAGAGCAGAAGCTCACTGTCTAACACAGGTGATAGGGATTGGGAAGTAACTGTAAATATTGCACATGTAGTTTTTAGTATAAAACGATAACACCACCCTGGGCAGGCAGAGTGCCTCTGTCTGTGCTGCTGAGCTGATCTCTGCAGGCCAGGAGAAAGAATTTTATAGCTAAGGCACAATAAACTACCTTGAGAACGAGAAGTGAAGAGCTCTGACTCCTTCTTTGACTGCTGGGCTGGGAAAAGAGACTTTGTGACACATCTCAGAGTCACTGTGAGCAGCAGAGACCCCGAGACTGGCTGTGCTCCAGAGGGGTCCCCAAAGCTCCGCGCTGTCCTGCTGTCCTGGGGCACGCTGGCACTGCTGGTGGCACCCCGTGCCCTGCTCCTTGTGTCCACCCAGCTGCGCCCAGCTGTGGCACAGAGCAGCTTTGGTGCTCCCCAGCTCCAAACCCCCGCAGCTCCAGCAGCCCTTGGTTCATCCCTCACCAGCACTGTCCAAGCCCTGGAAAGTTCTGGATTCTCTCCCTCCAGAGCAAACCATTTCCAGCACTGTGGGGCCGGAGTGTCACAGGAACAGGCACAGGAGGGAGCACCTGTGTCCCTGCCAGGGGTGCCAGGGCGTGCCAGCTTCAGCCAGGGCTGCAGGGGTGCCTGGGACTGTTCTATAAAAACATTATACTGGGTTTTATATAATTAATAAAAATAAAACTAAAACTATAACTAAAACTAAAACTAAAACTAAAACTAAAATAAAAATAAAATAAACATAAACATGAATTAAAACTAAGAATAAAACTAAAACTAAAACTAAAACTAAAACTAAAACTAAAACTAAAACTAATACTAATACTAAAAATAAAAATAAAAATAAAAATGAAATAAACATAAACATAAATTAAAAATAAAATTAAGAATAAAAATAAAAATAAGATAACATAAAAATATAACTATAACTATAACTAACTGTACCTGTAACTATAACTGTAACTATAACTGTAACTATAACTGTAACTGTAACTGTAACTGTAACTGTAACTATAACTATAACTATAACTGTAAATATAGATGTAAATATAGATATAAATATAAATATAAATATATAACCATATATTTGTTATGGATATATAAATATATATAGCTATATATATTTTATATATATAACTTATTTTAATAAGTTAACAAGTTAATATAACTTACTTTTAATAATTTAAATATATTAAAAATACATATATTTTTACCCTTAAGTCTGCTCCCCACTCTGCTTTTGAACTGCCAGCACTGCTGGGCAGTGTGTGACCCACACTCCTTCCGTAACCCAATCCCAAAGATGTTCTCAGCTTTTCCACAGCTCTCCCTGCCCGTCCCTGCACAGAACGTGGTGTTTGTAGTGTTTGTGGTGTTTGTGGTGTTTGTGGTGTTTGTGATGTCTGTGGTGTTTGTGGTGTTTGTGTTGTTTGCGGTGTTTGTGGTGTCTGGTGTCTGTGGTGTTTGTGATGTCTGTGGTGTCTGTGTTGTCTGTGTTGTCTGGTGTTTGTGTTGTTTGTGTTGTTTGTGGTGTTTGTGTTTTCTGTGGTGTTTGCAGTGTCTGTGGTGTTTGTGGTGTTTGTGTTGTCTGTGGTGTTTGTGTTGTCTGTGGTGTTTGTGTTGTTTGTGTTGTCTGTGGTGTTTGTGTTTTCTGTGGTGTTTGCAGTGTCTGTGGTGTTTGTGTTTTCTGTGGTGTTTGTGGTGTTTGTGGTGTTTGTGTTGTTTGCCCCGGGTGCTCCTCTTTTGATCCCTGACACATAAAATCCTCAGTGCCTTTTGGTCCAGGTGTTGGATTTTGTATCCCCATCCCAGAGAGGTCTTGGAGCACCCAATTTTCCAGACAGACCTCTCCCCTGGCAGGGGCTGGGCGTTGGGGCAGCTCTGAAATTGGTGTTTTCCCTCTGTTTTCCTGATTTAAATGGCAGAGGCTGGAACAAAGGCCTGTTCCCTTCCTCCCTGCTGCACCCACAGTGCCAGGACCCAGAGCATCCCTCTGTCTGTCCTGAGCAGCCCAGACCCTGCTGGGGAGCTCAGGGACCCTGGCACAGAGCCCAAAACACCTCTGGGTTTGATTATGACCCATGGAGCGAATTACCAACCTTGTATGAAGATCTGCAAGCCACAACAGTTTAGGTAGAATAATAGTGAAGTTATCACGGGGTGGAAAAGTAGATTTTGGGGTTTTCGGTATGGGGGTTCAGGAGGCAAGATGGAGGGAACTGGGCGTGTCCAGCCTTTCTCCTTCTTCTTCTTGGCCTCCATCTTCTGCTGTGACGGTGGCACTCACAGATTGGTTTAGAGTAGGAGCTCACTGTGTAACACAGGTGATGGGTATTGGGAAGTTATGGTAAATATTGCACATGTAGTTTTTAGTATAAAGACATAACACTGCCCCGGGGGCAGGCAGAGTGCCTGAACTGTCTTACTGAGTGACCTCGGCAGGGCAGGCGAAAATTTTTTATAGATAAGGAACAATAAACAACCTTGAGACTGAGAAATGAAGAGCTCTGCCTCCTTCCTCAATGGCTGGGCTGGGAAAAGAGACTTTCCAACACGTCTCAGGGTCACTGTGAGCAGCCAAAGATCCCGACACCACGGCAGCTCCCAGCTCAGTTCTGCCCTGCAGGACTGAAACACCCAAGAAGCTGCTCCCCATCAATCACAAATTTACCTTTTCCTTCCCCATTTGTTGCAGCCAGGGGCTCAGCTGAGGCTGAGGCCCTTGGTCCCCACCAGGGAATGGTTCACCTCCATCTCAGGAGCCGGATGGTTTGGAGAGCTGGTTTGGGATCCTGGCTGGGGGACATTCCCTTTCCCAACATCCCCTTTGTTCACAAATTCAGCCACAGGTATCACAGCACTCCCCCCATTGCTTCCCAGTGAGGGCGTCCTGCCCCAGCTTCCCCCAAAGCTTCCCTTGGCATCCTAGGGGGAATTCTCTCCAGAATCCCCCCTATCACCCCATAGGCCACTTCCCATTCAAACCCTGTGGCTTTCCAAACCTATTCCAGGGTAAGAACATTCCAAACTGTGCCATTCCAAACCCACTCCCGGGCAGGACCATCCCAAACTGTGCCATTCCAAACCCATTCCCAGGTGAGATCATTGGAAATGTGCCGTTCCAAACCTATTCCCAAATAGGGCATTCCAAACTGTGCCATTCCAAACCCACTCCCGGGCAGGACCATTCCAAACCGTGCCATTCCAAACCCATTCCCAGGTGAGATCATTGGAAATGTGCCGTTCCAAACCCATTCCCAAACAGGGCATTCCAAACTGTGCCATTCCAAACCCATTCCCGGGCAGGAGCTCCCAGAAGGGCCCCCCAAACCCCCAGGAACCCTTGAAGCCCACCCTGGGCAGCTTTTTCTGCCCCTTCCCATTCCAAGGGAGGCTGCCCTGCTCCTGCCAGGCTCCTGCTCCCATTTCCTGCCCTCTGGGGATCGCAGCTTCTCCCAAAAATCCCTCCAGGCCCCCTGATCCCTCGGGCCCGCTGAAATTCAGGAGTAGGTCCCACCCAGCCGTTACCAGAAATGGGTAAAACCGAAACCCCTGAGCCCCAAGGGACAGAATTGCTGCTCCCAACGCCGCCCTGGCCACAGGATTTCATTTCCTCTGGTTTCTGGCAGCACAGCCGGCGTTTCCTCAGGGCTGGGTTTGCCTTGGGAGCGCTGCTGTGGGGACAGAGGCACCGAGTGACCCTGAGGATGTGGGAAAAGGTGGAAACGTCCTTCCAGACCCGATCCCACCCCTCGGGTGCCCGAGCCCCCCAGGTCCCAGCAGGAGCCGGGTCCAGTCTCTCCCTCCCTGCAGATCCCCGATCCAGGGACGGAATTCCCACTTTTTCAGGAATTCAGCACATCCAGCCCCACAAACTCCCGTCCTTGGAGCCACCTCAGCGTGCCAACCCCCCCGCGCTCCCGGCTCCGCGCTAATTTCAGGAATTTAATTGGGAAAACGGCTCCCGGCCGCGTGATCTTATCTGAAAGGAGAGAAGAAAAGGGAAATTGGGGAATTTTCCTGGTTCTCGGAGCACAAAGGAGCGCGCCCAGCGCCGCCCCCCCGTGTCCCGTCCTGCCGACCCCGATCCGGCGGCTCCTGCACGTGGGCTCCCGAAACGTGGAACTGGGACAGCCCAAAAAAGCCGCAGCAGCCGGGGGTGGCACGGAGGTGGCACGGTGACACCGCCGGCAGCGCCGCCAGCAGCCTCGGGGGGCGCCCGGCGGGATTTTGGGGGTGTTTGGGGATATTCCTCCTGGAAAGAGCTGCCCTGAGGGGGCTAAAAGCGGCTGGAGGTGGCACTGGGGACACGGGCAGCGGTGGCACTGGGGACACGGGCAGAGGTGGCACTGGGGACACGGGCAGCGGTGGCACTGGGGACACGGGCAGAGGTGGCACTGGGGACACGGACAGAGGTGGCTCTGGGGACACCTGGAGTCAGCGGTGGCTCTGGGGACACGGGCAGAGGTGGCAATTGGGACACGGGCAGAGGTGGCAATGGGGACACGGGCAGTGGTGGCAATGGGGACACGGGCAGTGATGGCTCTGGGGACACGGGCAGAGGTGGCACTGGAGACACGGGCAGTGGTGGCAATGGGGACACGGGCAGTGATGGCTCTGGGGACACGGGCAGAGGTGGCACTGGGGACACGGGCAGTGGTGGCAATGGGGACACCTGGAGTCAGCGGTGGCAATGGGGACACGGGCAGTGATGGCTCTGGGGACACGGGCAGAGGTGGCCCTGGGGACACGGGCAGAGGTGGCACTGGGGACACCTGGAGTCAGTGGTGGCACTGGGGACACGGGCAGTGATGGCTCTGGGGACACGGGCAGAGGTGGCCCTGGGGACACGGGCAGAGGTGGCAATGGGGACACCTGGAGTCAGTGGTGGCACTGGGGACACGGGCAGCGGTGGCACTGGGGACACAGGCAGTGATGGCTCTGGGGACATGGTCAGCGGTGGCCCTGGGGACACGGGCAGAGGTGGCCCTGGGGACAGGTGACACCGGGGATTGTCCCATCTCCGCGGTGCCGCCCTGGCCCAGTTTCCCCTCCCAGCTCCGTGGGCAGATGGAGCGCGTGTCTGTGTGGGGGGGGGGGCTGTCCCCATTCCCGTGGGAACGCCACCATCTGTCCCCTGCTCGGTGACCTCCGGCCGGGGGACGCTCCCAGCGCTCCCAGCGCTCCGGCTCACTGGGAAGGGAGGGGAGCTCCCTGCATGGACTGGGCCGTACTGGGAGCAGCTGGGGGGCTGCAGGTGCCCCCCAGGTGTATGAATATTCCCCCCCCACCCCCAGCCTCATTCACATTTTTTACTAATTTCTACATTTTTTTACTCATTTCCACATTAACTCATATTTTTTGGCATTTGTTTATTTGGGGAAGGGGGGACACTGTGGGGAGGACACGTGGTGGCCCCTGCTGTCACCAGAGCCCTGTCATGGTTCAACCACGACAAAGAGCCCAGAAGAGTCTCCTTCCTCCCCTCCCTCCCTCCCTCCCTCCCTTCCTCTTCCTCCCTCCCTGCCCTTCCTCCTAATTAAGGGGAATAAATAGAATAGAACAGAAATAAATAGAATTAAATGGAATAGGAAGAGCAGAATGGGGTAGGAGAACCAGACTGAGCAGAAGAATAATAACTTGAATAACTTAAATAGAATAAAATAAAACAGAAATAATAATGAATGGCATAGAAAAAAATAAAATAAATAGACTTAAAAAAACTTCTGGCCTTAAATACGAACACGGGGCAGGGCACTGGTGGGACTGGCAGGGAGTGGGAAATGCCCTGAGGGACATTCCAAAGGTACTTCAGTATCTGAAGAGAACACGGAGAACCCTCCCAGAGGGATTTTCCAAGGTCCAAAGACGCTTCGAGGCCCCAGGGACACGGAGAACATCCCCGGGGGATTTTCCATGGTGCAAAGTTACACGGAGAATTCATCCCAGAGGGATTTCCCAGGCTCTGGGAGAACCGGGAAGCACCGGAGGACACTGCAAGGTCCGGAGGGACACGGAGAAGTGTCCTGCAGAGACTCTGAGGTGTGAAAGGCACATGAAGAAACAGCCCCGAGGGACTGCCCGAGGTCCAGGGGGACGTGGGGGAACATCCCAGATGCTGTAAGATCCAGAGGGAACACGGAGACACATCCCGGAGGGACTTCCCGAGGTCCAAAGGGACACGGAGAAATCCCCGGGTTCCAGAAGCCTCCGGGGGTGCCCCGGGCTGGGAGCGGCACCGGCGGGGGCCACACCCACCGTGGGCCACACCCACAGTGGGGCCACACCCACCGGGCTGGCCCGGCTACCGCTGGGCACCCGCCGGGAGCTCCCTGTCCCCAGGCACGGCCCCATCACTGTCAGGGTGCCTCTCATTGAGCAGGTCCCCGTCCATGAGGGGGTCCCCGTCTCCACAGGGCTCCCTGTCCCTGTCCCTGTCCCTGTGCGAGTCTCCATCCCCACCGGGGTCCCTGTCCCTGTCCCCATCCCTGTCCCTGTGCGAGTCTCCATCCCCACGGGGGTCCCTGTCCCCACCCCTGTCCCTGAGCGAGTCCCCATCCCCACGGGGGTCCCCATCCCCATCCCCATGCCCCATCACCCTATCGCTGAGTGGGTCCCCATGCCCACGGGAGTCCCTATCCCCATCCCCATCCCCACGGGGGTCCCTGTCCCTGCAGGGGTCCCGATCCATGTCCCTATCCCTAAGCGCGTCCCTGTTCCCACATGGGTCCCTGTCCCTGTCCCCGCGGGTGTCCCTACCCTTGTCCCCGTCCCCGTCCCTGCGGGGGTCTCTGTCCCCACGGGTGTCCCTGTCCCTGTCGCTGTCCCTGTCCCCATCCCCACGGGGGTTCCTGTCGCTGTCGCTGTCCCCGTCCCTGTCCCCGTCCCCACGAGGGTCCCTGTCCCTGTGACTGTCCCTGTCCCCGTCCCCGCGGGGGTGTCTGTCTCCATAGGGGTTCCTGTCCCTGTCGCTGTCCCTGTCTCCATGAGGGTCCCTGTGGCTGTCCCTGTCCCCGTCCCCGCGGGTGCCCCTACCCTTGTCCCCGTCCCCGCGGGTGTCTCTGTCCCTGTCCCCATCCCCACGAGGGTCCCTGTCCCTGTCCCCGTGGGTGTCCCTACCCTTGTCCCCGTCCCCACAAGGGTCCCTGTCCCTACCCTTGTCCCTGTCCCCGTCCCCGTCCCCGCGGGCCCCGAGGCGGCGGGCCTGGCACTGCCGCCGTGTCCGGCGGTGCGAGCTGAGGCTGGCCCGCGTGGCGAAGGCGCGGCCGCAGCGGGCGCAGGGGAAGGGCCGCTGGCCCGAGTGGCCGCGGCGGTGCAGGAAGAGGTGCCCGCGGTGCAGGAACACGCGGCCGCACTCGGGGCACGGCAGGGCGCGGTGCTGCCGCAGGTGCAGCTCCAGGCTCTCCCTCCAGCTGAAGCTGCGCCCGCAGGGGCCGCACACGAAGGGCCGCTCCCCGTCCGCGTCCGGGCAGCGCGGGGCCCGCGCCCGGTGCGAGCCGCGGTGCCGCAGCAGGTCCCCGAGCAGGCAGAAGCTGCGGCCGCACTCGGCGCAGCCGTGCCGGGCCCGGTTCCCCCGGCGCAGCTTCTTGTGCGCCAGGAGGCTGCGGCGGTGCCGGAAGGA
The DNA here is from genome assembly GCF_027887145.1 of Ammospiza caudacuta. NCBI lineage: Eukaryota > Metazoa > Chordata > Aves > Passeriformes > Passerellidae > Ammospiza > Ammospiza caudacuta. Next base: position 491,430 of record NC_080593.1, read on the forward strand.
TTTGCCGCAGGTACCGCACAGGTACGGCCGGCCCGGGGGCGCCTCGGCCCCGCCGCTGCCGCCGCCGAGGAGCCCCGAGGCCGCCGGTACCGGCCGGGAGAGGGCCCTGGCACGGCGGCCCCGCGCGGCGTCGCGGCAGCCGGAGCGGGGGACACCGGAGCCCGATCGCCAGCGACCCCCGGTGCCATCCTTGCTGTCAGAGCTGCTCCAGGCACCTGCTGGGGACACGGGGTCACCGTGGGGGAGTCCCGGACCCCCGGCTGCTGCCACGACCGCCCCTGTGACACCGTGGGGGACTCCAGCCCAGCCCAGCCCGGGGGTGTCACACCGGGGCTCTGGCCAGGGCCACCCCCAGCCCCACAGGGTGTCCCCACGGGGTGTCCCGGTCACTCACAGCTGTCGGTGGTGTCGCTGCTGTCGCTATCTCCGCTGTGCTCCCCAGCGCAGGGCGCCCCCCCGTGCGACTCCTCCTTCATGTGGGGGAACTTGGAGTTGGGGTCTGTGAGGGAGAGAGGACCCTCAGTGCTCCCGCCATGCCCGGGGAGGGTCACGGTCACTGGGGACCGTCACCAGGCTGGGGGCTGTGCTAGGGGCGGGGGGCCGAAGCACCCCCAGCCCTGGGCACCCCCAGCCCCATGGCACCCGGAACCCCATGGCACCCCCTGCCCTGGGCATCCCCATCCCCGTGGCACCCCCAGTCCCGTGACACCCCAGCACTGGACACCCCAGCCCCATGGCACCCCCAGCCCCATGGCATCCCCCACCTCCACGGCATCCCCCAGCCCGTGCCACCCCAGCCCTGGGCACCCCCATCCCCGTGGCACCCCCAGCCCGTGTCACCCCCAGCTCTGGGCACCCTCCCAGCCCCCGTCACCCCTAACCTGGGCACCCCCAGCCCGTGTCACCCCCAGCCCCACGCCTCCGTCCCTCACCCAGGCTGGCCACCATGTCGTAGTTGTCGCACATGACCTGCCGGTGCAGCGCCCGCTGCCAGGGCGCCAGCTGCGCCCACTCCTCGGGGGAGAAGTGCACGGCCACCTCCTCGAATGTCACCTCGGGGGTCGCCCCCTGGCAGGGACAGCGGGGGGCTCAGGGGGGGCCCTCGCTGCGCTCCCCGTGCGGGTCCCCGGGCTCTGGGGGCCCGAGCCCCGCTAATCCCTATGGGGACAGCCCCGGTACCCCCCAGCCCTCCGCAGGGCCCCCGGCGCGCCCCGGGCTCGGCCCGGGCTCACCCGCTGCATGGCCGGGCGGGCCGATGGCGGCGGCGGCGGCGGAAGGGGCCGGGCCGGGGGAGAGCGCCGGAACCGGGGGGCCCGGGCGAGGGGCGGCTCTGCGGTGCGGCGGGTGCCGGGATCCGGCTCCTTCCCGTGCCCGGCGGGTACCGGGATCCGGCTCCTTCCCGTGCCCGGTGAGCCCGGGATCCGGCACCTTCCCGTGCCCGGCGGGTACCGGGATCCGGCTCCTTCCCGTGCCCGGCGGGTACCGGAATCCGGCTCCTTCCCGTGCCCGGCGGGTACCGGAATCCGGCTCCTTCCCGTGCCCGGCGGGTACCGGGATCCGGCTCTTTCCCCTTCCCGGCGGGTACCCGGATCCGGCCCCGCTCGCCCACCCGGCAGCGTCACCCGCGCCCCAAACGGGGCCCTCGGGACACGACCCCCGTTCGAGTCAGCCCCCCAAATCCCGAGGGTCCGGCCTGGTGACCCCCGGGATCCAGGAACCCCGCACTGGAGCTCCCACGCCGGAGGACCCCAGGCTGGAGGGTCCCACACCTGTGGACAGGGACACCCCGGGGTCCTGCAGCCCCTGCACCCAAACCCCCCAGAACCCACCCGGGTGGCACCGCGTGTCCCCAGGCAGAGCACAACCACACACCCGGCCAGTGGCACAGGGTGTCTGTGTCCCACTGGGTCCCCCAGTGACAACCCTGGTATGAGACCCCCCCTCCCAGTGACAGCCCCAGTGTGAGACCCCCCCCCATCTGTCCCCAAGGAGCACCGGGGGCATTGGTGCCACTCCCGTGGATGTGACAGTGACCCTGGGGTCGCCCCAGTGGCCACCCTAATGCTGAGCTCTCACCTGGCGTCCAGGTGAGGTTTGGTGGTCACAGAGCACACTGGAAGCCGCTGGCACTGGCTGTGGCACTGTCCTGGTGGTCCCTTGGCCATGGTCAGAGCCTATCCCGGGGCTGCAGAGAGACCCCTGTGCCCCCCCTTCCAGTCCCAGACAGAGCACCTGGAGCCCCGGAGCCATCAGAAGCTTTTATTTTAAATAACCTCAAAAAATAGAATTGCAGAGAGCAGAGCTGGGGAAGGGGAGCGGGGCGGGACCCCCTGCCCGGTCGGGGCTCGGGGGCGGCTGTCCCGGTGTCGGTCCCGCCACAGGACCCGGTTCCCTTTGGGATGAAGCGGCGGCAGCTCCCAGCGGTGTCTGTGGTGAAGCTCTGCCCGCACCGTGGATGCCCGGCTCTGTCACACCGGGGGGGATGGGGAGAGGCCACACAAAACCCAGCCGAGCCCCCCGAGCCCCCCACCACCACGGTCCGGCCCCAGCGGTCACACCACCCTTCCCCATCCGAATATCGAGTCCCAAAGCGCGCAGTTACCCAGAGCAAGCAGAAGCACAAGCTGCCCCCCATCCCCCCGAGCAGAGCTGAGCCCTTCCAGGCCCTTTTCCTTTTCCTGGCCGTTTGCCCAGCGTGCTCCCAGCTTCCCCCCGCACAGAGCTGCACTGGGGACCCCAGGGCTCAGCCCGCAGCAGGGCGGGCCCAGCCTCCCATCCCAGCGTGTCCTTAGGGAATGAACGCCATCCAGTCCGGAACTGGCTGGAAGGTTCTGGAAGCAGAGGGAGCCTCTCAGGGCCCCTCTTGTCCCAAGTCTGGCTCCAGTGGATGCAACTCCACTGTGCCCAGCTCCTCCTGGTCTGTGTGGCTGGAGCCCACACGGCAGATCCGGGCGCAGCGCTGGCGCCTCCAGCCCTTTGGTGTCTTCCCAAGCCAGGAACGTGCCGCGTCCCAGCCTGGCTCTGCCCTGCCCCACAGCCCCGGCTGGAGGCTCCTCCAAGTCCCAGTGCTGAATCTGGCTGGCAGTGTCACCTTGGCACCGAGCCCTCAGCTTTGTCCCTTTGGCTCGGTCCCCTCAGTTCCATCCCTTTGGCTCCGTCCTTTTGGCTCTGTCCCCTGGGCTCCATCTCCTCCAGGCTCGCCGTGGGTGACCCCATGAGCCGAGGGCGGGTCCTTGCTGGGGGTGTCTCACTGGGGGTTCCAGGCTGGGGGATCACAGGCGGCCGGGGCAGGGTGGGGGTCCTGGTGGGGGGGGGTCTCAGCGCAGGTCCCAGCGCGGGGGTCGCAGGCGGCCGGGGCTCCCGGGGCTCACAGGCAGCCGGGGCACGGCGCCGGTTTCTCCTCGCCGCACTCGCGCTCCGGCGCTCCCGGCGCTCTCTTCTCGTCGAAGGCGCGGGCGCAGCCGCCGGCCTTGGCCCAGAGCTGCCCGCGAGGGGGCTCGGGAGGGCGGGGGGCCAGGCAGGCGGCGCAGCAGCACGGCGGGGGCAGCCCCGGCGCGCGGGGGCTCGGGCCGCCCCCGGGGCACTTACAGGGGGGCACGGGGGCCGGGGCGGCGCCGGGGCCGGGCGGGGGCTCGTCCTGCATCAGCTGCAGGAGGATGTCGGCGGCGCCCGAGGGGCTGTCGGGGCGCGCCCCGCGGGAGCAGGGCGGCAGCAGCAGCGCGGGGGGCTCGGGGCCCTTGGCCAGGGGGTCGCCGGCGGCGCAGGGCGCGGCCAGGCCGGCGCCGTGGGTGCGGCGGTGCCGCAGCAGGTGAGCCTTCTGGCTGAAGCCCTTGCCGCAGTCGGCGCAGCGGAACGGCCGCTCCCCGGTGTGCGTCCGCAGGTGCACGGCCAGGTTCACCTTCTGCCGGAAGCGCTTCCCGCACTCGGCGCAGGCGTGGGGCCGCTCGGCGGCGCAGCCGTGGGGACACTCGGAGCACGCGTGGGGACACTCGGCGCAGCCGTGGGGCTGCTCGGGGCAGCCGTGGGGCCGCTCGGCGCAGGGGTGGGGCCGCTCGCAGGGGTGGGGATGCTCGGCACAGGTGCGAGGATGCTCGGCGCAGCCGCGGGGACACTCGGCGCAGGCGTGGGGCTGCTCGCACGCGTGGGGCCGCTTGGGGCAGGCGTGGGGCTGCTCGCAGGGGTGGGGACACTCAGCACAGGGGTGCGGCCGCTCGGGGCAGGGCTGTGGCTGCGGCTGCCCGCAGGCATGGGGCCGCTCACAGGCGTGAGGATGCTCAGCACAGGCGTGGGGATGCTCCGTACAGGTGTGAGGATGCTCCGTACACGCATGGGGATGCTCCGCACAGGCGTGGGGGTGCTCGGCACAGGTGCGGCGCTGCTCGGTGCAGGTGTGGAGCCGCTCGGCGCAGCCGTGGGGACGCTCGGCACAAGCGTGGGGACACTTGGCGCAGGCGTGCAGCTGCTCGGCGCAGGTGTGCGGCCGCTCGGCGCCGCCGTGGCCCGGCCGGAGCCCCCCGTGCTCCGCGCAGGCCTCCCCGCAGAGCCCGCAGGGGAAGGGGCTCCCGGCGGGGTCCAGGGCGCCGGGGGCCGCGCCGGGGGTCCCGGTGTGCACGCGCTGGTGCACCCGCAGGGACAGTTTGCTCTTGAAGCGCTTGGGGCACTCGAGGCAGGTGAAGGGCTGGCGGCCCAGGTGCGTCTTCTGGTGTGCCAGCAGGTTGGGCTTCTGGGCGAAGCGCTTCCCGCACTGGGCGCAGGCGAAGGGGCGCTCGCCCGTGTGCACCCGGTAGTGCGTCACCAGGTTGCCCTTCTGGTTGAAGCGGCGGCCGCAGACGCCACAGGTGAAGGGCCGCTCACCTGTGTGGATGCGCTGGTGGGTGGCCAGGTTGGTTTTGAGGCTGAAGCGCTTGCCGCAGGTGTCGCAGCGGAAGGGGCCGCGCCCGCCGGTGCCGTGCCCCCCGTGCCCCCCGTGCCGCGGCGCCCGCTCGCACTGCGCCAGGCCCCGCCCGCACTCGGGGCACGGCCAGGGCCGGCCCTCGCCCGCCCGCGGCCCCGGGGGGGACCCGGGGGGCTGCTCGGCGCCCGGCTCCGCGGGGGGGGCGCCGGGGCACGGCTTGTGCCCCGCGTGGCTCTTCTGGTGGGCGACGAGGGCGAGCCAGAGCCCGAAGCTGTTGCCGCACTGATTGCAGATGAAGGGCTTTTCTGGGGAGAGCACGGCCTCGCCCGGGCCCGGCTGCCCCCCCAGGGGCCCCAGGAGGGGCGGGCCGGGCGCGAAGGGCACGGCGGGCGCCTCGGGGGGCCGCAGCAGGGGCACCTTGGGGCAGAAGCCGTCGCCGCAGTGGGCGCAGGGGAAGGAGGGCTCGGCCGGGGGCGGGGGCGGGAAGCCCTTGTCGGGGCACGGGAAGAGCTCGGCGGCGCCCTCGGGGAGCTTGGGGGCGGGCGGGAGCGGGGCGAAGGGCGCGGGGTCCTGCGGGGCGGGCGCGGGGGGCAGCAGGGCGGGCGCGGCCCCGAAGGGCGCGGCCGGGGCCGGGCCGCGCGCGGGGCAGCGGCGCTGGCGGGGGATGTGCGTCTTCTGGTGGGCCTTGAGGGACACCTTGTCCTTGAAGCACTTGTGGCACTGGGCGCAGGGGAAGGGGCGCAGGTCGGTGTGGGTGCTCTGGTGCGTGACCAGGTTGGTTTTCTGGGTGAAGCGCTTGCCGCACTGGGCGCAGGCGAAGGGCCGCTCACCTGTGTGCACCCGGTAGTGCGTCACCAGGTTGGTTTTCTGGTTGAAGCTGCGGCCGCACAGGAAGCAGGAGAAGGGCCGCTCGCCCGTGTGGATGCGCCGGTGCGTGATCAGGTTGGGCTTCTGCCGGAAGCTCTTGCCGCACTCGGGGCACACGAAGGGCGCGTCCTCGGGGCAGCCCCGCGCCGGCGCCCGCGCCCGCGCCTTGCCCTCCTCGGGGTGGGCGCCGTGGATGCGCTGGTGCGCCAGCAGGTTGGCCTTCTGCGAGAAGCTCTTGCCGCACTGGGCGCAGGGGAAGGGCCGCTCGCCCGTGTGCACGCGCCGGTGCGTCAGCAGGTTGGGCCGCTGGCTGAAGCTCTTGCCGCAGTCCCCGCAGCGGAACGGCTTCTCCCCGGTGTGGATGCGCTCGTGCGTCACCAGGCTCTGCTTCTGCCGGAAGCCCTTCCCGCACTGGGCGCAGCGGAAGGGGCCGGGGACGCCCCCCTGGGCCCCCCAGCAGCCGGCGCGGGGGGCAGGGGGGTCCCGGGGGGGCTCAGGGCCGCGCTGCCCGCCGGGGAACCAGCGGCCGGAGCTGCCGCCCGCGGCGGCCGGGAACAGCTCCAGGGAGCCGGCGCCAATCCCGGGCTTCTCCTCGGGCTCCACCTTGCTCACCCGCCCGGGCTCCACTGCACCGGAGAGAGCCCGGGGTCAGCCCGGCTCCCGGAGAACTCCAGGCTGTCCCGAGTGGGGAGGACCCAGGCCCAGCCCCCCTGAACCATGGGGGCCCTCACTGCTGAACCACGGGGACGTTGGACACCCCAAAGGGCCTCAACTCTCTAAGCCTCTCCTGATGTGTGACAGCCCAAAGGGCCCCCAAATCCCCAGTTTGTGACACACAGGTCCAAAATTGTCCAAACTGGCTCAGAATGGCAAAAAGTGGTCTAAAATGGCCAAAACTGGCTCTCAAAACTAGCCCACAATGGCCACGAAGTGGCTCAGAATTACCACATATTGGTCATGACTGGCTGTGAACTGGCCTAGGACAGCGCCAAAATGGCTGAAAACTGGCCCAAAATGGCTGAAAAAGGTCTTTGCACTGGCTCAGAAAAACCTCTAACTGGCCCCAAAAAGTTCTAAACTGGCCCAGAATGCCCCCAAAGAATCCCATCTCACCTTTTCCCCTGAGCCCCCCAGTCCCACTGCTCCCCCAGATCCGGACTCCCCCAGATCCGGACTCACCGGCGCAGGGGCTGCCCAGGGCCTTGGAGTCCTCCGGGCCCGTCCGCGCAGCTCCGAACGGCTCCTCCGGCGGCTTCATCCCGAACAAACCCCCCGGCTTAAAGAACCGGTACCCTGGGGGGACACGGGGCAGTGCCATCGGGACCCCCGGCGCAGCTGGGACCGGGCTGATCCCGGGAGAGCCGGGCTGATCCCGGGAGAACCGGGCTGATCCCGGGAGAACTGGGCTGATCCCGGGAGAGCCGGGCTCTGGCACAGGGGATGGAGCCGCTCCTTGGGAACCGGCTCCAGGTGGGCTGGGACGGAGCCATCCTGGGCTGGGACCTGGGACGGAGCCATCCTGGGCTCTGGGCTTTCCCTGCAGCCTCTCCCAGCCCCGGGAATCCCCAGAACGCTTTCATCATCCCAGTTCAAAGTCCCCACAAAAATGCACAGAGCTCTGTGAGGAAAATCCCACCCCAGCCCCTATCCCAGGTGTCCCACCCTCCCCTCACCTGTGCAGGGATCTGAGGGGATCTCGGCGCCCACAGCATCCAGCTGGGATCCGGCCCGTGGCGCCGGGCTCAGCCGCGAATACGGGAGCAGATCCAGGGCGTGGGCGGGCTGGGGAGGGGGCAACGGCTCAGAGGCGTTTTGGGGTCATTTTGGGGTGTTTGGGGACCTTTCCCTGCGTTTGGCCACAGCCCAAGGACAGGGATTGTGCCCCTATTCCTGCATCCCAAATATGAGGGTCTCACTCCAGGATGGAGCCCCCATCCCTGCTCCCCAAACCAGACCCCTGCTCCCCCAAATCACATCCCCATGCCTCCAAACCAGACCCCTGCTCCCCCAAATTACATCCCCATGCCCCCAAACCAGACCCCTGCTCCCTCAAATTATATCCCCACTCCCCTAAAACAAATCCTCGCTACCCAAACCAAACCCCTGCTCCCCCAAATCACATCCCCACCCTCCCAAACCAAATCCCTGCTCCCCCAAATTACATCTCTACCCCACAAACCAAATCCCTGCCACTCCAGCATATCCCTACACCCCAAACAAGATCCTTGTTCCCCCAAAAGAGATGCTCAGCCCTGCTCCTCCAGACCAGATTCCCGACCCCCCAACCCGACCCTGTCCCCCCCGTCCCCACTGCCCACCCCCCAAACCAGCTCCTTTTCCAGCCGGGACACGCACCGAGGGAGGAACCTGTCCCGAGGAGCCAGTCCCGCTTCTCCGGGCACACTGAACCCCTCCGGTCCCCCGGTCCCTCCCGGTCCCCTCTCGTGTGCCCAAGCCCCCGTAGCTCCGTAGGGAGGGGGTGCGGCCCCCAACGCGCCGATTTCCCGGATAAACTCCCGGGGGTCCCAGGGGTTGGGGAAAAACCCCTCGGAAAAGCCCCGGGGATCCCCCCGGAACGCCCCCAAGGCCGCGGGGGGAGCGGGAGCGGGGACCCCCCGGGAGCTCCCCCGAACCCCCGCGTACCTGGGGCGCTCCCCCCGCCGACATCGCTGCCCCTTCCCGCGCCCTGCGGCCGCTCCGGCTCCTCGGGGCTCCTTCCCGCGGCTCCGCGGCCCTTCCCGGCCTCCTTCCGCCACCGAGTCCCTCAAATGGCCGCGGCGGGTCCTGCGAGAGCGGGAGAGCCGCGCTGAGAGCGGGGATGGGGCGGGGATGGGCGGGAGGGGCGGCGGGACCGGGCCCGAGCAGCGCGGCGGTCCCGGAGCGGCTCCGGCGGCCTCGGCCCCCCCGTCCTCCTCCTCCTCCTCCTCCTCCTCCCCCCGGAATTTGGGGTGCGGAAGGCGCCGAGCGGGGCCGGATCCGGCTGTGAACGGCGAGAGCCGGGAGCGCTGGGAGTTGTAGTTCGGGCTGGGATGGGATGGATCGGATGGGACGGGAGAATGGGGTGCGATCGGATGGGATGGGAGCGAGTGGGAGCGGCAGCAGGGAATGGCCCCGGCACAGCGTCGGCTTGTCCGGCCGGGAACGGCCCCGGGAGCGGGAATAGCCCCGAGAGCGGGAATAGCCCCGGGAGAGCCGGGAATAGCCCCGGGAGAGCCGGGAATAGCCCCGGGAGAGCCGGGAATAGCCCCGGGAGAGCCGGGAATAGCCCCGGGAGAACCGGGAATAGCCTCGGGAGCGGGAACGGCCCCGGGAGAGCCGGGAATAGCCCCGACAGCGGGAATAGCCCCGGGAGAGCCGGGAATAGCCCCGGGAGCGGGAATAGCCCCGGGAGAGCCGGGAATAGCCCCGGGAGAACCGGGAATAGCCCCGGGAGAGCCGGGAATAGCCCCGGGAGAGCCGGGAATAGCCCCGGGAGCGGGAACGGCCCCGGGAGAGCCGGGAATAGCCCCGACAGCGGGAATAGCCCCGAGAGAGCCGGGAATAGCCCCGGGAGAGCCGGGAACGGCCCCGGGAGAGCCGGGAATAGCCCCGGGAGAACCGGGAATAGCCCCGGGAGCCGAGAATAGCCCCGGGAGAACCGGGAATAGCCCCGGGAGAGCTGGGAATAGCCCCGAGAGAACCGGGAATAGCCCCGGGAGAGCCGGGAATAGCCCCGAGAGAACCGGGAATAGCCCCGGGAGAGCCGGGAATAGCCCCGGGAGAGCCGGGAATAGCCCCGGGAGAGCTGGGAATAGCCCCGGGAGAGCCGGGAATAGCCCCGAGAGAACCGGGAATAGCCCCGGGAGAGCCGGGAATAGCCCCGGGAGAGCCGGGAATAGCCCCGAGAGCGGGAATAGCCCCGGGAGAGCCGGGAATAGCCCCGAGAGAACCGGGAATAGCCCCGGGAGCCGAGAATAGCCCCGGGAGAGCCGGGAATAGCCCCGGGAGCGGGAATAGCCCCGGGAGAGCCGGGAATAGCCCCGGGAGCCGGGAATAGCCCCGGGAGAGCCGGGAATAGCCCCGGGAGAACCGGGAATAGCCCCGGGAGCCGAGAATAGCCCCGGGAGCCGGGAATAGCCCCGAGAGAACCGGGAATAGCCCCGAGAGCGGGATTAGCCCCGGGAGAGCCGGGAACGGCCCCGAGAGAACCGGGAATAGCCCCGGGAGCCGGGAATAGCCCCGGGAGAACCGGGAATAGCCCCGGCACAGCATCCTCCTGGCAGGAATGGCCCCGGGCGTTGGGAACAGCCCCGGCACAGCCTCGCCTTGGCAGTCAGGAATAACCCCTGGGCCTCGGGAGGAGCGGCGGCGTGGAATCACCGCATCAGCCGGGAACGGCCCCGGGAACAGCCCCGGGCACACCGGGCCGCGCTCCCCCGGGCCCGGCGGCTCCCGCGGCAGCTCCCGGCGATCCCGGCTCCCTCCGGTGCCGGCCGCGCCTCGGGGGGCTCGCGTGAGCCCCGCGCGCCCCGGCACCGGCTCCCTCCCGCGGGACCCCCGGACCCGCCGCTGCCACGGGCGTCACCCCCCTCGAGACTCCGGCAGCTCCAAGCACACCCTGGGAGCCCCGAGCCCCCCCAGACTCACCCTGAGCCCCCAGAGACCCCGGACCGTGCCCCCTCCCCTCCCGGGCCACGTGACCGCGACCCCCGGGACCCTCCCCGGGAAACTCACGGGCGGCCGCTGCCCCGCCGCGCGGTGACGTCACGCGCGCGGTACGTCAGCGCGCCGCTGACGTCATGGTGTCAGCCACGGCCGCGTCCGGCCGCGCCCCGTTCCGGGTCGGGGGGCGGGACCGGGGGCAGCGCCCCCTAGCGGCGCCATGGGACAGCGGATGGGAGGGGCCGAGCGACCCCGCCCCCCCAGTGTCCCCCGGTGTCCCCAGCGTCCCCCAGTACAGCCCCAGTGTCCCGAGTGCCCCCCACTATCCCTTAGTGTCCCCCAGTACAGCCCCAGTGTCCCGAGTGTCCCCCGGTGTCCCCAGTGTCCCCCAGTACAGCCCCAGTGTCCCAAGTGCCCCCCCACTATCCCTTAGTGTCCCCCAGTACAGCCCCAGTGTCCCGAGTGCCCCCCACTATCCCTTAGTGTCCCCCAGTACAGCCCCAGTGTCCCAAGTGCCCCCCCACTATCCCTTAGTGTCCTCCAGTGCAGCTCCAGTGTCCCCAGCATCCGCCCGTGTCCCCCAGTACAGCCCCAGTGTCTCCAGTGCCTCCCAGTAAGCTCCAGAGCCCCACAGCGTCCCCCACTGTCCCCCAGCACAGCCCCGGTGTCCCCCGGTGCCCCCCCGTGCCAGCCGCACCCCCTGGTGCTCCTCGGTGCCCCCCCCACCTCCGGATATCGCCCCCACCCCATGCCCCGGCCGTCAGCACCTCCCTCTCCCCCCAGTCCTGCTGCCGGGAGGGGACACCCGGACAAGGACGGCCGGGAAGAGCGGGAGGCAGTTCCCAGGGTCTGGAGCACATTCCCGGGGAGCAGGAGCTGTTCCCGGGGCTGCAGGGTGTTCCCAGAGGACTGAAGCCCATTCCCGGGGATCAGGAGCCCTTCCCGGGGATCAGGAGCCGTTCCCGGGGATCAGGAGCCGTTCCCGGGAAGCAGGAGCCATTCCCGGGGGCAGGAGCCGTTCCCGGGGATCAGGAGCCGTTCCCGGGGCTGCAGGGTGTTCCCAGAGGACTGAAGCCCATTCCCGGGAGGCAGGAGCCGTTCCCGGGGATCAGGAGCCCTTCCCGGGGATCAGGAGCCGTTCCCGGGGATCAGGAGCCGTTCCCGGGGGCAGGAGCCCTTCCCGGGGATCAGGAGCCGTTCCCGGGGCTGCAGGGTGTTCCCAGAGGACTGAAGCCCATTCCCGGGGATCAGGAGCCCTTCCCGGGGATCAGGAGCCGTTCCCGGGGATCAGGAGCCGTTCCCGGGGATCAGGAGCCCTTCCCGGGGATCAGGAGCCGTTCCCGGAGCCGCAGGGCGCTCCCAGGGCAGGATGGCATTCCCAGCAGCCCATGACGCCGTTCCCGGGATCTATCCCATCCCATTGATCCCATCCCACCCCGTTATCCCATTCCATTATCCCACCCCGTTATCCCACCCCGTTATCCCATCCTATCCCACCCCGTTATCCCACCGATCCCACCGCGGCCCCTCCTCCCGCGCCCCGCGGCGGGGGTGGGGGTGACCCGCGGGGCCGTCCCGGGGGCGGATTTGGGGGCAGATCCCAGGAAATGGGCTCGTGCCGGCCCGCCGCCAGCGGCCCGCGGCTCGGTGCGATCGGCGAGGCCGCGGCGGGCGGGATGGCGCTGCCGGTGCGGCGGTGGCTGCCGCTGGCGCTGGCCCTGGCGCTGGCCCTGGCGGCGGCCGCGGGGCAGTCCCCGCTGCAGCGGCGCGTGGTGCGAGACGTGCTCGAGTATTTCCACGGGCGCAGCAACGTGCACTTCCTCTTCAAGGAGCGGGAGCTGGACGGGGTCATCGAGCGGGTCCGTAACGGCGCTGCGCACCGGCAGCCGCACCGGGAGCGGGGAGGGCGCGGGAACGGGAACGGGAACGGGGAGGGGGCGCGGGGGGAACGGGGAGGGGATGGAGCGGCCGGGGGAGAACAGCGGTGAAAGGGTCATCGAGGGGTGGGCAGGGATTGGGATCGGGGATTGGGGGCTCAGGGTGGCCACGAGAGCAGGGAGGGGGTCAGCGAGGAACTGAGCGAGGATTGCGGTTGGGATCAGGGATTGGGGGCTCAGGATGTCCACAAGACCAGGGAGGTGGACAGTGAGGGGGAGAGCAGGGATTTGGATCGGGGATTGGGGGTCCAGGGTGGGGGTCCTGGAGGGGGCATGGGTGAACGGGGTCATCGGGCATGGGGGCAACAGGATTCGGGGTTGGGATTCGGGGTTCAGGGTCTGGTATGACCATGGGCAGGGGATTGGGGTGTCCTGGAGGGACAGAGAGAGGGTTGGGGAGGGGATTGGGGTGTCCTGGATGGACAGAGAGAGGGTTGGGGAGGGTGTTGGGGTGTCCTGGAGGGACAGAGAGAGGGTTGGGGAGGGTGTTGGGGTGTCCTGGATGGAATAGGAGATGAACAGGATTGTCCAGCAGGTGAGTTTGGGATTTGGGATTTGGGTATCAGGATCCGGGATGGCCACAGGAATGGGGAGGGGGTCGGGTGTCCCACAGGGAGGGGGTGGGCACAGGGTGCCCCGGGGTGCCCAGGACCGGCCCTGCTGGCCGGGCTGAGCTCGGTTATTCATTAACAGATCCAAACTGATCCCGTTGCCCCCGGAGCCGGGGCCATCCCGGGGTGCCCCTGCACACTGTCCCATGTCTGGGGAGGGCCGGGACTCCAGGGACCCCCACCCTGGGCCACGTGCCCACCTTGGGGCCACCCTGGGGTCATTCCTGGGATGGGTTTACCTGAGGGTTTCCAGCATTCAGGATCCCTCCTAGGGTTCAGGGTCCTGCCTGAGATTTGCGGTTCCTGTGGGAGCTTTGGGGTCCCTCTCAGGGGTTGGCATCTGTGGGGTTCAGGATCTCCCCCAGCATTTGGGGTCCCTGTGGGGTGGTTGGGTCACTCCTGGGGTTTGGGGTCTCGCTGGGGGGCTGCATTCCCTGGGGGTCTGTGGGGTCTGGGAGTCCCTCCAGAGATCAGGATCCCTCTGGGGAGCCCTGCCGTGCCCTGCCGTGCCCTGCCATGCCCTGCCATGCCCTGCCACTCCTGTTCCCCCAGGAGGACCCTTCGGGGACCTTTGTGCAGCTCCGCCTGGGCCTGGCACAGACCACATGTCGGAAGCGAGCACCGCAGCGGCACTGCCGGGTGCTGGAGAGCCGGGTGAGGCATCTGGGGACATGTCCTGGGCTGTCCCTCCTCCCTGGGGGCACCTGGGGCTGTCCTTTTACCCCTGGGGCACACGGCGTGTCCCTCCTCCCTGGGGACGTGTCTTGGGACTGTCCTTCCTCCCCTGGGGCACCTGGGGTGTCCCTTTTCCCCGGGGCCCATCCCTGGGTGTCCCCTCTCCCTTGTCCCCATCCCAGGACTCCCCCAGCCCCCCTGTCCCCCCACCCGGATGCTGTGGGTGGCTCAGAGGGGACGGTGTGGGTGCCCGAGGGTCCCCAGGGTCCCAGGAGTGACATGCCCGGGTGTCCCCAGCGCAAGCCGACCTGCCTGGCCTGCTACAAGTTCGACACCGGTGACGTGCCCAAGGTGCTGGACAAGTACCACAACTGCGGCCCCAGCCACCACCTGGCGGCCAAGGTGAGGTGTCCCCGGCGCCCCCCGGTGCCCCCCGGCGTGTGCCCGGCCGGTGCCAGCCCCTGTGTGCCCGCAGGAGATCCGGCAGCGCGACGAGGCCGAGTGCCGGGCGGTGGAGGAGGCGGGCAGAGGGGGGGACACGCCGTACCTGCCCGGGATGTTCGCCTTCTCCCGGGGGCTGCCGGCCTAGGTGGGTACGGGGACAGGGGGCAGGGGGCGCAGGGAGCCCGTCACAGCCCCTCCGTGTCCCCTGGGTGGGTATGGACACTCTGGAACAGGGGACACTGACCCCACCACAGCCCCTCCGTGTCCCCTGGGTGGGTACGGGGACAGGGGGCAGGGGGCGCAGGGAGCCCACCACAGCCCCTCCGTGTCCCCTGGGTGGGTATGAACACTGGAACAGGGGACACTGACCCCACCACAGCCCCTCCGTGTCCCTTTCCAGGCCCCACGGCACCGATGGACGCTGCCACCGCCTGCCCCGCTTGTCACCCCCCGGCCCCCTCTGACCAAGGAGGGTCCTGGATGTGTCCCCCCCTCCTGCCTGTCCCCTCTTGTCCCCAATAAACCCAGCGCTGGCTCCGCTCTCATGGCTCTTATTTCACCTGGCACCCCCCAGTGTCCCCAGAGATGAGATGGGGACACGGTGGGTGGGCAGTGGGCACTGGGCTCCGTGTCACCACTGCCTGTGTCACCCCTTGTCCCCAGGGCTGAAAGACAGGGACACAATGGGTGAGAGACCCCTGAGGCGGCAGGACAGAGGGACACTGGAGGGTGGGACATGTTTAATGCACAGTGCCACCACGTGCCCTGTCCCCAACATGTGCCCCAGCCGAGGCTGGGCTCCCCACGGCTGCTCTGGTGCTCCCTGGGGATCCTCTGCTGGGCTGGGGTGGCTCTGGGGGTGCCCCAGCTCCAGTGTGGGGGTCCCAGGGCTCACAGGAGGAGGGAGACAGGCTTGTGGTGGCTCTGGGGGTCTCAGGGTGACACTGTGGGCTCTGGGGGCTTTCCTGGATCCATTTCTGGGCTCCCACAGATAAGGAAACGCAGCTGGGCAGGGGTGGCACTGAGGGGCTCCCAGCCCTGGCTTTGGGGTCTCACATGGGAGGATGAGGGATCTGGACTGGTGCTGGCTCTGGGGGTGTCCCAGCCCTGGTTTCGGGGTGCCACAGCTCAGGCTGTGGTGGCTCTGGGGGTTCTTTCTCCTGGTCCCATTTTCGGGGTCCTGTGGCTCAGACAATGGTGGCTTTGGGCTGTGGTAGCTCTGGGGATTCTCCTGGCCCTGGTTTTGGGGTCCTGTGGCTCGATGATGGTTGCTTTGGGCTCTGGTGGCTTTGGGGGTTCTCCGTTCCCATCTTTGGGGTCCTGTGGCTCAGATGATGGTGACTCTCTGGGGGTTCTCCTGGCCCCATTTTTGGGGTCCTGTGGCTCGAATGATGGTGGCTTTGGGCTGTGGTGGCTCTGGAGGTTCTCCATTCCCATCTTTGGGGATTTTCCATTCCTATTTTGGGGGCTTTCCATTCCAATCTTTGAGGATCCTCCATTCCAATCTTTAGGGGTTCTCCATTCCCATCTTTGGGGGCTTTCCATTCCCATCTTTGGGGGTTCTCCATTCCAATATTTGGGGTTGTGTGGCTCAGATGATGATGGCTTTGGCCTGTGGTGGCTCTGGGGGTTCTCCATTCCCGTCTTTGGAGGTTCTCCATTGCCATCTTTGAGGTCCTGTGGCTCAGATGATGATAGCTTTGGGCTATGGTGTCTTTGGGGGTTCTCCATTCCCATCTTTGGGGGTTCTCCATTGCCATCTTTGGGGGTTCTCCATTCCCATCTTTGGGGGCTCTCCATTGCCATCTTTGGGGTTCTCCATTGCCATCTTTGGGGTCCTGTGGCTCAGATGATGGTGACTCTCTGGGGGTTCTCCTGGCCCTGTTTTTGGCTCCTGCGGCTCGGATGATGGTGGCTTTGGGCTGTGGCTGTTCTCCATTCCCACCTTTGCGTTCCCCAGCCCGGCCAAGGCCGCGTCCAGCCCGCGCGTCCCCGCGGCGCTCAGAACCCGAAGTCGCCGTGCTGGCGGCGGCCGAGGGCGCGCTGTGCCTGCGCGATGGAGTCGTCGGCGCGGCGGCCGAGCTCGCGGCACTCGCGCAGGGCCTGGCCCAGCTGCCGCGTGGCCTCCTCCAGCACGGCGCTGCGCCGCGCCGGCCGCGCCTCCCAGAACCCGGCGCGCACCCAGGGCTGCGGCGGCTCCGCGGGCGCCACGGCGGCGGCGGGCGCGCCCTCCCCGTCCAGCGCCGCGTCCAGCTCGCGGCACAGGCGGAAGAGCTCGCTGCCGCGGCCCGCCACGCGCTGCCCGTCGATGGCCTTGAGGCCGGGCAGCATGGCGGCCAGCGCGGCGCGGTAGGCCGGCGCGGCGCACAGCGGGTTGGCCAGGCCGCCGCGCGGGTCCCGCAGGCGCAGGCTCTCCAGGTGCCGCAGGCCCTGCAGGCAGCGCAGCTGGCGCAGGCTGCGCAGGCGGTTGCCCGCCAGGTTGAGCTGGCGCAGGCTGCGGCAGCCCCGCAGCGGCTCCACGCTGGCCACGCGGTTGGCGGCCAGGTTGAGCACGGCCAGGGCGCGCAGCGCGGCCAGCGGCGCCAGCCCCGCGATGGCGTTGCCCGACAGGTCCAGCCACTCGAGGTTGGAGCAGTCGGCCAGGCAGCCCAGGTGCGCGATGCCGCGGCCCCGCAGCCGCAGCAGCAGGATGGACTCCAGCGAGAACTCGCCCGTCGTGGCCTTGAGCAGCGCCGGCGTCACCCGCACCCCGGAGCCTTCGTCCTCCTCCTCTTCCTCCTCCTCCTCCTCCTCCTCTGAGGGCTCCGACACCTCCGGCTCCTCTGGTGCCTCCTCCCCGCGCCCCTCCATCCCTGCGGGGAGGTCCTGGAGGGACAGCGGGGCTGGGGTGGCACTGGGGACCACCGGGGTGGCCTTGGGGTGCCCTGGGGTGTGGGGACACGTGTAGTGTGCAAGTGGGGCGTGACTGGGGGTGTCACCTGTTCCTCCCCACGCCCCTCCATCCCCATGAGGGGTCCCGAGCAGGGAAAGGGGCTGAGGGTGGCACTGGGGAATGGCTCTGGAAGGACACGCTGGCTATGGGGTATCCTGGGGTGTGGGGACACGTGTGGGACACATCTGGGCAGGCACTGGGGTGCAGAGACATCTGTGGGAAACATGTGGAGGTGTCTTGGGGGGCTGGGGACACCGGTAGGACCCAAAGGCCATCAGTGTGGTCGGGGGACACGCGGGGGTCATTACTGGGCTGAACCTGGGGCACAGGGACAGCCCCAGAGCCCACGGGGAGCCCCCACACCCCAACCGGCCCTCACCCCCACACCCCCCAGACCCACCGTGTTCCATCCCCCGGTGCCCCCAGACCTCCCCATTCCCCCCGTCGGTGCCCCCGTTACACCCCAGCGCTCCCGGATCCAGCCCCGTCCCCACAGATCCCCCCCCGTTCCCTCCCCGCTGCTCCCAGACCCTTTTGTGGTGCCCCCGTGAACCCCCCCGAGGCCCTCCATTCCACCCGCCCCTCTCCGCCCCCCAGGTCCCCCAAAATTCCCCAAATTGCCCAAATTCCCCCCAAATCCCCGCTACCCCCCCGTGCCGCCCCCCCCCGCTCTCACCGCACGGCGGCTCCCGGCGGCCCCGAGGCCCCGCCCCCCGTTGCCATGGGGATCAGACCCCGCCCCCGTTACCTTAGGGACGAGACTCCTCCCACCACGAGGCCACACCCCCGTCTCGCCCCTTGTTTGGCCACGCCTCCTTCGGGGCCCCGCCCCACGCTGCCCCCGGCCCGTCCGCGGGGCCCGAGATCCCGAGATTTCCATAAAAACGGGGCTTTATTGGCACTGCGGGACACCCCCGCCGCCCCCTGCCCACGGGGGGAACACCCCTCCCGGAGATTTCCATAAAAACGGCTTTATTGGCACTGCGGGACACCCCCGCCGCCCCCTGCGCATGGGGAGGCATCCCTCCCGTGCCCGCCCTGGGGTCCCCCCGCGTCCCTCACCGGGGGCTTTCCAGCGCCACCGGCCACATCGCTCAGGGGCTGCTCCTGCACCGCTGCCGCTGGCAGAATGGGCCGGGATCCTCTGGGATGCTGTGGGATCCCCCTGCCGGGGCCCCCGGCACATCCCGGCGCTCAGGACGTGGCACCGGCGCAGGTGAGGGGTGAGGGGCTGAGGGGTGACCAGCGGCACTGCTGCAGGCACTGGCAGAGCTCGGAGCAGAGTGCCAAGGATGCAGCACTGGCAGCCGCTGGGAAACCCAGCCCTTCCCAGTGCTCAGGATGTGCCACTGGGGAACCTGGCACACCCCAGTGCTCAGGATGTGCCACTGGCTGCCCCTGGGGGCCCTAGCACATCCCCGGCAGCCATCAGGGTCCATGGCACCTCCCAGCACCTCCTGACACCGCAGTGCCAGGGATTCACCATCGGCATCCACTGGAGCCCCTGACACCTGCGGGCATTCAGGGGCACAGGGTGGGGGGCTCTGGCCAGCCCAGCTGGGACCCAGTGACACCGGTGCCAGTGACAGCGGTGGCCGTGGCCATCCCCGCACCGGTGGTGCCCGTCTCCGTCGCCATCCCCGTGTCCATCCCTGTGCCCGTCCCCATGCCCGTCCCCGTGCCCGTGCCCGTGCCGTGCGTGCGCTCGTGGCGCTCCAGGTGCGTTTTGCGGGTGAAGCCGCGGCCGCAGCGGGCGCAGTGGTGCGGCCGCAGCCCCGTGTGCACGGCCTGGTGCCGGCCCAGGTTGGTCTTGGAGCTGAAGCGGCGGCCGCAGCGGGTGCAGGCGTGGGGCCGCGTGCCCGAGTGCACCAGCAGGTGCCGCGCCAGGTGCGCCTTGCGCCCGAAGCCGCGCCCGCACTGGGGGCACGTGAAGGGGCGCTGGGCAGGGGGCACCTGCGGGGCGTCCTGGGGGTCCTGGGTGTGGCCCTGGCTGCTTTTGGCACCGGGCACCTGCGGCCGGTGCTGGTGGTCGTAGGCACCAGGAACCCGAGGCTGGTGCTCGTGGTCCTGAGCACCGGGTGCCTGCGGGGGCTGCAGGAGGGGCGGGGGGTCCTGGGCACAGCCACGGCTGCCGTTGGCACCGGGCACCTGTGGCAGGAGCTGGGGGTCCTGCACGAAGGGGAGCTCGGCCGTGGGCACCGGTGCGGGGTGCTGCGGGTCCTGGGCCCCGGGCTCCTGTGGGGGCTGCAGGGGGTGCTGGGGGTCCTGGGCACAGCCGAGGGCTTGGCTCTCCAGGTGCTGCCACAGGTGCGATGACGAGTTCTGCTTCCAGGGGATGCCCGTGCCACACTGGGGGCAAATGAGCAGATTCTCCTCGGCAGGGCCGTCCCCGTCCCCGTGCTCATCCAGGTGTCCGTTCCCAGCTCCCGGCACCGCTCCCGTGTGCAGCCCCAGGTGCGGCGCGGGGCTCTGCTTCCAGGCGAGGCTGATCTCACAGCCCGGGCAGGGCAGCGGCTTCTCCTCGGCAGGGCCGTGCCCATCCCCGTGCCCGTGCCCGTGGCCCGGGGCGGGGTCCCCGTGCAGGCGCAGGTGGCGCAGCAGGTGCTGGCGGTGGGCGAAGCGGCGGGCGCAGCGCGGGCAGGGGTGCGGCCGCTCCCCGGTGTGCGTGCGCAGGTGCCGGTCCAGGTGCGTTTTCTTGCGGAAGCGGCGGGCGCAGCGCGGGCAGGGGTAGGGCCGCTCGCCGGTGTGCGTGCGCAGGTGCGAGCGCAGGTGGATGCGCTGGCGGAAGCGGCGGCCGCAGTGCGGGCACGGGAAGGGCCGCTCGCCCGTGTGCACGCGCAGGTGCCGCGTCAGGTGCGCCTTCTTGCCGAAGGCCTTCCCGCACTGCGGGCAGCAGAAGGGCCGCGGGCCGGGCTGCGAGCGGCGCCCGCACCCGCCGGGGCCGGGGCTCATCCCCGCGCCCGTGCCCGTGCCCATCCCGAAGGCGATCCCGAGGCTGTCCAGGTGCGGCCCCGGCCCCCAGGCCGGCAGCACCCCGTAGCCCAGCTCCTCGGGGCACGGCTCCTCCGCCTTGCAGGCGCCGGCGATGCCCGGGGGCCCGGCGGGCTCGGGGGGGAAGGCGCCGGGCAGGGGCGGCGGCGCCAGCGGGGCCCCGGTTCCGGCTGCGGCCGCCCAGGCCTCGGCCTCATCGTCCTCCTCCTCCACCTTCACCTTCCGCACCAGCCACGGCCCTGCGGGGACACGGGAGGGGACGTGCCAACGCCAGCATATCCTGGCACAGCCACCGGGACACGGGAGCTGCCACCCAAGGACGTGGAGCTGCCACTGGCACCGGGCACGGTGACCACCGAGGCCAACGGCACTGGGGACGTGGTGACCGTCACTTCAAGGACCTGGCACAGTCCCTGGCCCTGGGGACATGGTGACCATGCCCCAGGGACCCAGCGCTGCCACCAGGCCCAGGACAGGGTGACAGTGACCGTGTGGCCCCAGCGCTCCCGGGACACGCCTGGCACTGCCGCTGTGACCGTCCCTCACCTGAGTCGTGCAGCTCCGCCTCCCCTGGATCATCCCTGTCATCCTCGGGGGGCACCTCCGACTTGGGGACCACCAGCCATTCTGGGGGGACAAAGAGCCACAGACAGGTCCCTCCCGGCTCAGGGGGGCCCCGAGCCCCCCGGGACCCCACCGAGACCCCCCCGAATCCCCCAGTGCCCACCTGAGCCAGTGCATCCCGGTGCTTCCATCTCCTCCGCCTCCGTCCTGGCCACGGGGGGACCTGCGGGAGGGGGGAGGGGGCACGCGGTGACACCCCCAGACCCGAGCTCGGGACCCCCTGCCCGCCGGGGGGGTCGGGATCCCCGGGACCCCCGGGCACGGTGGGGGCGGACACTCTCCTGTCCTGCCTGGTGGGTCCGGGGGTCTGGAGGGGTTCGGGGGCAATCCGGGGGGGTTCAGGGGGGCCAGGCAGGGTTCGCAGGGATCCGGGGGGCTCTCGGGGGATTCCGGGGGGCTCTGGGGTGTTCCAAGGGGTTCCCGTGGAGCGGCGTCCCCGTCCTGGTTCCCCAGGAGCTCACGGCCACCCCAGCCCCGTTCTCCGTCCGCCCTGGGCCCCCCCGTACCCCCACCCGAGCCCTTTCCGCACCCCCAGCCCCCTCTCGGTCGCCCCCCGAGCCGTTTTTGTTCCCCGCTGTCCCCTCCGTGTCCCCTTCCCGTCCCCACCCGCCCATCCTGCCCCTCCCCGCCGGCCCCCCGCCCTTCCTGCCGCTCCCGGTGCCGCTCCCGGTGCCGCTCCCGGTGCCGCTCCCGGTGCCGCTCCCGGTCACGATCCCGCTCCGCTCCCGCTCCCGCCGTACCCGCGGCCTCGGGGCTGCCCCGGCCCCACCGGCGCCGCCGCAGCCGCCGCCGCGCCCCGCCCCCCGCGGTGGCCGCCGGTCCCCCCGCCCCGCCGGGACCGCCCCCCCCCGTGCCCGCACCCCCCCGCTCCCCCCGTGCGTCCCCCCGGTGTCCCCGTGTGTCCGCACCCCTGTGCCGTACCGCGTGTGCCCCGTGGGGGGGACACGGACACGGACACGGACACGGACACGGACACGGCTGGGTCGGGGACAGCATGGGGGGGCATGGGGACACGGACAGGGACCCGGGGGGACACAGGGGGTACATGGACAGGGACACGGGGGGACACGGACACGGACATGGCTGGGCTGGGGGGGGCATGGGGGGCATGGGGACACGGACAGGGACACAGGGGGACACGGACATGGCTGGGCTGGGGACAGCATGGGGGTGGCATGGGGACACGGACAGGGACACGGGGGGGACACGGGGGACACGGACAGGGACACAGAGTGGACACGGACACGGACATGGCTGGGGACAGCATGGGGGGGGCATGGGGACACGGACAGGGACACAGGGGGGACACGGGTGAGACATGGACAGGGACACAGGGGGGACACAGGGGGTACATGGACAGGGACACAGGGGGGACACGGACAGGGACAGGAGCACCCCAGAGGCCTTGGGGACACTCAGGGAGACATGGGGAGAACAATGGGCAAGGACACGGGATAGAAACGGCGACACGAAGGGCATGGAGGGGACATGGAGGGCACGGGGGGGACACAGGGGGGACACGGAGGACACTGTGTGGGGGGACATGGGAGAACACAGGACCCGGCTGTGAGGGTACATGGGGCTGGGAGGACACAGGAGACATGAGGGGACACAGGACAGGGACATGGGGACACAGGTGGGGTACAGGGGAAAAGGACACGAGGGGACACGCGGCAGGGACGTGGGGACACGGGGGGCTGAGCGTGAGCAGGACCCGCTGTCCTGCCACATCCGTGTCCCTGTGCCCCGTGCCGGATCCCGGATGTCCCGTGCCATTGCCTTCTCTCAGGAAACGGGGAGATGTCACCCTGGTGTCACCATGGCCCCCCCCAGGCGCCAGCTGTGCCCAATCGGCGTCACCACAGCTGGTGGCACTTCTGGGGACTTTCCATAAATCCCGGAGCCACTGGGGCTGGTGAGCCAGAGCTGGGGCCGGTGAGTGGCGCTGGGGGGGGTGACATTGGGGTGGGTGACATTGGGGTGGGTGACATTGGGGTGACCCTGCTGGACCCCTGGCCGGGAGGACACCCAGGAATTGTGACCATGGGGACACCTGGATCCCACTTTTGCAGGGACACCGGATCGGCCATGGCCGCGGTGGCGGGGCCGGGGGTCACCGCAAGGGTGGCGGCCGTCGCTGTGCTGTGGGTGACAGCCGTGGGGGCGGCCACGGGGTGAGCAACGGGAACGGGAACGGGGATGGGGAATGGAGATGGGAATGGGGATGGGGATGGGGATGGGGAATGGGGAATGGGGAATGGGAATGGGAATGGGAATGGGAATGGGAATGGGAATGGGAATGGGGATGGGGATGGGGATGGGAATGGGAATGGGGATGGGAATGGGAATGGGGATGGGGAATGGGGATGGGGAATGGGGACGGGGATGGGGAATGGGGATGGGGAATGGGGACGGGGATGGGGAATGGGGATGGGGAATGGGAATGGGAATGGGAATGGGAATGGGGATGGGAATGGGAATGGGGATGGGGAATGGGGATGGGGAATGGGGACGGGGATGGGGATGGGGATGGGGAATGGGGATGGGGAATGGGAATGGGGAATGGGGAATGGGGAATGGGGATGGGGATGGGGATGGGGAATGGGGATAGGGAACAGGAAATGGGAATGGGAAATGGAGAATGGGAATGGGGAATGGGAACTGGGAACTGGGGATGGGGAACTGGGAATGGGTTTGGGAGCTGGGAAAGATAACCAGGAATTGGAGCTGCAGAATGGAGATCGGGGCCTGGTACTGGGAATGGGAGTTGGGAGCTGGGAATGGGAGGCAGGATCTGGGATGGGAACAGGGTGGGAGCTGGGGTGGGTTCCAGAAGGCAGGATGGATCCCTGGTGGGTGCCTGCGTGGAGGCTGGGAGCTGGGATGTGTGTCCGGAGTGGGATGGACGGGGAGGGCCAGATGGGAGCTGGGCGGGGGCTGGGATTGTGCTGGGCGCTGGTTGGTCCCGGGCGGGTCCCGGCGGGTCCCGGGCGGGTCCCGGGCGTGTCCCGGCGGATCCCGGGGGGATCCCGGGCGGGTCCCGGCGGATCCCGGGTGGATCCCGGGCGGATCCCGGCGGATCCCGCGGCTGCCCGCAGGCGCTGGTGCGAGCGGACGGTGCTGGTGACGGAGCAGGAGGAGGTGAGGCCGCGGCGCGAGGCCGCGGTGCCGTGTCCCAGTTTGTACCAGTACAGCCTGGCCGGGTGGCGCCTGGACCGGGACCGCACGCGCCGGGAGCGCGGGAGCCCCGACGGGGACACCGAGCCCGCCCTCTGCCACATCTACCGGTGAGCCGGGGGGGGTGGGGCACCGGGCGACACCGCGGGACGCTGCGTCACACCGGGCTGTCCCCGCAGCCCCCCGGAGGTGCGGCCGGTGGCGCGGAACCGCACGGAGCGCGGCTGCTGTCCCGGCTGGAGCGGCGCCCGCTGCACCGAGGGTCAGTGATGGGGGGGACACGGGGGTGGCACCCGGGGACATCCCTGCCGTGTCACTCCCGCTGGGAGCTGGGACTGGTGCTGGGATGGGAACTGGGAACCAGGATGGGAACTGGATGCTGAGATGGGAACTGGGAGCTGGAATTTGGGAACTGGGAGCTGGGACTGGTGCTAGGATGGGAACTGGGAGCTGGGATGGGATTTGGGATGGGAACTGGGACCAGGGACTGGTGTTGGGATGGGAACTGGGAGCCCGGATGGGAGTTGGGATGAGCGTCATTCCCACCGCATCATTCCCGCTGCGATTCCCTCTCTGTGCCATTCCCTCTGGGTGCTGGGAGGGGTGCTGGGGTCCATGCCATCCCCCGTGCCCCTCGGTGCCACCCACTGTCCCCACCCCGCAGGCCCCGGCTCCCTGGGCCGCTGTTTCAGCGCGTGGCAGTGCCAGGACGGTGCCAGCCACAACGGCAGCGCCATGAGCCGCGCCGAGTGCTGCCAGCAGCCCTGGGGACACAGCTGGCAGCGCGGGGACACCGGCGGGCCCTGCCTGCCCTGCACCCGCCTGCCCCTGGGCGGGGACGGGGGCTCCCCGCGCCACCGCAGCCCCCCGGCCGCGTGCCAGGCCTGGGCCGGCTCCCGATTCCGCACCTTCGACGGGCGGCACTTCGGCGTCACCGGGAACTGCCGGTACAGCCTGGCCAGCGCCACCGACGGCACCTGGGACGTCACCATCGGCCTGGGACAGCCACGGGTACAGAGGGCACGGGGAGGGCACTCAGAGTCACTGCCAGCCTGGAATGGGACTGGCATGGATGGTGAGGACAGGGATGGGGGACAGCCCCGGGGACGTCACCATCGGGCTGGGACACCCACGGGTACAGGGGACACTCAGAGTCACTGCCAGCGGGGAACAGGGCTGGGATGGATGGTGGGGACAGGGATGGGGGACAGCACCTGGGATATCACCATTGGCCTGGGACACACACAGGTACCAGGGGCACGGGGAGGGGGCACTCAGAGTCACTGCCAGCCTGGAATGGGGCTGGGAAGGATGGTGGGGACAGGGATGGGGGACAGAGCCTGGGATGTCACCATCAGACACACAGACACTGGAAAGGGGGACAGGATGGGTCACCTGGGTCACTGCTCCTGTCCCCAGAGGGGGAATGGGACTGGGAGCTGAGATGTGTGATGGGGGGGGGGACTGGGATGGGCACTGGGGTGAGAACTGGGGTGGGGACTGGGATGGGGACTGGCAGCAGGGATGGGAGCTGGAATGGGCTTTGGGGCTGGGAGCTGGAATGGGCTTTGGGGCTGGGATGGGCTTTGGGGCTGGGATGGGCTTTGGGGCTGGGATGGGCTTTGGGGCTGGGAGGGGCTTTGGGGCTGGGATGGGCTTTGGGGCTGGGATGGGATTTGGGGCTGGGATGGGCTTTGGGGCTGGGATGGGCTTTGGGGCTGGGATGGGATTTGGGGCTGGGATGGGCTTTGGGGCTGGGATGGGATTTGGCACTGGGATGGGATTTGGCACTGGGATGGGATTTGGCACTGGGATGAGTTTGGGACCTCGGATGGGGTTTGGGATGGCACAGCCATGGGTCCATCCCTGGTGGCCATGGCACACGTGAGTGTCCCATCCCCATCCCCACTGTCCCTGTCACACCTGAGTGTCCCAGTGCCACGCCCCTGCCACAGGAGCTGCACATGACCTTCGGGACAGACACGGTGGTGGCCCAGGGACGGAATGTGTCGGTGAACGGGGCAGCAGTGCCAGAGGGGCGCCCCTACCTGCACAAAGGTGAGGTCCCCAAGGTCCCCAAGGCCACCAGGCCGGGGCAGGGTGGGGATGAGCCCCCAGTGCCATCTGGAAGCACCAGGATACGGTGATCAACCAGCTGCCACCAGAATCTCTGTCCCCATCCTGTCCCCATCCCACCCAATCCTGTCCCATCCTGTCCCCATCCCCTTGCACAGGGCTCGGTGTCACCTGGCCGGGTGACTGGGTGGCTGTGGCCAGCAGCCTGGGAGTGCGGGTGGCCTGGGACGGACACCTGGGCGTGACAGTGACGGTGGAGCCCGAGCTGCGCGGTGGCACCTGGGGGCTCTGTGGCACCTACACCGACGACCCCGCAGGTGAGTCCCACACGCCCAGTGCCACCCCCACCCCGCCTGGGTGACACCCCACGTGTCCCCACCCTGCCTGGGTGACACCCCACGTGTCCCCACCCTGCCTGTGTCCCCCCCAGATGACTTCCTGCTCCCCGATGGGGACATCGCTGCCATTGCCGCCACCTTTGCCAACGCCTGGAAGGTGCCGGTGGCCGGCACAGAGGTACCCGAGGGGGGGCCAGGGTGACACCCGTGCCCTCTGGGGGTCCCCGGGGGTCGCCCCCGCGCTGAGGGACCCCCGGCTCAGCCCC
This sequence comes from Ammospiza caudacuta, assembly GCF_027887145.1. Taxonomy (NCBI): domain Eukaryota; kingdom Metazoa; phylum Chordata; class Aves; order Passeriformes; family Passerellidae; genus Ammospiza; species Ammospiza caudacuta. Next base: position 517,903 of record NC_080593.1, read on the forward strand.
CGTGCAGGGACGCGCCCGAGGGTGGCCCCAGGTGTGGCCCGGGGCAGGTGGCAGCGGCGGTGGCCACGTGCGGGCGGCTGCTGGCCCAGCCCTTCCGGCAGTGCCACGGCGAGGTCAGCGGTGCCAGGGGGGCTTGGGGGGGGCCGGGGGGGTCCGGGGGGCTCTGGAATGTCCTGGGGGATCCATGAGGTCACGGGAAGTACCGGGGGGCTCCGGGGAGTTCTGGGGGATCCCAGAGTTCTTCTGGGATGTCCTGGGGGCTTTTGGGGGGTTTGGGAGGGTCCCAGGGGATTCCAGAGAGTCCTGGGGAGTTTGGGAACTTCCCGTGGGGTTCTGCAGGATCCCAGGGGGGCAACGGGGTCAGGAGTCCTGGGGGGTCCTGGGGATTCTGGGAGGTGCTGGGAGGTCTGGGAAACTCCAGGGGGTTCATCCCGAGGGAGGTCCTGGGATGTTCTGGGGTCTTCTGGGCTGTCTTGGGATGTCCTGGGGTCTTCTGGGATGTTCTGGGATGTTCTGGGATGTTCTGGGGTCTTCTGGGATGTTCTGGGTTGTTCTGAGCTGTTCTCTGTTGTTCTGGGATGTTCTGGGGTCTTCTGGAATCTTCTGGGATGTTCTGGGTTGTTCTCTGTTGTTCTGGGATGTTCCGAGATGTTCTGGGGTCTTCTGGGCTGTTCTGGGGTCTTCTGGGGTCTTCTAGGGGGTCTTTGAGGATCCTCACTGCTGCTCCCCCCCAGGTGGATCCCAGCGGGTTCTATGCAGCGTGTGTGGCACTGCTGTGTGGGGATGGGGACCCCCTGTCACCCCCCGGTCCCCTGTCACCCCCCGGTCCCCTGTCACCCCCCGGTCCCCTGCCGTCCCCTGATCCCCTGTCACCCCCCGGTCCCCTGTCACCCCCTGATCCCCTGTCACCCCCCGGTCCCCTGTCACCCCCTGATCCCCTGTCACCCCCTGATCCCCTGTCACCCCCCGGTCCCCTGTCACCCCCTGATCCCCTGTCACCCCCCGATCCCCTGTCACCCCCCGGTCCCCTGTCACCCCCCGGTCCCCTGTCACCCCCTGATCCCCTGTCACCCCCCGGTCCCCCCGGTCCCGCTCCCGCCGCCGCCTGTGCCACGTTCGCCGCCTACTCCCGGGAGTGCTCCCGCCGCCAGCTCCACGTCCCCTGGCGCCGCCCCGGCCTCTGCGGTAGGAACCGGGGCTGTCCCCCCGCCGCCCCCTCCCCGCCGTGCCCCGGTGCCACCGCGGTGTCGCCTGTCCCCAGAGCGCCGCTGCGGGGCCGGGCAGCGCTTCTCGGACTGCGTGTCGCTGTGCCCTGTCACCTGTGTCACCGCGGGCGGCGCCGAGCCGGGCCCCTGCCGGCGCCACTGCCACGGCGGCTGCGAGTGCGGCCCGGGGCTGGCCCGGGACGGCCCGCGCTGCGTCCCCCCGGCCGCCTGCCCCTGCCACCACCGGCGGCAGCGCTACGAGCCCGGCCAGAGCGTCCGCCAGCGCTGCAACCGATGGTGGGTGGCACCGCGGGGACAGCGGCGGCTCCGGGCTGGGGGCACCCACCGGGGCGACTCCGCTGATGGGCAGCCCCAGGGTCCCCTTTGGAGTGTCCCCCCCAGCCTGGAGTGCCCCGCGGTGTCCCCTCACCCCCGGGTCCCTGTAGAATGTCCCCCTTTATCCCAGGGTCCCCTTTGGAGTGTCCCCCCCATCCTGGTGTCCTCCATGGTGTCCCCTCACCCCCGGGTCGCTGTAGAGTGTCCCCCTTTATCCCAGGTTCCCTGTGATGTCCTCTACTGCTCCCTGCCACGTGTCCCCCCCATCCTGGTGTCCTCTATGGTGTCCCCTCACCCCGAGGTCCCTGTAGAGTGTCCTCCTTCATCCCAGGGCCCCTGTGATGTCCTCCAGTGTCCCCTGCCACGTGTCCCACATCATGGGGTCCGCTCCAGGTGTCCCCCCCAGCCTGGAGTCCCCCTCGGTGTCCCTGCGTTACCGCGGGGTCCCCCGCAGTGTCCCCCCTTCCCTCAGCTCCCTCACCTCCCTGACCGGTGTCCCCGGTGTCCCCGGTGTCCCCAGCACGTGCGAGGGTGGCCGCTGGCACTGTGAGCAGCAGCGGTGCCCGGCCGAGTGCGCCGTGCTGGGGGGACGTCACTTTGTCACCTTCGACCGCCGCCGCTTCTCCCTGCCGGCCACGTGCGCGCACACCCTGGTGGAGGTGAGGGGACACGGGGGACATCGGGGCTGGCCCAGGGGTGACGGGGCGGAGCTCTGGTGGTGGCCGTGGTGGCTGCAGTGTCCGTGGGGGTGATGGGGGCAGGTGGCCGTGGTGATGGCCGTGGTGGCGGAGTTGTCACCGTGTCTCTGTCCCCAGGACTTCGTGTCGGGGCGGCTGCTGATCACAGCCGAGCACGAGCCGTGTGACAGCCACCCGGGCTGTCCCCGCAGCCTCACCGTCACCACCAGCCGCACCACGGCGCGGCTCCACGGCACAGGTGACACACCTGGACAGGACAGGGACCCGGACCGGGACTGGCATTGTCCCCACGCCCTGATGGTGTTGTGGCAGCCGTCCCAGTGCCCGTCCCCAATGTCCCTCTGGCAGTGGTCTCATCCCCGTGCCCACCGCCCTGTCCCCATGGCAGTGGGTGACATTCCAGTGCCTCTCCCCAAGTCTCCGTGGCAGCAGGAGCCACTCCGGTCCCTGTCCCTGATGTTCCCATCACTGGTGCCACCGCCACTGCTGTCGCCCGCAGGGGAGGTGACAGTGGCCGGGCGGGAGGTGACGCTGCCCTTCTCCGGTGCCGGACTGAGCATCCGCCGCGCGTCCTCGGCCTTCCTGCACCTGCAGCTGCCCGACGGGCACCTGCTCTGGGGCCTGGGCACCCCCGACACCTTCATCACCCTGCAGCCCGCCATGGCCGGCACGGTGAGCGGGACCGCCGGGAGACGCGGGTGGGCCAGGGGGACGGAGCCGCTGGATGGGGCTGTGCCGGGCTGTGCCGGGCTCTGGGACGGAGCCGCTGGATGGGGCTGTGCCGGGATCTGCCCTGGGATGGGGCTGTGCCGGGGCTGTGCCGGGCTCTGGGATGGAGCCGCTGGGATGGGGCTGTGCCGGGCTCTGGGATGGGGCTGTGCCGGGCTGTCCCGGGCTCTGGGATGGAGCCGCTGGGATGGAGCTGTGCCGAGCTCTGCCTGCTCCCGGCAGGTGCGGGGGCTCTGCGGGACCTTCAACGGGGACCAGCGCGACGAGTTCACGACGCCGGAGGGGGACGTGGAGCCGGGAGTCGCCGCCTTCGCCAACGCCTTCCGGGCGGCCGGAGCGTGCCCGGCGCTGGGCCCCGGCATTGCCGACCCCTGCGACGGCTTCCCCGGGAGCCGGGAGCGCGCCGAGGCCGCCTGCGCCGTGCTCCTGGGACCGGCCTTCCAGGTGAGCCCCGGCGCGGGGGCAGCGGGGACGGGGGACGCGGTGTGACAGTGTCCCCTCGGGTACAGCCGTGACAGCTGTGACCATGTCCCCTCCGGCACAGCCGTGTCACCGCGCCGTGGACCCGGAGCCGTTCCTGGAGCTGTGCCGCTGGGACGTGTGCTCCTGCCGGGACCGGGAACGGGAACGGGAGCAGGAGCGGTGCCTGTGCCCTGCGCTGGGCGCCTACGGCCGGGAATGCGCCCGGGAGGGAACCGAGCTGGAGTGGAGGAACCAGAGCCTCTGCGGTGCGATGGGATCCATGGGATAATGGGATAGTGGGATAATGGGATAATGGGATAATGGGATAATGGGATAATGGGATAATGGGATAATGGGATGGGATGGGATGGGATGGGATGGGATGGGATAATGGGGTGGGATGGGATGGGATAATGGGGTGGGATGGGATGGGATGGGATCCATGGGATGGCATGGGATGGGATGGGATGGGATAATGGGGTGGGACGGGATGGGTTTTGTATCGGGATGGGGAATGGGAATGGTATCGATGGGATGGGAATGGGAATGGGAATGGGGATGGGGATGGGGATGGGGATGGGGATGGGAATGGGAAGGGGAATGGGAAGGGATGGGAGGGGATGGGATGGGATAATGGGATGGGACGGGATGGGTTTGGTATCGGGATGGGGAATGGGAATGGGATCGATGGGATGGGAATGGGAATGGGATCGATGGGATGGGATGGGTTTGGTATTGGGATGGAGAATGGGAATGGGATGGGAGGGGATGAGATGAGGTGATATCTGCCCCCTCAGTGACCCCCCGGTCCCCCCAGACGAGCCGTGTCCCGGGGGGCAGCAGTACCGGGACTGTGGGGGTCCCTGCGGCCGCTCCTGCCCAGAGCCCCCCGGCGGCAGTGACTGTCCCCCCCCGGACACCCTCTGTGTCCCCGGCTGTCGCTGTCCCCCGGGGCTGCTGCTGGCACAGGGCGGGCAGTGTGTGCCCCCCGCCGCCTGCCCGTGCCCCCGCGGTGCCCGCCTGTACCCGCCCGGCGCCCGCATCCGCCGCGGCTGCCAGGCCTGGTGCGTCCCGCGGGAACCTGGGGGTCCCGGGGGGTTCGGGGAGCCGGAGGGTCACCCACAGCACGGGGATCCCCGGCCAGAGTGTGGCGGTGACGGTGACACGTGATGAAAACCCCTCCAGCCCGGTGTGACACCCGCGGGACGGGGGGGCTTTTGTCCCGTGTCCCACCGTGGGGACAGCGACGGGGACATGGCACAATGAGGGGCCTGGGTAGGGGGTCTCGGTGGGATGTGGGGTCCTGGGGGAGGGGAGTGCAGGGCGCCTGTGGGATTTGGGTGCTGGGAGATGAGGATGGGGGTGCAGGGACCCCCATTGTTGTGGAGGGATGAGGGGTGGGGATGGGGACACGGGGACCGCGGCATGGGGGGCTCAGCGGAATGTGGGGGCCGGGGCTTGGGGGACCCCGATGAGGGGGGCTCGGAGGGTGGGAGGAAGCTGGGGGTGAGGGTGGGAACCCCAGCGGGGGGGATCGGTGGGATTTGGGGGTTCGGATGGTCGGAGGGAGCTGGAGATGGGGACGGAGACCCCGGGAGGGAGGGAATTCGGTGGGATCTGGGTTCTGGAATTTGGGGCAGGGGGATCCCACCGAGAGGTCTCATACGGACGGGGTCCCTCCCGCCCCGCAGCGTGTGCGCAGGGGGGTCGTGGCGCTGCGCCCCCGGCCCGTGTCCCCCGGCCCCGCGCTGTCCCCCGGGGCTGCTGCACGCTCCCGGCTCCTGCCTGCGCCGCTGCGACCCCGCCGAGCCCTCCGGCACCTGCGGCGGCCCCGCCGACGGCTGCGTGTGTCCCCCCGGGGCGCTGTTCCTGGTGGGTGACACCCGGGGGGACGGGGGGCGGCGGGACCCCCCCGAGCCCCCTGACCGCGCTCTGCTCTGTCGGCAGGACGGGCGCTGCGTGTCGCCGGAGCAGTGTCCCTGTCACCACGGCGGGCGGCCGTACCCGCCCAACGCCACCATCGCCCGCGACTGCAACACCTGGTGGGACCCCCGGCACCCCCAGACCCCCGGGACACCCCGGGCCCCCGCCAGCCCCGCGGTGGCACCGAGCCTGTCCCCGCAGCGTGTGCCGGGGCCAGCGGTGGCACTGCGGGCGCCGGGAGTGCGCGGGGACCTGCGTGGCCACGGGGGACCCGCACTATGTCACCTTCGACGGCCGCGCCTTCACCTTCGCGGGGGACTGCGAGTACCTGCTGGCCCGCGAGGCCACCGGGCTGTTCGCTGTCACCGCCGAGAACGTCCCCTGCGGCGCCAGCGGCGTCACCTGCACCAAGTCCGTGATGGTGGCCATGGGCAACACCGTGGTGCACATGCTGCGGGGTGAGGGACACGGGGACACGGGGACACGGGGACATGGGGGACATGGGGACACGGGGGACATGGGGGACACGGGGGACATGGGGAACATGGGGGACATGGAGGACATGGGGACACGGGGGACATGGGGGACATGGGGGACATGGGGGACATGGGGACACGGGGACACGGGGGACACGGGGGACATGGGGACACGGGGGACATGGGGGACATGGGGGACATGGGGGACACGGGGGACATGGGGGACATGGGGACACCGTGGTGCACATGCTGCGGAGTGAGGGGACACGGGGACACGGGGACACGGGGGACACGGGGGACATGGGGACACGGGGGACATGGGGGACATGGGGGACATGGGGGACACCGTGGTGCACATGCTGCGGGGTGAGGGACACGGGGGACACCGAGGGGACATGGGGACACGGGGGACATGGGGGACATGGGGACACCGTGGTGCACATGCTGCGGGGTGAGGGACACGGGGACACTGGGACACGGGGGACACTGGGAACACCTGATGCACATGCTGCGGGGTGAGGGACACGGGGGACAAGGGGGACAGGGAGAGGACACGCAGGGACCTGCGGGTGTCACCCACGGTGACATCCTGGCTCGGTCGCGGTGGGGTGGGGGCTGCAGGGGGTGGGGACCCGAGGGGACACGGGGACGCACGGAAGGTCATGAGGGACCATGGGGGGACACGGAGGGACACGGGGAAGTGGCGGGGTGACCACAGTGACAGCCCAGCCCCGTCGCGGCACGGTGGGATTTGGGGGGTGGAGCATGAGGGGACACGGGGGGACACACGGGGGGGTGACCCTCGGTGCCACCCCGGCAGGGCGAGAGGTGACAGTGAACGGGGTGGCCGTGCGACCCCCCAAGGTGTTCGGGGGCTCGGGGCTGGCGCTGCAGCGCGCGGGGCTCTTCCTGCTGCTCCTGACGCGCCTGGGGCTGGCCGTGCTCTGGGACGGAGGTGAGACCCGGGGGACACGGGGGGACACGGGGGACACGGGGGACACGGGGGGACACGGGGGACACGGGGGGACACGGAGGGACACGAGAGGACACGGGGCTGGCCGTGCTCTGGGACGGAGGTGAGACCCGGGGGACACGGGGGGACACGGGGGACACGGGGGACACGAGAGGACACGGGGCTGGCCGTGCTCTGGGACGGAGGTGAGACCCGGGGGACACGGGGGACACGGGGGACACGGGGGGACACGGGGGGACACGGAGGGACACGAGAGGACACGGGGCTGGCCGTGCTCTGGGACGGAGGTGAGACCCGGGGGACACGGGGGGACACGGGGGACACGGGGGACACGGGGGACACGAGAGGACACGGGGCTGGCCGTGCTCTGGGACGGAGGTGAGACCCGGGGGACACGGGGGACACGGGGGACACGGGGGGACACGGGGGACACGGGGGTCCCTGGGCATTCCCTGGGGGTGGCCGTGGGGACACGGGTGGGGGTCCCCAGTGCCGGGGGTCCATGGGGTATCCCTGGCGCTGCTGTCGCCAAGGCAGTGTCACCATGGCGGGGTCCCTGGTGCCACCACGGGGGTGTCACCTCGCGGGGTCCCTGGTGCCACACGGGGTCCGCAGTGCCCGCGGCACCACGGGAGGGTCCCGGGGGGTCCCGGGGGGTCCCGGGGGGGTCCCGGGCCCCGATGTGCCCCCTGGGTGCCCGCAGGGACCCGCGTGTACGTGCGCGTGTCCCCGCGGCTGCGCGGCCGCCTGGCCGGGCTCTGCGGGAACTTCGACGGCGACGCCGAGAACGACTTCGGGAGCCGCGACGGGGCCCTGGAGGCCACCCCCGGCATCTTCGGGGACTCCTGGCGCCTCAGCCCGCTCTGCCCCGAGGCCGACGGCCACCGCCCGCACCCCTGCGAGGTACGGGGATGGGGGACATGGGGGACAGGGGGGACAGGGGACGGCGGGGGAGAGCAGTGACACGGAGAGACGTGGGGGATTGATTTGACAGGGGTACAGGGGAACTGGATGGGGACACCAGGCGACACGGGGAGACACAGGGGGACGCAGGGAGCACTGGCAGGGGGACACTGGAGATGGAAAGGGTGACACAGAAGCTGGCAGGGGGACACGGGGAGCTGGCAGAGGGACCCTGGAGGACACAAGAGCTGGCAGGGGGACACAGGGAGCATTGGCAGGGGGACACTGGGGATAGACAGGGTGACACAGAAGCTGGCAGGAGGACACGGGGAGCTGGCAGGGGGACCCTGGAGGACCCAAGAGCTGGCAGGGGGACATTGTGGGGTACAAAAGGCCATGGGGCTGGGATGGCCCAGGCCGGTGAAATCCCGGACGGGAGGAGGATGAGGATGAGGATGAGGATGAGGATGAGGATGAGGATGAGGATGAGGATGAGGATGAGGCCGTGCCTCAGTCCGGGCTGGAATCCCCCGGAATTCCCATCCCCGGCACCCCGGGTGCGCCGAGCCCCGCCTGAACCGGGACAAAGGGGGTGCACGGAGCCAGGGGGCCCGGCTGGGGACACACGGGGGTCTGACACGGGGGTGCCCCCAGGAGAACCCCCAGCGCTCGGCCTGGGCGCGGGGGCGCTGCGGGGTCCTGCGGCACCCGCTGTTCGCGCCGTGCCACGAGCTGGTGCCGCCGCAGCGCTTCTACGAGTGGTGCCTGTTCGACGCCTGCGGGTGAGTCTGGGGGGCTCGGGGGGGCCAGGGGGGTCCCGGGCCCCGTCCCACGGCTCCTGCCGCAGGTGTGACAGCGGCGGGGACTGCGAGTGCCTGTGCACGGCCCTGGCCGCCTACGCCGAGGAGTGCGGCCGGCGGGGGAGAGCCCTGCGCTGGCGGAGCCAGGGGCTGTGCCGTGAGTGCGGGGCACCGGGGGCACCGGGGCTGCCGGGGGGTGCCGGGGGTACGCGGGGGTCCGGGGGGCTGTGGGACACGAGGGGTGCCAGGGGGCACGGGGGGCCGGGGGTTACGGGGGGGTCCCGTCCCGCCCCTGTGCTGGTGGAGCCGGGGCTGTGCCGTGAGTCTGGGGGCGCTCGGGAGAGCACAGGGGGACACGGGGAGAGCCCGGGGACACGGGGAGGTCCGGGCTGAGCCCCCGCTGGGATGTGCCTGGGTTGGGGGCCGGACAATGGGTCTGGGGGTGCAGGAGCCCCCCTAGGGGCTGTGGGGCGGGGGGGCCATGGCGTGAGGGGCGTACAGGAGCCCCCCGTGGGGTTGTGGAGCGGGAGGAAGGGTCCGGGCTGTGCCCCCCGAGGGGCTGTGGGACTGAGGGGGGGTCTCAGGCTGCGGAGCGGGGGGTCCCAGCCCCCCTGACCCCCCGACGTGCGCAGCCCTGCAGTGCGAGGGGGGGCAGGAGTACAGCCCCTGCGGGCCCCCCTGCCCCCCCACCTGCCGCGACCTCGGCCGGGAGCCCCCCGAGCTCTGCGGGGCCCTGGGCTGCCTCGAGGGCTGCTTCTGCCCCCCCGGGCGGCTCCTGCACGGTGAGGGGGGCGCAGAGTGGGGCGGGGGGCTGGGAGGGGAGGGGACGGAAACGGTTTGGGGGCTGGGAAGGGCTGGGGGCGGCTGGGAGGGGGCTCTGCGGGACGGAAGGGGTTTGGGGGGGCTGGGGGGCTCTGGGGGTCGCGGTGCCAGCCCTGTGTGCCCCCCACCCCCGCAGACGGGCAGTGCGTGGAGCCCCCCGACTGCCCCTGCTTCTGGGACGGCTTTGCCTTCCCGGCCGGGGCCAGCGTGACACAGGGCTGCAGCAACTGGTGAGGCACTGGGGACACTGGGGACACTGGGGGACACTGGGGGACACTGGGGACACTGGGGACACTGGGGATACTGGGGACACTGGGGGACACTGGGGGACACTGGGGGTACTGGGGACACTGGGGGACACTGGGGACACTGGGACACTGGGGACACTGGGGACACTGGGGATACTGGGGACACTGGGGGACACTGGGGATACTGGGGATACTGGGGGTACTGGGGACACTGGGGGACACTGGGGACACTGGGACACTGGGGACACTGGGGATACTGGGGATACTGGGGACACTGGGGGACACTGGGGATACTGGGGATACTGGGGGTACTGGGGACACTGGGGGACACTGGGGACACTGGGACACTGGGGACACTGGGAGACACTGGGGGACACTGGGGGGTACTGGGGACAATGGGGACACTGGGGATACTGGGGACACTGGGGATACTGGGGATACTGGGGACACTGGGGACACTGGGGACACTGGGGGGTACTGGGGACACTGGGGACACTGGGGACACTGGGGGGTACTGGGGACACTGGGGACACTGGGGATACTGGGGATACTGGGGACACTGGGGACACTGGGGGACACTGGGGATACTGGGGGGTACTGGGAGACACTGGGGACACTGGGGACACTGGCGGTACTGGGAGACACTGGGGACACTGGGGGACACTGGGGGGTACTGGGGGACACTGGGGACACTGGGGACACTGGGGACACTGGGGATACTGGGGACACTGGGGGACACTGGGGATACTGGGGACACTGGGGATACTGGGGACACTGGGGACACTGGGGATACTGGGGATACTGGGGGGTACTGGGGACACTGGGGGACACTGGGGACACTGGGAGACACTGGGGGACACTGGGGACACTGGGGACACTGGGGGACACTGGGGGGTACTGGGGACACTGGGGGACATTGGAGGACACTGGGGGACACTGGCGGTACTGGGAGACACTGGGGGACACTGGGGATACTGGGGATACTGGGGACACTGGGGGACACTGGGGGACACTGGCGGTACTGGGAGACACTGGGGGACACTGGGGGACACTGGGGGGTACTGGGAGACACTGGGGACACTGGGGGACACTGGGGGACACTGGGGACACTGGGGGGTACTGGGAGGCACTGGGGGACACTGGGAGCCCGGGAATGGCGTGCTGGGGGCCCGGGACACCGGGGTGTGGGACACTGGGACAATGGGACAGCGGGACACCAGGACACCAGGATAGTGGGACAACGGGATGTGGGGACACTGGGACACCAGGACACCAGAGTGTGGGGACACAGGGATACTGGGACACTGGGACAGTGGGATGTGAGGACACACAGACACCGAGAAAATGGGAATTTGGGATCCTGGGTTCCCAGGACATTGGGACAGCAGGACACGGAGACAATGGGATTTGGGGACACTGGGACACCAGGACACTGGGACACCAAGATAGTGGGACACTGGGACACCCAAGATACCAGGACACCAGGATGTGGGGACACCAAGACACTGGGACACTGGGATGTGGGGACACAGACACACTGGGGAAATGGGATATTGGGGTACAGGGACCCCAGGACATGGGGACACCAGGACACGGAGACACTGGGATTTGGGACACCGGGACCCCCGGACACCAGGACCTCAGGGACAGCAGGACACTGACACTAAGCCAGGGGGACAGCGTAACGCCGGGGCACCGGGGGCACAGCGATCCCGGCCGCCCCGAGTGCCGCCCGTGTCCCTCCCGCAGCACGTGCGTGGCGGGGCGCTGGCAGTGCCCCCCGAGCCCGGCCCCGTGCCCCGCCGCGCCCGCCTGCGCCCCCTGGGAGTTCCGCTGCCGGGCCGGGGGGCGCTGCGTGCCCGGGGCCTGGCTCTGCGACAACGAGGACGACTGCGGGGACGGCTCGGACGAGCTGTGCGAGCCGCCCTGCGCCCCGCGGCAGCCCCGCTGCCCCGGCGGGCCCTGCCTGCCCTGGGGGGCGCGCTGCGACGGCGTCGCGCACTGCCCCGACGGCTGGGACGAGGCCGGGTGTCCCCCCCGCGCCTGCGAGCCCCCCGAGTTCGCCTGTGCCGGGGGGCGCTGCCTGCCCCCCGCGCGGGTCTGCGACGGGCGCCTCGATTGTCCCCCCGGGGATGACTCGGACGAGGCGGGTGAGCGAGCGCGGGGGTCGGGGGTGCTGGAGTGGGGAGGGGGCTGCAGGGAGTTTGGGGGTCCTGGGGAATAGAGAGCCCTGCAGGCCTCGGGGTCTGTGCCCCGGAATGGGGTCCCTGAGTCCCCCCTAATCCTGGGGGTCTGTGCCCCACGTTGAGAGTTCCTGAGCCCCCCGACTCTGGGGGTCTGCACCCCACACTGAGTGTCCCTGAGGCCCCAACCCTGGGGCTCTGTGTGGGATCCCTGAGCCCCCCAACCCTGAGGATCTGTGCTCCACATTGGGGGTCCCTGAGCCCCCTAATCCTGGGGGTCTGTACCCCACACTGAGAGTCCCTGAGCCCCCAGCCCTGGGGGTGGCGCTGCTCGGGAGCCCCCCCGGAGCAGGAGCCGCCCGTGCCCCGGGTGGGGGTGCCCGTGCCCCGGGTGGGGGTGCCCGTGCCCACCGGGGGTCACGTCCCGCAGGCTGCGCCCCCCGGTGCGGGCCGGGGCAGTTCCGGTGCGGCGGGGGCCGCTGTGTGCCCTCCCCGCAGCGCTGCGACGGCCGCGACGACTGCGGGGACGGCAGCGACGAGCGCGGCTGCGCCTGCCCCGAGGGGCACCTGCCGTGCCCGGGGGGCGGCTGCGTGCCCCCCGCCGCCATCTGCGACGGCCGCCGCCACTGCCCCGACGGCGCCGACGAGAACGACTGCCCCGGTGAGGGGGACACCCGCCACGGGGACCCCGCCTGGGACCCCCGGCCCTGGGACCACCCCACCGGAGACCCCCACCTGGGACCCTCCACCCGCAATGGGGACCCCGCCTGGAACCCCCGGCCCTGGGACCACCCCCCTCGGGACCGCCCCCATCCGCCCCGCGAGGCTCCCGATCCGGGGGCTGCCCCCCTCCGGACCCCCTACCCGGCATCGCCCCCTTTGGGGACCCCTCCCCGTGACCCCCTCTCACCCCGGAGCCCCTCTGGGACCCCCTTTGTTCCCCGCTCCCCCCGGCGGCGGTGTCACCGCTGTCCCCGTGTCCCCAGCGCGGGCCGCCTGCGCCCCCGGCACCGTGCCCTGCCCCGACGGCTCCTGCGTGCCGGAGGTGGCCGTGTGCGACGGCGCCCGCGACTGTCGCGACGGCTGGGACGAGAGCCCGGCGGGGTGCGCGGTGGCGCTGCCGCCCGCGCCGCTGTCACCTGTCACCGCTGTCACCACCTCTGTCACCTCTTCTGTCACCGCCCCTGTCACCGCTGTCACCGCCGACACTGCCGTCGCGGTCACCAGCGGCACTGTCGCCAGCACCGTCACTGTCAGTGACACTGACGCTATCGCCGACACCTCTGCTGTCACCGCCGCTGTCACCAGCACTGTCACTGTCACTGTCACCGCCTCGGCCGCGCCCTGCCCGCCCCGCTCCCTGCGCTGCGACAGCGGCGGCTGCGTCCCGCGGGGGTGGCGCTGCGACGGCGACAGCGACTGTCCCGATGGCAGCGACGAGCGAGGCTGCGCCCCCCCCGTGCGCCCCCGGCCACCTGCCCTGCGGCCCCGCCTGCGTCCCCCCCCCGCCGCCTGTGCGACGGCCTCCCCGACTGTCGCGACAGCGCCGACGAGAGCCCCCGGCTGTGCGGTAAGAGCCCGGGGTGGCTCTGGGGACATCTGCGGGGGGAGGTCTGGGAGCGCCCCCCGTGCCCCTCCTGGGGACCCCGGGAATGAGGGGGGCGATCTCGGGGGTCCCGTGGGGAGAGCACGGGAAGCTCGGCAGGGAGGGGCTCCCACCGGAGAGGGGATCCCACCGAGCCCCGGGACCCCCCTGGGGACCCCTGAGAGCCCTCGTGCCCCCCAGAGCCCCCCGGCCCCGGGAGCGGCCCGCGGGGTCCCTGCGCAGAGTTCGACTGCGGGGACGGGGAGTGTGTCACCTTCGGGCAGGTAACGGGGACAGGGGCGCCGCCACCCGCCCGGGCCACCGCGGCTCCCTCCCGGGGCTGCCCTGGAGCCCCCGATGCCCCTGCAGTGACCCCGGGCCCCAGCGTGTCCCCGAGCCTTTCCAGGGACACCCGGGTGTCCCCAGGTGTCCCTCCCGGTGTCACCCCCGTGTTCCCTCCATCATTCCCGCGGTGTCCCCGAACCCCTCCCAGCGCCACTCTCGCTGTCCCCTGACCCCTCCCGACCCCCCCCTCCGGGTGTCCCTGACTCCTGTCACCCCCTCCCGGTGCCACCCCGGTGTCCCCGCGTCCCTGACCCCCTTCCAGTGCCACCTTAGAGTCCCCTCGCCCCCCCTCGATGTCACCCCAGTGTACCCCACGACTCCCTTTCAGTGCCACCTTAGTGTCCCCCATCTCCCTCCCGGTGTCACCCCGGTTTCACCCCGATGTCCCCACGTCCCTGACTCCTTTCCAGCGCCACTTCAGTGTCCCCTCGCCCCCTCTCGGTGTCCCCCCGTGTCCCCAGCGTCCCCTCGGGCCGCGGTGTCCCCGCAGGTGTGTGACGGGCTGCGGGACTGCGCCTCGGGGGGGGACGAGCGGGGCTGCGGCCTCTGGGCTCCCTGGGGGCCCTGGGGGTCCTGCAGCCGCCCCTGCGGGCCCGGGCGGCAGCGCCGCGCCCGGGGGTGTCACCAGCGCCACCCGGGGCTGCTGCGGGGCTGCCGGGGACCCCGCGAGCAGGAGCGAGCCTGCTTCCACCGCGCCTGCCCGGGTGAGCGGGGACCCGGGGATTTGGGGGGCTCCCGGGGCTCTCCGGAGGGTTTGGGGGCACCCCGGGGCATCCCGAAGGGTTTGGGGGGGATCCTGGGGCATCCCGGAGGGTTTGGGGGGTACCAGGGCATCCCGGAGGGTTTGGGGGGCCGGGGGGGGTGTCGGGGTCCCGGGGGCAGCCCTGACACTGCCACGAGTGCCCAGGGAAGTGAGGGGGGGCCTGGGGGGGCCTCGGGGCAGTTTGGGGGTCTCATGGGGGAGTACCTGAGGGATTTGGGGGTCCCCGGGGGCGGGTTTCAGGGACCCTACAGTCCCAGAGGGATTTGGGGGTTCCGAGGCCCCCTTAACCCTCCCCCCCCGCAGTGGACGGGGCGTGGGGCCCGTGGGGTCCCTGGTCCGAGTGCCCGGGGGGCTGCGGGGGGGTCCGGCTGCGCACCAGGGGGTGCCGGCCCCCCCAGAACGGCGGCCGCGCCTGCGAGGAGCTGCGAGGGGGCCCCGGAGCGCTGGAGATGGGTGGGTGCGGGATGGGGGTGCGGGGGGCTCGGGGGGACCTGGGGGCCCCAGGGGAGGGGGAAGCCCATGGGGCGGGGGGCTCTGGGGACAGGCCCAATGGGGTGGGGTCCCGGGGGGCTCCGAGGGACAGATGAGCCCCGCAGAGTGGGGGGCGCTGGGTGGGCGAGGGGTCTCTCCAGGGTGAGGGGCTCAGTGGGACGGGTGGGCCCTGCTGGGACAGGGGGGTCGTGGCCGGGTCTCACTGGGGCGGGGGGCTCCGCAGAGGGTACGGGGGGTTCTGGGGGTCAGGGGGTCTCTGTGCCTGACTGTGCCCCCAGCCCCCTGTGCCCCGGGGGGGTGCCCCAACGCCTCGCAGTGCTCGGAGGGGCTGCGCCCCCTGCCCTGCGCCCCCTGCCCCGCCTCCTGCTCCGACCTGGCTGCCGCCGTGCCCTGCCCGCGCCCCCCGCCCTGCCGCCCAGGTGAGGGGGACACGGGGGGCTATGGGGGGCTATGGGGGGCTATGGGGGACTCCCCAGTGTCAGGGGCACCCCTGACCCCCGATCCCCCCAGGGTGCTGGTGCCCGGCGGGGCAGGTGCTGGAGCCCCCCGAGGGGTGCGTGCGGCCGGGGCAGTGCCCGTGCCGGGCCGGGGGGCGCCGCTTCCCCCCGGGAGCCCCGGTGCCGCTCGGGTGTCGCGCGTGCACGTGCCTGGAGGGACAGCTGCGACACTGCCGCCCGCGCCCCGGCTGCTCAGGTGGGTCCCGGTACCGCGGGGTCTCCGGTGCCCGCGGGGTCTCCGGTGCCCGCTGTCCCCGCGGCGCTGCCCGGGGGCGCTGTCCCGGTGACCCGGTGTCCCCGCAGTGGACTGCGGCTGGTCCTCGTGGTCGCCGTGGGGGCCGTGCGGGGGCGGCTGCGGCGGCCCCGGGGTGCAGTGGTCCTTCCGCAGCCCCTCGAACCCGGCCCGGCGCGGGGGCGGCCGCCACTGCCGCGGCATCTACCGCAAAGCGCGACGGTCAGCGGGGCCGGGGGCGGGCAGGGGGTCCGGGGTGTGGGCAGGGGGATCGGGAGCGGGCGGGGGGCTCGGGAGTGGGCAGGGGGCTCGGGGACGGGCAGGGGGTCCGGGGGTGGGCAGGGGGTCCGGGGGGCGGGCAGGGGGTCCGGGGGTGGGCAGGGGGCTCGGGGGGGCGGGCAGGGGTCCCGGGGGGATGTGCAGGGTCCCGGGGGTCCCGCGGCGTGTGACGGTGCCCCCGCAGGTGCCGCACGCCGCCGTGCCCGCGGTGCCGGGAGCGCGGCCGCTGGCGCGTCCCCGGGGAGCGCTGGCGGGGGCAGCCGTGCCAGCTGTGCCAGTGCCTGCCGGGCGGCGCCGTGCGCTGTGTCCCCTACTGTCCCCCTCCGCCGCTGTCCCCAGGTGAGTCGGGGCGCGGGGACGGGCCCAGCGCGGGGGCGGTGGCCGTGACGCTGTCGCTGTCGCTGTCCCCAGGGCCAGGCGCTGCGGGAAGGGGACGGCGGCTCCTGCTGCTCCTGCGGCCCCGCGGGTGAGTGGGGGTCCCGGGGGTCCCGGGGGAGGGGACCCCATCCCCCCGTGCCCGTCACCGCCGCGTCTGTCCCCGCTGCAGGTGACAACGCCACGGCCACCCCGCCCGGGATGGTGACAGCGCTGTCCCCAAGCGGTGCCGAGGCCCCCGGCAGCCCCGGGTACGGGAGGGGACGGGAGGGCCGGGATTTGGGGGTCCCCAAAGCGGGGAGGGGGCACTGGGGGACCCCCGAGCCCTCATTGTGCCCCCTCCAGCCCCACGGCCGGGCCCGAGGGGCCCAAAGGCACCGAGACCCCCCCGGAGCCCCCCAGCGCGGCCGGGGGCACCCCCGGAACCGCGACCCGGCCCGAGGACACCCCGGGACCCCCCGAGGGCACCCCCGGAACCGCGACCCGGCCCCAGGACACCCCGAGACCCCCCGAGGGCACCCCCGGAACCGCGACCCCGCCCCAGGACACCCCGGGACCCCCCCGAGGGCACCCCCGGAACCGCGACCCGGCCCCAGGACACCCCGGGACCCCCCGAGGGCTCCGCGCCCCCCCCCCGAGCCGGAGCTGCCCTCGCTGGCTCCCACGGGGGTCCCCGCCGCGACCCCCCCCAGGTGAGGGAGGAAAGGCCCCCCCAGAACGGCCCCCCGGGATTGGGGAGTCCCGCTGGAATGGGGGGGGACGGGCCCCCGAACAGCCCCCAGGGCCGGGGGGTTCCGGGGGCAGCGCCCGCTCAGGGGGGGCTGCGGGTCCGACATGGGCAGCAGCGAGCTTGGGGGGCTGGGGGTGTGCCCCAAACACGGGGGGGTGTGCCCCAAACACGGGGGGCTGGGGGTGTGCCCCAAACACGGGGGGGTGTGCCCCAAACACGGGGGGCTGGGGGTGTGCCCCAAACACGGGGGGTGTGCCCCAAACACGGGGGGCTGGGGGTGTGCCCCAAACACGGGGGGCTGGGGGTGTGCCCCAAACACGGGGGGTGTGCCCCAAACACAGGGGGCTGGGGGTGTGCCCCAGACATGGGGGGCTGGGGGTGTGCCCCAAACACGGGGGGCTGGGGGTGTGCCCCAAACACGGGGGGTGTACCCCAAACACGGGGAGTTCCTGGGTGTACCCCAAACACGGGGGGCTGAGGGTGTACCCCAAACACGGGGGGTTCCTGGGTGTGCCCCCCAAACACGGGGGTCACGCTGCCCCCCCCCCCGTGTCCCCAGGCTGCGCCCCCCGGCCCTGGGGGGGGGTGGGGGTCCTGCAGCCGCTCCTGTGGGGTGGGGGTCGCTCTGCGGCGCCGGAGGGAGACCCCGCCCGGGGGGGGCTGCGCCCACGGCCCCGACACCGGAACCGACACCGGAACCGACACCGACACCGGAACCGACACCGGAACCGGCACCGGCACGGACAGCGGCACCGGCACGGACAGCGGCACCGGAACCGGCACCGGAACCGACACCGAAACCCGCTTGTGCTTCCTGCGAGCCTGCCCAGGTACCCCCAAACCCTGCGAGCCTGCCCAGGTACCCCCAAACCCGCCCCGGCAGGGCGGGGACCCCCAGTAAGGGCAGGACCTTCAAGAGTGGAGGGACCCCCTTATGGGTGGGAACCCCGGTAAAGGGTGGGACCCCCTCATGGGTGGGAACCCCGGGGCTCTGGGCTCTGCAGGGGTGGGACCGATCCCCCTTTCCGGGCAGGGACCCCCCGAGTCTGGGACCCCCATCCCCGGCCGGGGGGATCCCCAGGTGCGGGGGGCTCGGGGTCTGCCGTCCCCAGTCCCGGGGGTCTCGCTGCCCACTCGGGGGTTCGGGGAGTCCCAAGGGGGGGCCCTGTGGGTCAGGGGGTGTCTCTGGGGCGCTGTGGGGGTGCTGCCCCCCCTGACCGCCCCGTGCCCCCCCCAGTTTCGGGCGGGTGGGCGCCCTGGGGCTCCTGGAGCGCCTGCGCCGCCCCGTGCGGGGGGGGGCAGCAGATTCGCCGCCGCAGCTGCAGCGACCCCCCCCCCAAAAAACGGGGGGCGACCGTGCGAGGGAGGGGCGCTGCAGAGCCGGCCCTGCAACCTGCGGCCCTGCGGGGACCCCCCAGGTACGGGGGTACGGGGGTACGGGGGGCTGGGACCCCCCTCCAACCCCAACCTTGTCCCCCCGTCCCTCAACGCCACCACTGCCCCTCCCCAAATCCCCCCCGGGACCCCCGAGCCCCCAAACCCCCCGTGCTCACCCCAAGCACCCTGAAATCCCCAAAGCCCCCCAACCCCTCCATCCCTGACTGCTGCAATGGCCTCCCCCGTCCCTGACCCCCCAAACCCCCCCGGGCCCCCCTTTCCCCGCTGACCCCCCCGTGTCTCCCCAGCCTGCCCCCCCCAGGCGCTGCTGGTGCCCCCGGGGGGGTGCGAGGATCTGGGGGTCCCCCCGTGCCCCCCGACCTGCGCGGACCTGAGTGGGAACAGCTCGTGCCCGGGGGGCTGCCAGGAAGGTCGGGGGGGTTTGGGGGGCACGGGGGGGGGGGCGTGGGAGGGTCCGGGAGGGGCTCGGGGGGCGGCTTGGGTGGGGCTGGAGGGGGGCACAGGGGGATTTGGGGGGATTTGGGGGATTTGGGGGGAACTGGGAACTTGGAAAGGCATGGAGGGGCTTGAGGGGGCTTGGAAGGGACCTCAGGGAGGGTTTGGGAATTTGGGGGGGCACGGAGCAGTCCGGGGGGTTGGGGGGCATTTAGGGCCCGTGGTGAGGGGCCCAGGAGGCTGAAGCCCCCCTGAACGCCCCCACCCCAGGCTGCCGGTGCCGGCCCGGGCTGGTGCTGCAGGGGAGCGGCTGCATCGAGCCCAGGTACCCCAAAACCCCGCTGTACCCCGATCCCCATAACCCAGACACCTCTGTACCCCAAATCCCACCGGTACCTGCTCCCTGCTGCACCCCGAACCCATCTGTACCCCAAACCCCATAACCCAGACACCTCTGTACCCCAAATCCCACCGGTACCCGAACCCTGCTGCACCCCGAACCCATCTGTACCCCAAACCCCATAACCCAGACACCTCTGTACCCCAAATCTCACCGATACCCGAACCCTGCTGCACCCCGAACCCATCTGTACACCAAACCCCATAACCCAGACACCTCTGTACCCCAAATCCCACCGGTACCCGAACCCTGCTGCACCCCGAACCCATCTGTACCCCAAACCCCATAACCCAGACACCTCTGTACCCCAAATCTCACCGATACCCGAACCCTGCTGCACCCCGAACCCATCTGTACCCCAAACCCCGGTGCTGGGTGTCCCCAGACAATGGGGCCCCTGAATATCTGGGGGCTCCCAGGGGCTCCCCAGGGTTTGGGGTGACCCTCCTTTTCCCTCCAGCGCCTGCGGGGTCCCTGCGGGGGTGATGGGGGTGCCCGGGGATCGGGGCCCCCCTGAATCCTGCGGGTGGTCGCGCTGGACCCCCTGGACCCGCTGTGACTGCGGCACCGGGACCCGGCAGCGCTTCAGGTGAGGGGGGTCTGCCCCATATGGGGGGATCTGCCCCATAGCGGGGGTGTCTGCCCCATAGCGGGGGGGTCTGACCCATAGCGGGGGAGTCTGATCCATAACAGGGGTGTCTGACCCATAGCGGGGGGGTCTGACCCGTAATGAGAGGGGGTGTCTGACCCATACCGAGGGTCCTGCCCCATAGCGGGGGGGTCTGCCCCATAACGGAGGTCCTGCCCCATAACGGATGTCCTGCCCCATAACGGGGTGTCTGACCCATAACGGGGGTCCTGCCCCATAACGGGGTGTCTGCCCCATAACGGATGTCCTGCCCCATAACGGGGGGATCTGACCCATAACGGGGGTCCTGCCCCATAACGGAGGTGCTGCCCCATAACGGATGTCCTGCCCCATAACGGGGTGTCTGCCCCATAACGGATGTCTTGCCCCATAACGGGGGTCCTGCCTCGTAACGGGGTGTCTGACCCATAACGTGGGTCCTGCCCCATAACGGGGATCCTGCCCCATAACAGGGGTCCTGCCCCATAACGGGGGTCCTGCCCCGCTCCCCACAGGTCCCCCACCAACCCCGCGGCCGCGCCGGGCGGTGCCCCCTGCACCGGGACCCCCCGAGAGGAGCGGGGCTGTGCCGAGCTCTGCGGCCCCGGTACGTGCCGGGATCCCCCCGAGACCCCCGAGCCCCGGAGCCGGGACCCCCGAGCGCCCCCGCGGCCCCTCGAGCGCCGCGTGTCCGTCTGTCCGTCTGTCCGCAGAGCCCGGGAGCGCGGGGCCGCCTGCGGGGGCCACCGGGGTGCCGGGGGGCACTGAGAGCCCAGAGAGCCCAGAGAGCCCATGGAGCCCAGAGAGCCCAGAGAGCCCATGGAGGCCAGAGAGCCCATGGAGCCCAGAGAGCCCAGGGTCCCCAGAGAGCCCATGGAGCCCAGAGAGCCCATGGACCCCAGGGTCCCCAGAGAGCCCAGGGTCCCCAGAGAGCCCATGGACCCCAGGACCGCCGTGGGCGCTGGAACCAGCGTGGGGCACGGAGCTGCCGTGGGGCACGGAGCCGCTGTGGGTCCCGGAATCCCCGGAGCCCCTCGAGCCACCGGAACCCCCAGGGTCCCCAGAACCCCCAGAACCCCCGGAGTCCCCGGAGTCCCCGGACGCCGCGCTCGGCCCGTGGTCGCCCTGGAGCGCGGAGCCCTCGCCGGTGCCGGTGTCGCCGTGGAGCGCGGAGCCCGCCCGCGCCCCCGAGGCGCCGGTGCCCGCCCGGTGGTCGCCGTGGGGGCCGTGGGGCGGCTGCAGCGCCCCGTGCGGGGGCGGCGAGCGCTGGCGTCAACGGGGCTGCGGGACCCCCCCCGTGCCCGGGACCGGCGCTGCAGAGCCAGAGCTGCCACAGCCACGCGTGCCGCGGTGAGTGCCACCGGCAGGGCACCGGGGACACCGGCACGGGGACACCGGCACGGGAACACCGGCATGGGGACCCGGACAGGGGGACACCGACACGGGGACATAGACACGGGGACACTGACACGGGGACACGGGGACACCGACATGGAGACACCGACATGGGCGCCCCGACACTGACAGGGACACCGGCACGGGGACCCCGACACGGGGACACCGACACGGGGACATCGGCATAGGGACCCTCACCCAGGGATCCCAAAACAGGCTCCCTGACCCAGACGCTGTCACCCGTAGATGCCACCCAGAGCCCCTGAGCACAGCCCTGCCCAGCCCCACAGCCCTGCCCCACAGTGCCCCACAGCGCTGCCCAGCCCCACAGCCCTGCCCCACAGTGCCCCACAGCGCTGCCCTGTCCCATAGTCCTGGCCCACAGACCCCGCACTGCCCCACAGATGCCACAGCGCCCCACAGACCCCCGTGCCCCACAGCGCTGCCTCTCACCCCGGGGTGCTCAGGGGTCTTTTTGGGGGTGCAGAGGCCGGGTGCCCCCCGGGGCGGACGTTCCGTGAGTGCGGGGGGGGCTCGGGGTGTCCCCGGAGCTGCGCCCACCTCGGGGGGGCCGTGGGGTGCGCGGGGGGGTGCCAGGAGGGCTGTCACTGCCCCCCCGGCACCTTCCTGCACCGCCGCACCTGCCTGCAGGTGAGACCCCTCCCCATGGGGGTGCTGCCCCCAAATCCGGGCTGGGAATGATGGCGGGAATTTGGGGTTTGGGGCGGGGTCCTCAAAGCCACGGGAGCCCCTCAGAGTGCCCGGGGGTCCCGGGGGGGGGATCCCGTTTGTGGGGGTGTCCTGGGGTGAGGGGGCTCTGTGGGCTCGGGGTTGGGGGGTCCCTGGGTCGGGGGGATCACGGGGAAGGGGAGGGACCCCTGGGGCAGTGAGGGGGTCCCCAAGGTGCTTCTGTGGGGTGGTGGGTGTCCCATGGGTGCCCCCCAGGAACAGTGGGGGGGGTCGTGGGGTCCCTGGGTCTGTGGTTTGGGGCTGTTTGGGGTCTCTGGGCCTGGTTTGGGGTGGTTTGGGGTCCCTGGGTCTGGTTTGGGGTCCCTGGGTCTGGTTTGGGGTCTCTGGGTCTGTGGTTTGGGGTCTCTGGGTCTGGTTTGGGGTCCTTGGGTCTGGTTTGGGGTCTCTGGGTCTGTGGTTTGGGGTCTCTGGGTCTGGTTTGGGGTCCTTGGGTCTGGTTTGGGGTCTCTGGGTCTGTGGGTGCCCCCCGGGACCCCCAGCCCCGGTTCAGCCCCAGCAGTGCCCCTGCTCGGTGCCGGCCGCGCTGCTGGGGGGGGGCACCCCCGGGACCCCCCCCCGGGGACCCCCCCCCGGGACCCCCCCCGGGACCCCCCCCGGCCCGGAGCCCTCCGGGACCCCCGCTGGGGACCCCGCGATCGTGGAGCTGCCGCCGGGCGGGACCCTGAGCCTGGGCTGCGCCCGCTGGTGAGGAGGGGTCACCCCGGGGCCTCCCCCAGCCCCCTCCCAGCGCCCGCTGCCCCCCTGAGCCCCTGTGCCCCCCAGCACCTGCCTGTGGGGCCGCCTGCGCTGCGCCCCCCCCGGGGGCTCCGCCTGCAACGGGACCGCGACACCGAACTGTGCGAGCGGCCCCTGTGCCGGTGGGTACCGGCCCCATAGCCCCCCTGCCCTATACCGGGGGCACGGCCCCATAGCCCTACAGACCCCTGCCCTATACCGGGGGTACAGCCCCATAGCCCCCCTGCCCCACACCGAACTGTGCGAGCGGCCCCTGTGCCGGTGGGTACGGGCCCCATAGCCCCTGCCCTATACCGGGGGCACGGCCCCATAGCCCTACAGACCCCTGCCCTATACCGGGGGTACGGCCCCATAGCCCCCCTGCCCCACACCGAACTGTGCGAGCGGCCCCTGTGCCGGTGGGTACGGGCCCCATAGCCCCTGCCCTATACCGGGGGTACGGCCCCATAGCCCCCTGCCCCACACCGAACTGTGCGAGCGGCCCCTGTGCCGGGGGTACGGCCCCATAGCCCCTGCCCTATACCGGGGGTACGGCCCCATAGCCCCTGCCCTATACCGGGGGCACGGCCCCATAGCCCCCCCGCCCCACACTGGTGGGTCCCAGCCCCACTGAGGGGGGCCCTGGTGGCCCCGGGGGTGTCACCGGCTGCTTGTGCCCCCACAGCGGAGCCCGGCCCCACACCCGATCTCGGCCCCACACCCGATCTCAGCCCCACACCCAATCTCAGCCCCACACCCGATCTCGGCCCCATATCAGATCTCGGCCCCATATCGGATGTCAGCCCCACAGCCCCAGGTGAGGGTCCCACCCCTCTGCCGCCCACCCCGGGGGTCTGCCCCACCCCACCCCGCCCCACTGACGGATCCGTCCCGCAGGGGCCGAGCAGGAGCCCGGGGGGTCTCCGATGGCCCCGGCGGTCCCGTGGGGCCCGTGGGGACCGTGGGGACCCTGCAGCCAGAGCTGCACCCGCCCCGAGAGCCCCGCGAGCCGCAGCCGCCACCGGGACTGCGCGGGGGGAAACTGTGGGGCGGGGGCGAGCACCGACACACGGCCCTGCAACCTGCAGCACTGCGAAGGTACGGGGCATATGGGGTTAATGGGGCAACACTGCAACCTGCAGCACTGCGAAGGTACGGGGCATATGGGGTTAATGGGGCAACACTGCAACCTGCAGCACTGCGAAGGTACGGGGCATATGGGGTTAATGGGGCAACACTGCAACCTGCAGCACTGCGAAGGTACGGGGGATATGGGGTTAATGGGGCAACACTGCAACCTGCAGCACTGCGAAGGTACGGGGGATATGGGGTTAATGGGGCAACACTGCAACCTGCAGCACTGCGAAGGTACGGGGGATATGGGGTTAATGGGGCAACACTGCAACCTGCAGCACTGCGAAGGTACGGGGCATATGGGGTTAATGGGGCAACACTGCAACCTGCAGCACTGCGAAGGTACGGGGGATTTATGGGGTTAATGGGGCAACACTGCAACCTGCAACACTGCCAGGGTACGGGGGATATGGGGTTAATGGGGCAACACTGCAACCTGCAACACTGCGAAGGTACGGGGGATTTATGGGGTTAATGGGGTAACAATGCAACTTGCAGCACTGCCAGGGTACGGGATTTATGGGGTTAATGGGGTCACCCTGCAACTGCCCCATTGTGAAGGTACGGGGGATATGGGGTTAATGGGGCAACGCTGCAACCTGCGACACTGCGAAGGTACGGGGGATATGTGGGGTTAATGGGGTCACCCTGCAGCTGCCCCATTGCGAAGGTACGGGGGATTTATGGGGTTTGGGGCTATCCCTGCAACCTGCCCCACTGCCAGGATATGGGGTTTGGGGGTCTCTGGGGGTCCCGCTCCCTGTGGATGGTCTGGGATATCTCAGCCCCTCTGTGGGAGGTTTTGGGGTGTATTTTGGGGGTCTCTCTGACACTGCCGTTCCCCACAGCCCCCCCGTGCCCGAAGCCCCCCTGTGAGGAGGTTTTGGGGTACATTTTGGGGTACATTTTGGGGTCTCTCTGACACTGACATTCCCCGCAGCCCCCCCGTGCCCGATGCCCCCCTGTGAGGATGTTTTGGGGTACATTTTGGGGTATATTTTGGGGTCTCTCTGACTCTGCCGCTCCCCGCAGCCCCCCCGTGCCCGAAGCCCCCTGTGAGGAGGTTTTGGGGTACATTTTGGGGCACATTTTGGGGTACATTTTGGGGTCTCTCTGACTCTGCCGCTCCCCGCAGCCCCCCCGTGCCCGACGCCCCCCTGCCCGTGCCGCTGGAGCCCCTGGGGTCCCTGGGGGTCGTGCTCGCGGCCCTGCGGGGGGGGGCAGCAGCGGCGGCTCCGCGCCTTCGCCCCCCCCGGGCCCGGGGAGCGCTGGTGCCCCCAAATCCTGGGGGGGGGCCACGAGCAGCGCCGGCCGTGCGGGGTGACGGCGTGCCGGGGTGCGGGACGGGGCTGGGGGCAAACGGGGTGCGGGATGGGGCTGGGGGCGGGATTGGGGTGCGGGACCGGGGTGCGGGACCGGGGTGCGGGACGGGGCTGGGGGCAAACGGGGTGCGGGATGGGGCTGGGGGCGGGATTGGGGTGCGGGACCGGGGCTGGGTGCGGGACCGGGGCTGGGGGGGATCGGGCGATGGGGCGCATTAGGGGGTGTTGGGGTGGGGTCGGGGGGCTGGGGCGGGGCCGTGAGGGGGCTATGGGGGGACACTGCCGGGATATTGGGGTGGCGGGGGGAGCCGGGACCGGGGAGATCTTGGGGGGTCTCAGAGGGGCTGTGGTGGGATCAGGGGCTTGTGGAGACTGGGGCGGCGTGGGGACCCCTGGGGGCTTTTGAGGGGGGGGCTTAAGGGGGCTCGGGGGGGCTCTCGGGGTCTATCTGGGTGGTTCAGGGGGGCAGAGACCGTGGGTCTCGGGCGGTTCGGGGGGGCTCGGTGGGTTCAGGGGTCTCGGGGGTCCCGGGGGGTCTGGGGGGGTCTCGGAGCGATCCCGGGGCTCACCCCCTGTCCCCCCCCCCCCCCCCGCAGTGAACGGCGCGTGGTCCCCGTGGGGTCCCTGGTCGCGCTGTGACGTCACGTGCGGGGGGGGCCGCTCCGTGCGCAGCCGCTCCTGCTCCAGACCCCCCCCCAAAAACGGGGGCAGCCCCTGCCCCGGGGCGGGGCACGAGCTGCGCGTCTGCAACGCCCGCGCCTGCGGTACGGGGGGGTCTGGGGGGGCACCGGGAGGGGCTGGGGGGCACCGGGGGGTCTGGGGTGCCCTGGGGGGCTCGGGGGGTCCCTGGCGCTGTCGGGACGCTGACCGTGCCCCCCCAGGCCCGCGGTGCCCCCCCGGGCAGACCGAGTCCCCCTGTGCCACGCGGTGCCCGCGGAGCTGCCGGGACCTGCAGGAGGGGGTGTCCTGCGAGGGGGGGGCGCCCTGCGAGCCGGGCTGCCGCTGCCCCCCCGGTGAGACCCCGGGACCCCCCGGGACCCCCGTGTGTGAGGCCCCGGGACCCGGCCCCCCCTGAGCCTGTCCCTGTCCCTGTCCCTGTCCCCCCAGGGACCCTGGAGCAGGACGGGGGCTGCGTCCCCCCCTGTCCCTGTCCGTGTCCCTGTTCCCATCCCTGTCCCTGTCCCTGTCCCTGTCCCTGTCCCTGTCCCTGTTCCCATCCCTGTCCCTGTTCCCATTCCTGTCCCTGTCCCTGTCCCTGTCCATCCCTGTCCCTGTTCCCATCCCTGTCCCATCCCTGTCCCTGTCCCCACAGGCACCCTGGAGCAGGACGGGGGCTGCGTCCCCGCCTGTCCCTGTCCATGTCCATCCCTGTCCGTGTCCCTGTCCCATCCCCGTCCCATCCCTGTCCCATCGCTGTCCCTGTCCCTGTCCCTGTTCCCGTCCCTGTCCGTGTCCCCGTCCCCATCCCTGTCCCCATCCCTGTCCCCATTCCCATTGCAGGCACCCTGGAGCAGGACGGGGGCTGCGTGCCCCCCTGTCCCTGTCCCTGTCCCATCCCTGTCCCCATCCCTGTTCCATTCCCGTTGCAGGCACCCTGGAGCAGGACGGGGGCTGTGTCCCCCCCTGTCCCTGTCCCTGTCCCTGTCCCTGTTCCCATCCCTGTCCCTGTTCCCGTCCCTGTCCCTGTCCCTGTTCCCATCCCTGTCCCTGTTCCCGTCCCTGTCCCTGTCCCTGTCCCTGTCCCTGTTCCCATCCCTGTCCCTGTCCCTGTCCCATCCCTGTCCCATCCCTGTCCCATCCCTGTCCCCATCCCCGTTGCAGGCACCCTGGAGCAGGACGGGGGCTGCGTGCCCCCCGCGCTGTGCCCCTGCCTGGACTCGGGGGGGCACCTCTGGGTGCCGGGGGGGGGCGGCCCCGCCCGGGGCTGCCGGAACTGCACGTGCGCGGGGGGGCGCCTGCGCTGCGGGCCGGGGGGGTGCCCGCCCCCCCCCGCGACCCCCGGGACCCCCCCCGGCACCGCCCCCGGCACCGCCCCCTGCGCCTGGAGCCGCTGGAGCCAGTGGGGACCCTGCAGTGCCACCTGCGGGGGGGGGCGGCAGCTGCGATACCGGTGAGCGGGGGTCACGGGGGGGACACGGGGATGGGGGGGGACACGGCACCTTGGGGACACGGGACAGTCGGAGGGGAGCACGGAACTGTGGGGACACGGAACTTGGGAGGAATAGGGTGTATGTGGGGGGGTCATGAACATGGGGGGCACCTCTGAGGGGGCCACCTCACCTTGGGGACATGTCACACCGGGGGGGGACACACGGGCTGGGCTGCGACAAGGAGGGAATGCGGGGGTCGGGGGGGACACACGGGGCTGGGGTGCGACACTGGGGGGACGCGGGGGGTTATAGGGGGGGACACGGTACCTTGGGGACACGGGACATCCGGGGGGGGACACACGGGGCTGGGGGGGGACGCGGGGGTTGTGGGGGGGAACACGGCACCTTGGGGACACGGGACATCCCGGGGGGGACACACGGGGCTGGGGGGGACACGGCACCTTGGGGACACCCGCGGGGGGACACACGGAACTGTGGGGACACAGAACTTGGGAGGGAATGCGGTGTCTGCTGGGGGCGTCATGAACTTGGGGGGCGCCTCGGGGGGGCCACGTCACCTTGGGGACACACGTGGCGCTGGGGGGAGGACACGGAACCCACGGGGGTGACGTGACGCTGGGGGGGCTCCGGTGCCCCCCAATGCCCCGTGTGACCCCCCAGGACCCCCATCCCCCCCGAGGGCGGGGGGGGACCGTGCGGAGCCCCCCAGGAGCAGGCGCGGGGCTGCGAGGAGGCGCCGTGCCCGCCGCTGTGCCCCTGGGCGGGGGGCGAGCGGGCGCTGGGCGAGCGCTGGAGCCCCGGCCCGTGCCGGCTCTGGTGAGTGGGGGGCGCCGGGGGGCTCGGGGGGCTCGGAGAGACCCCCACCCACCGCCTGTGCCCCCCCCTTCCCGCAGCACCTGCACCCCCGAGGGACCCGAGTGCGGGGACACGCCGTGTGCCGCCGGTATGGGGGGATTGGCGGGTCCTGGGGGGTCTCAGGGAGATTGGGGGGTCCTGGGAGGGCACGGGGACCTCACGGGGGATTGGGGGATCCCGGTGACCCCGGTGCCCCCCCTGCCCCCCAGAGCCGTGTGACTGGAGCCCCTGGGGGCCCTGGGGACCCTGCAGCGACCCCTGCGCGGGGGGCTCCCGCCTGCGCCACCGGCACCCCCGGCACCCCGAGCCCCCCGGGCGGGCGTGCGCGGGGGTCCGCACCCAGAGCGAGAGCTGCGGCTCCGGCGCCTGCCCCGGTAACCACGGGAACGCCGGGAACCCCCGGTACCCCCTCCCTCCCTGCCCCCCCTGAAACCCCCCGGTAACCCCGGGCACCCCCGCAGAGCCCCGGTGCGGCGGGGGGGGGCGCAGCCGCAGCCCCTGCGCCGGGCGCTGCCCCCGGAGCTGCGCGGACACCTGGGCGCCGGTGCAGTGTCTGCAGGGACCGTGCGAGACAGGTACGGCCCGGCCCCGCCGCCGGGCTGGCCCCGGGGCCCGGCACCCACCGTGTCCCCAGGGCGTCCCCGAGCCCCCAGCGTGTCCCCACGGCGCCCCCCGCCCGCAGGGTGCCGGTGCCCCCCCGGGCAGCTGCTGCAGGACGGGCACTGCGTCCCCCTGAGCCGCTGCCGCTGCGGGACCCCCGGCGGGGACAGCGGGAGCCGCGAGCTGGCCCCGGGCACCGTGACCCGCGTCGGGTGCCACGACTGGTGCGTGACACCGGGGGGGGCACGGCGGGACGGGCACGGTGACGGTGGGACGGGCACGGGGGACAGGGTGGGACAGGCACGGGGCACAGGGTGGGACGGGCACGGTGACGGTGGCGCGGGCACGGTGACGGTAGGGCGGGCCCAGGGGACAGAGTGGGACAAGCACGGGGGACAGGGTGGGACGGGCACTGTGACAATGGGATGGGCACGGTGACGGTGGGGCTGGCACGGTGACAATGGGATGGGCACGGTGACAGTGGGGCTGGCACGGAGGACAGGGACGAACGGGCGCAGTGCCGGCGGAACGGGCACCGTGGCGGTGCCACACGGCAGGGCCCCACGCGCGGTGACGGTGACACGCGTGTCACCCCCGGTGCAGCACCTGTGAGAATGGGACCCTGACCTGCCCAGCGCTGCCGTGTCCCTCCCCGGAGCCCGCGACTCCCACCAGCTCCATGTCCCCCGTGTCCTCCGTGTCCCCCGTGTCCCCTTGGTCCCCCGTGTCCCCGCTGTCGCCCTCGCCCCCTCTGTCGGCCCCGCTCCCCCTCTCTCCCGAGCCCGCCGTGTCCCCCTGGTCCCCCTGGTCCCGCTGCTCCCGTAGCTGCGGCGGCGGCACCCGGAGGCGGCAGCGGCAGTGCCGGGAGCGCCCCGGGCCGGGCCCGCCGTGCGGGGAGAGCCCCGGCGAGGAGACGGCGGCGTGTAACCCCCAGGCGTGCCCCGGTGAGAGCGGGGACACCGGGGACACGGGGGACACGGGGGGGGAGCGGGGAAAAGGAGGGAACGGGAGAGGAGAACGGGAGAGGGGAACGGAGGGATGGAGGGGTGGGAGGGTGAAGACGGAGGGAGGGAGGGAGGGAGGGAGGGAGGGAGGGAGGGCCGGGGCAATGGAAGGAGGGAGGGGTCAGGGCGGTGCCGGTGCCGTTCCCGGTGCCATTCCCGGGGTGATTCCCGGTGCGGTTCCCGGTGCCATTCCCGATGCCCTTCCCGGTGCCGTTCCCGTTCCCATTCCCGGTGCTGATCTCGGTGCCATTCCCGGTGCCGTTCGCGGTGCCATTCCCAGTGTGATTCCCGTTCCCATTCCCGGTGCCGTTCCCGTTCCCGGTGTGATTCCCGTTCCCGTTCGCAGTGCCGTTCCCGGTGGCCCCAAGCTGCCCCCCGGGCGAGGTGTGGCTGGACCCCGGCCCCGCGTGCGAGCGCAGCTGCCGGGACCTTGCGGAGCCCCCCGGGACCTGCGGGGGGACCCCCGCGACCCCCGGAACCTCCGGATCCCCCGCGACCCCCGTGACTCCGGACAGCTCCAGCGCCCCCGGGGTCCCCACGACCCCCGGCACCCCCGGGACCCTCGGGACCGCCTCGCCACCCCCGCGCTGCGCCTGCGCCCCCGGGCGGTACCGGAACGGCTCCGGGCAGTGCGTGAGCGCGGGCGGCTGCGGCTGCCGGTACCGAGGGGCGCTGCGAGCGGTGAGCGGGGCCGGGGGCGCGGGCGGGGGTCCCTGACCCGCGTCCGGGGGTCCCTGAGCAATGTTGGGGTCCCGGCCCCCGCAGGCCGGCAGCGAGTGGCGGGAGCCGTGCGGGACCTGTCGCTGCTCCGAGGGACGCGTCACCTGCGGCAGCTCCTGCCCCGCGCTCACCTGCCCCGAGGTGCGGGGCTCGGGGGGCTCGGGGGGCTCTGGGGGAGCTCGGGGGGCCCGGGGGGGGCCCCGCGGGCCGGGGCTGAGCCTGGGGGTCCCCGCAGGGCGCGGAGCCGGTGCGGGAGCCCGGGAGCTGCTGCCCCGTGTGCCGGGACGAGTGGCCAGGTGAGACCCCGCGCCCGGGGAGGGGCGGCCCCGGCAGCGCCCCCGCTCACGCCGCGTCCCCCCCGGTGCAGAGGAGCCCCCCGGGCCGTGCCGGCTCCTCACGGCGCTGCGGACCATCGCCAAGGGCGCGTGTGTCCTGCGGGGCGTCCGCGTCACCTACTGCGCGGGGGCGTGCCGCTCCCGCACCGCCGTCAGCGCGCAGGTACGGGGGGCGCGGGGGGACCCCGGCCCCGCCCGCTGCCCCCGAGCCGCCTCTGCCCGGCCCGGGGCTCTCCGGGGTGACCGGGGGTGTCTGTCCCTGCGTGTCTGGTTCTCCCCGGTGCCCCGGTGCTCCCGGTCCGTCCCCGCCGTGACCCGGTGTCCGCAGGAGCCGTACGTGCGGTCGCTGTGCGAGTGCTGCAGTTACCGGCTGGACCCCGCCCGGCCCGTGCGGGCGCTGCTGCTGCCGTGCCCCCGGGGCCGCCCCCGGCCCGCGCTGCTGCCCCGCATCGCCGAGTGCCGCTGCGAGCCCTGCCGGGGTGCGGGGAACGGGGAACTGGGGGGGATCCTGCCGGGCTCTGGGGAATCCCGCGGGGGCTCCGGGGGCTGGGGTGGATCCTGCCGGGGGGATCCTGCCGGGGCATCCTGTCGGGGCTCAGGGGTCCAGGCAGAGCGGGGAGATCCTGCCGAGATGCGGCACCGGGGGAACCTGCGGGCGCCGGGACTCGAGGGATCCTGCCGGGCTGTGGGGGGATCCTGAGGGGGCTCCGGAACTGGGGGGATCCTGAGGGGTTCTGGGGGGACACGCGGCCCCGCACTGCCCAGAGCGCTGCGGGCGGAGGAGGGGCTGTCCCGGGGGTCCCGGGGGGCTGCGGGGGGGTCGGGGACAGCCGGAGCCTCCTGTCCCGCAGGTGGGGACTTCAGCCGGCGCTGAGAGACCCCCGGACACCGCCCCTCCGGCCCCCGTGTCGGCATCGAGGAGACCCTTATGGATACCAATAAACGATCGATAATCGATAATTAATCGTTAACAGATAACCTCACTGGGGGAACTGGGAGGGGACACTGGGGGGCACTAGGATGAACTGGGGGACTGGGGGGGCACTGGGATGAACTGGGGGACTGGGGGGGCACTGGGATGAACTGGGGGTCTCAGGAGGGCACTGGGGGTCTCGGGGGCGGCGGGGGCTGCAGTTTCCCCCGCCACCACACGAGGGCGCCCCATAGAGAGATGGGTCCGGGCCCCTCTGGGATGCGGGGACACCGCGGGATGGACACTCTGAGGGACACTCTGGGGACAGTCTCAAGGACACTCTGGGGTACACTCCGGGGACACTGTGAGGACACTCTGGGGTTCCCCCTTGGGTGCCCCGGCGCCGATGGCGGCCACGCTCTCGCCCCGTCACGGAGAAGGCGCCGCCGCCGCCGCGTGATGGCGCAACCAGCGGCCAATGGCGAGCGGCCGCGGCGCGGTGACGTCATAACCACGCGCCTCGGTGGCGGCCCGTGCGCGGGGCCCGGGCGGGAGAGGTCAGAGAGGGCCGGGAGCGGGAACGGGAACGGGGATTGGATCGGGAACGGGAACTGGATTGGGAATGGGAACGGGAACGGGAGCGGGGATTGGATCGGGATCAGGAATGGGAACTGGATTGGGAATGGGAACGGGACCGGGAATGGGAACGGGATCGGGAACGGGATCGGGAATGGGATTGGGAACGGGAACAGGATTAGGATCGGGAGTGGGACGGGACCGGGACCGAGATCGATGATGGGATCGGGGTTGGGACCGGGACCGGGACCGGCGTTGGGATCGGGACTGTGGGAACACTGACGGGGCCGGGGAAGCGGGCCCGGGGAAGCACCGGGGGGAACCGGAACCCAGGGATGGAGCGGGGGGAGGCCGGGAGCGGAGCCGGGCTGGAGAGCACGGGCCGGGGTGAGACCGGCCCCGGGGGGGAGCTCCGGCACGGCGGGACAATGTCCCGGTGCGGGCCGCCCCCCCGACGCTCGGTCCCGCGCAGAGTCCCGGCATGCGGCGCTGAGCCGCGCCCGGTGCCGCCGAGCCGCGCCCGGTGCCGCCGAGCCGCGCCCATGGCCGCGCACCTGGTTCGCCGCTGCTGCCGGCGGCTGCTGCTGCCGGCGCTGCCGGGGCCCGGCGCGGGGCCCGCCCTGCGCACCGGGCCGGCCCGGGCCGCCGAGGAGCCGCGGGCGCGGGCCCGGCCCGAGGGCGAGGAGCAGCAGCTGCGGGAGCTGATCCGGGCGGCGGGCAGCGCGCAGGAGCTGCTGCAGCTGGGCCGCGGCGCCGCCCTCAGCAGCAACCTGGCGGCGCTGGCCCTGGCGCGGCTGGCGCGGCTGAGCGCCGAGCAGCGCCTGGACACCGAGAGCCTGCGCGGGGACCCGCGCTTCCAGCAGCTCCTGGGGACGCTCGATGCACAGGTGGGAGAGGGACAGGGCTGGGGGGGACTGCTGGGGACAGGGATGGGAGTGCTGGGGACACCCCCTCCCAGCAGCTCCTGGGGACGCTCGATGCACAGGTGGGACAGGGACAGGGCTGTGGGGACACGGATGGGAGTGACTGCTGGGGGACACACCTGGATGTGCTGCTGGGGACAGGGCTGCTCTGCTCTGCACCTGAGCACTCAGGGCACACCTGGGGCACAGGGTGGCAGTGCCCAGCTCCCTCCAGCGGGTTCAGGGCACGCCTGGGAGGTGGCACAGGTAGAGGAGCGGTGACCCAAGTTCACACTGACTGTCCCTGTGTCACATCTGCCCCACATCTGCTCTCCCTGTGGCAGATCTCTCAGGTGTGGGACGTGGCTGTTGTCCCTGTGTCACACCTGTCTCTGTGTCATGTGCAGATCTCCCAGGTGTGGAACACACCTGGTGTCCCTGTGTCACACCTGTCCCATGTCCCCATTCCCTGCAGAACTCACAGGTGTGGAACAGGGCTGGTGTCCCTGTGTCACACCTGTCCCCATGTCCCCTGTCCCCTCAAATCTCGCAGGCGTGGAACAGGGCTGGTGTCCCCATGTCCCTCACCTGTCCCCATGTCCCCGCAGATCTCCCAGGTGTGGAACATGCCTGTTGTCCCCATGTCACTCATGTCCCCCTGTCCCCATCCCTCTGCAGATCTCACAGGTGTGGGACAGGGCTGGTGTCCCCATGTCCCTCACCTGTCCCCATATCCCTCACCTGTCCCCCATGTCCCCCTAGATCTCCCAGGTGTGGAACATGCCTGTTGTCCCCAGGTCACTCATGTCCCCCTGTCCCTGTCCCCGCAGATCTCACAGGTGTGGAACATGCTTCCTGTCCCCATGTCCCTCACCTGTCCCCATGTCCCTCAGCTGTCCCCCATGTCCCCCTAGATC
This sequence comes from Ammospiza caudacuta, assembly GCF_027887145.1. Taxonomy (NCBI): domain Eukaryota; kingdom Metazoa; phylum Chordata; class Aves; order Passeriformes; family Passerellidae; genus Ammospiza; species Ammospiza caudacuta. Next base: position 552,068 of record NC_080593.1, read on the forward strand.
TCCCAGGTGTGGAACTCAGCTGTTGTCCCTATCTCATACCTGTCCCTATGTCACTCCTGTCCCCCCAGATTTCCAGGTGTGGAACACGCCTCCTGTCCCCATGTCCCTCAGCTGTCCCCCATGTCCCTGCAGATCTCCAGGTGTGGAACACGCCTGCTGTCCCCATGTCCCTCACCTGTCCCCATGTCCCTGCAGATCTCCAGGTGTGGAACATGCCTCCTGTCCCCATGTCACACGCCTGTCCCCTGTCCCTCACCTGTGCCCGTGTCCCCGCAGATCTCGCACGTGTGGAACTCAGCTGTTGTCCCTATCTCATACCTGTCCCTATGTCACTCCTGTCCCCGCAGATCTCCCAGGTGTGGAACTCGTCGCTGCTGCAGCTGCTGCGGGTGCTGCCGGCGCTGGGGCTGGCGCGGGGCGGGCGCCAGGTGCGCTCGGTGGAGCAGGAGGTGCTGTGGCGGCTGCGGCGCCTGCCCCTGCGCCGGCTGGTGCAGCTGGCGGAGCAGCTGGCGGGGCAGGGCGCCCCGGGGCCGCTGCTGCCCGAGGTGCTGCGCAAGCTGGAGCTGCGCTGGACCGAGCTCGAGGGCGCGCGCACCGTGGTGACGCTCATGGCCAAGGTGGGACACCTGTCCCCCGCCCTCATGGAGCGCCTGGAGGACAAGGTGGGGCCTGCACGCCTGGGTGTGGCACTGGGGGGGAGCCGGGCCACCTGGGGTCAGCGGTGCCGCCTGTCCTCTGTGTCCCCTCTCCCACCTGTGACCTGTCTCACCTGTCCCTGTCTCTACCAAGCTCTGGAGGTGGCTGAGCAGTTCTGTCTCTGTCCCGCCTGTCCCATGTCTCACCTGTCCCTAGGCCCTGGGGCTGGCAGAGCAGTTTGTCCCTGTCTCACCTGTCCATGTCTCACCTGTCCCTAGGCCCTGGGGCTGGCAGAGCAGTTTGACCCTGATGAGCTGCGCCGCGTGGCGCTGGCCCTGGCTGTCTCAGCTGTTCCACCTGTCCCTGTCTCACCTGTCCCTGTCTCAGCTGTCTCACCTGTCCCTGTCCCATCTGTCCTGTCTCACCTGTCCTGTCTCAGCTGTCTCACCTGTCCCTGTCCCACCTGTCCCCAGGCCCTGGAGCTGGCAGAGCAGTTTGACCCCGACGAGCTGCGCCGCGTGGCGCTGGCCCTGGCGCTGCAGCAGCGCCGCTGCGTGCCCCTGCTGCGGGCCCTGAGCTACCACCTGCTGCAGAAACCTGCTGAGCTGCCCCTGCCCGTGCTCACCGACCTGCTCTTCGCCTTCAGTGAGTGACAGGGACACTGCAGGGGGGCTGGGGACAGTCCTGGGGCTGGGAATTGCTGGGCTGGGCGACAGGGACACCTGCGGGGCCTGGGGACAAATCCTGGTTTGGTGTCACTGTCCCAGGGCTGGGAGTTGCTGGGCTGGCAGTGGGTGGGGGAATCCAGGTGAGCACTGGGGTCCCAAACCTGTCCTGTGCCAGCCAGGTGGGCCCGAGCAGCTGTTCCCAGTGGGCTGCCCCCGTGCTGGGTGGGAACAGGGGGCTGGGCACTGTGGGTCAGCCCAGGGTCACGGAGGAGGCCGTTCTAGGTGCCCTGTCACTCCAGGTGTCCCAAACCCCTGGGAGCTCAGCGTGAGGCCGTTCCGTCGCTCTGGGTGTCCCTCCCCAGCTCACCTGCAGCCCTTTCAGGCACTGGGAGGGCTCTCAGGTGTCCCTGGAGCCTCTCCTCTCCAGGTGACCGTCCCCATCTGTCACCTGTGGCATGGGGGGCACGGGACAGGGGCGCTCAGAGCCCCCTGAGCTGAGCTGTGCCCCCTGTCCCAGGCAAGCTGAGTTTCCAGCAGCCGCAGGTGCTGCACCGTCTGGCCCTGGAGCTGCAGCCCCACCTGGGCAGCCTGAGCCCGGCGCAGGTGCTGCGCTGTGCCCGCTCCTTCGGCAGCCTGAGCTGGCTCAGCCGGCCCCTGGCCGAGGCCATGGCCCAGGTGAGCCCTGGGGGGCAGGGGGGGACCTTATCTGGGACAGGGGGAACCTCACCTGAGCCTGGGGGACAAGGGGGACGTGTCCCTCCTGTCCCTGTTCTGGACAGCCCCACATTCCCATTTTCCCTGCAGTACTGCCTGGATAACACCCAGAGCCTGACCATCACCATCACCCAACCCCACATTCCTGTTTCCCTGACCCTCACCCAGCCCCACATTCCCATTTCCCAGCCCCACATTCCCGTTTCCCTGACCATCACCCAGCCCCACATTCCCGTTTCCCTGACCATCACCCAGCCCCACATTCCCATTTTTCCTGACCATCACCTAGCCCCGCATTCCCATTTCCCAGCCCCACATTCCCATTTCCCTGACCATCACCCAGCCCCACATTCCCGTTTCCCTGACCATTACCCAGCCCCACATTCCCATTTCCCTGACCATCACCCAGCCCCACATTCCCATTTCCCAGCCCCACATTCCCATTTCCCAGCCCCACATTCCCATTTTCCCCACAGTACTGCCTGGATAACTCTCAGAGCCTGACCATCACCCAGCTCTGCGGGATCCTCGTCTCCTTCGCCCGCCTCAACTTCCAGCCCAGCTCCAGCGAGGAGTTCTTCTCCATGGTGATGTCCCGGGGCTGGTTTGGGTGGGGAGGGACCCCAGAGACCCCCCCCAGCCACAGATCCCCCCCCAGAGCCTCCCAAACTCCCCCTTTCCCATGTCCTGGCACTCCAGGTGTCCCAAATCCCCCCCAGCTCCCTCTTTGGGCACTGGGAGAGGCCCTGGGTCTTCCCCCCAAGCTGTCACCTGTCGCAGAGCACAGGTGTTCCCCTGGCACGTTCCCATGGCAGAGGGGCTGTTGGATGGGGTGCCAGGGGCACTGAGAGGGCCCTGCAGCCCCCCTGAGGGGCACGGGGACAGCTGTGTGGCTGAGCTGGGCTCTGTGTGTCCCCTGCAGATCCACGAGCGGCTGCAGGGCCAGGAGCAGCAGCTGGACGTGCACCTGCTGGCAGACGTGGTGTGGTCCCTGTGCGTGCTGCAGCAGCCCCGGGCAGCCCACCTGTGCCAGGTGCTGTGCCCCGAGTTCCAGGCACGGCTGAGAGGTGAGCCAGGGGGCAGGGGGGCTGGGCACAGGGGGCTGGGCACAGCCCGGGCACCTGCCAGTGTCACAGGGGGGCTGGTCACAGCCTGGGCTGAGAGACAGGGGTTGGACAGGGCTGGGGATCACCTGTCCCTCGGGGTCATCTGTCCCACAGGGTCACCTGTCCCTCAGGGTTACCTGTTCCTCAGGTTTACCTGTCCCACAGGTTTACCTGTCCCACTGTTACCTGTCCCTCAGGGGTACCTGTCCCTCAGGGGTACCTGTCCCTCAGGGTCACCTGTCTCTTAGGGTTACCTGTCCCACTGTTACCTGTCCCACAGGATCACCTGTCCCTCAGGGGTACCTGTCCCACAGGGTCACCTGTCCCTCAGGTTTACCTGTCCCACTGTTACCTGTCCCACAGGATCACCTGTCCCTCAGGGGTACCTGTCTGTCAGGGTCACCTGTCTGTCAGGGTCACCTGTCCCTCAGGGTTACCTGTCCTGTCCCACAGCGTCACCTGTCCCCAGGTGCTGCTGGCACCTTCTGCAGCCCAGTCAAATTCGGTCCCTGTCCCCCCATGGCGGGGACCGGCCACCGGCTGCCACAGTGACCTCCGTGCCCACGAGCCCCGTGTCCCCTCCCGTGGGACCCGGGGGGTCAATGCCACTGGAGACATGGGGTCTGGGGTGCCAGGGCTGGGGGGCTTCTCTGGGGCTGCAGGGCACCTGGGGACAGCCCGTGTCACCCTCCATGGCTGCAGGGCACCTGGGGGCCGTTCCTGTGTCCCCGGGTGCCACCCGAGCGTGTCCCCACGCGTCCCACAGGTGACAGCTCCCCACGGGCACAGAGCTCGTGGCTGAAGCTGCTGCACGTCAATGCCACGGCCAGGCTGGAGGTGCCAGGCTACGAGGGGCCCTTCCTGCCCCCCGAGCTGCTGGGGGGGCACGGGGACAGGGACAAGGACAAGGACAAGGCCACCCCGCTGCAGCGGTGGCTGCGGGAGGCACTGCCGGGGGCACTGGGGGGCCCCGACCTCGTCCGGTACAACGTGAGCACCGTGTACGGCTGGGACATCGGTGAGTGCCACCTTCAGTGCCACCCCTGGGGCTGGCACCCACCCTGGGCACCCCTGGCCCTGTCACCCGCACCCCTGTGACCCCAGTTCCCCCAGCCCTGTCCCCCCATTACCTTCCTGTGTCACCCCTCAGCCCTGTCACGTTCCCCTGTCGCCCTCCAGCCTTGTCACCTTTCCCTGTCACACTCCTGCCACCCTCTGCAGCCCAGTCAAATTCGGTCCCTGTCCCTCAGTGTCGGGGACCGGCCACCGGCTGCCACAGCAAGCCCCGTGCTCCACGTGTCCCCTGTCCCCTGCCATGGGACCTGGGGAGGTGCATCCACACGGACACTGCCCCTCTGGGTGGCTCTGAGTCCCTGTCCCTCCCCAGGGTCACACTGTCCCCCTGGGTGGCTCTGAGTCCCCTGTCCCTCCCCAGGGACACACTGTCCCCCTGGGTGGCTCTGAGTCCCTGTCCCTCCCCAGGGTCACACTGTCCCCCTGGGCGGCTCTGAGTCCCTGTCCCTCCCCAGGGTCACACTGTCCCCCTTGTGTGGCTCTGAGTCCCCTGTCCCTCCCCAGGGTCACACTGTCCCCCTGGGTGGCTCTGAGTCCCTGTCCCTCCCCAGGGTCACACTGTCCCTCTAGGGTGGCTCTGAGTCCCTGTCCCTCCCCAGGGACACACTGTCCCCCTGGGATGGCTCTGAGTCCCTGTCCCTCCCCAGGGTCACACTGTCCCCCTTGTGTGGCTCTGAGTCCCTGTCCCTCCCCAGGGTCACACTGTCCCTCTAGGGTGGCTCTGAGTCCCTGTCCCTCCCCAGGGTCACACTGTCCCCCTGGGTGGCTCTGAGTCCCCTGTCCCTCCCCAGGGTCACACTGTCCCCCTTGTGTGGCTCTGAGTCCCCTGTCCCTCCCCAGGGTCACACTGTCCCCCTGGGTGGCTCTGAGTCCCCTGTCCCTCCCCAGGGTCACACTGTCCCTCTAGGGTGGCTCTGAGTCCCTGTCCCTCCCCAGGGTCACACTGTCCCTCTGGGTGGCTCTGAGTCCCTGTCCCTCCCCAGGGTCACACTGTCCCTCTAGGGTGGCTCTGAGTCCCTGTCCCTCCCCAGGGTCACACTGTCCCTCTGGGTGGCTCTGAGTCCCTGTCCCCTCTGTCCCTGCAGATGCCGAGGCGGTGCTGGACAGTGACAACAAACCTCTGCCCGTGAGGGACTACAGTGCTCCCCACCTGTCCCACTCTGAGGGGACAAAGCCACTGCCAGCGGGGGCCAGGAGGTGCGTGGGGACAGGGGGAGACAGGAGGGGGGACAGGAGGGTGACAGGAGGTGGGTGGGACAGGAGGGGCTCCCCAGGTGGGGAAAGGGGAGACAGTGGAGGGGACAGGCCGGGGACAGCAGGGGAAAGGGGGGGACAAGGGGAGGAAGAGGAGGGGAACAGGGAGGGGATGAGGAGGGGGAATAGAAAGGGTCAGTGGGGGAGAAGAGGTGGCAGGAGGGGGACAGGGAGGGGACATGGGACTGCAAGGGGACACAAGGTGATGGGAGGGCACTGCAGGGCCATCTCTGTGGGCTTGGGGTGCCCGTGCTCACGGCTGTCCCTGTCCCTGGGGTGCTTACAGCTGTCCCTGTCCCCGTGCTCACGGCTGTCCCTGGGGTGCCCGTGCTCAGTGTCCGTCCCTGTCCCCAGGGTGGCCGTGCTGCGCTGGGAGCTGCCGCAGTTCAGCTCTCGGGGCCGGGAGCTGCTGGGCCGGGGCTCCATGGCCCGAAGGCACCTCCGAGCTGCCGGCTTCCTGCTGGCCGAGGTGAGCGTGGCACACGCAGCAACAGCCTGCAGCAGCCTGAACACCCAGCGACAACACCCAGCAACAGCACCCTGCAACACCCAGCAACAACACCCAGCAACACCCTGAACACCCAGCAACATCCTGTAACATCCAGCAACACCCAGCAACACCCTGAACACCCAGCAACACCCTGAACACCCAGCAACAACACCCAGCAACAACACCCAGCAACACCCAGCAACACCCTGAACACCCAGCAACAACACCCAGCAACACCCAGCAACACCCTGAACACCCAGCAACACCCTGAACACCCAGCAACAACACCCAGCAACAACACCCAGCAACACCCAGCAACAACACCCAGCAACACCCAGCAACACCCTGAACACCCAGCAACAACACCCAGCAACACCCTGAACACCCAGCAACAACACCCAGCAACAGCCTGAACACTCTGTAACATCCAGCAACAACACCCAGCAACACCCTGTAACACCCACCCCAGGGCTGGGAACCCCCCCCAGGTCCCTGACAGCCCCTGTGTGTGCCCAGCACTGCCAGTGTCACCGCTGGGCCTGGCACCAGGTGACACATCCACCTGGCACTTGGACCCTGCCAGCCCTTCTCAGGAGAAATATTCCCAAAATAGCCCCAAAATGTTCCCAAAATATTCCCAAAGCGTTCCCCAGATATTCCCCAAATACTCTCCAGGTGTTCCCCAGATGCCACCTGGAGCTCCCCCTCGGGAGCAGAGCCCACCCCCATGCTGTGAGGTGTCCCCAGGTCTCAGGTGTGCCCTCACCTGTGCCCAGCCCAGGGAACAGTCCCCGTGGCCACCCTGGTGCCACCAGCCGGGTGCCATTGTCCCCCTGGCACACCTGGGCACAGCTGGCACGTTGGCACGGAGGCTGTGTCACCCCCTGGGGGCTGCCAGCTGCCCCAGCCCGGGGCTCAGCAGGGATGAGCCACCGTGATCCCCCCGGGCCACCTGCCAGGGGCTGGGGGGGACGGGGGTGACAGCGAGGTGACACAGACAGCTGATCCTGTGGGGTCATCCAGGATTAACCCCTGCGGGTAATTATAGCCCGGGGGGGTGTGACAGCCACGTGCCACCCCCGGGGTCGCTGCCAGCCCCTGCTCCCGTTGGCACCGTCACACCTGGGGGTGGTGGCACGTCCCAGGGTGGGCGCTGGGACCCTCCCGTGGCACAGCCAGGGCAGGACGGGAGGGGACACGGCTGGGACCCCGCGGCTGCTGCCACAGCCCTGCTGTCCCCTCCCTGCAGGTGCCACACTACGAGTTCCTGGAGCTGAAGCTGGAGCGGCAGCGCGTGGCCTACCTGAAGGACAAGGTGGCCAAGGCCCTGGCCAGTGACACGGCAGGGGACACGGCAGGGGACACGGCCACCTAGCCCGCCTCGCCTCATCGGCTGGCCCTGTCCCTGTGCCAATGTGAGCAGGTCACCGTGCCCAGGTGGCCACGTCACCACGGCGAGGTGGCCACGTCACCTGGTCACCGTGCCCAAGTGGGACCCCACAGTGAGGTCCCCGTGTCCCTGTGTCACTGTGTGACTGCTGCTCCGTGTCACCAACGGCTCAAATAAACACAGAACTGTGCAGGGATGGTGGCACAGGGGACAGCTGGCATTGAGGGTGGGTGGCACTGGGGATGGGAACATTGGGGACAGGTGTCATTTGGGACAACATATTGGGGATGGGTGTCATAGGGGACTTTGGGGACAGTGGGGATGGATGGCATTGGAGGCACATGACATTGGGGATGGTTGCCATCTGTGCCAGGTGTTGTTGGGACCAGGTGACATCCAGGCTGGGTGACGTAGGGGCTAGTTGGCATCATGGCCAGGTGACACTGGGGCTCGGTGACACTGATGCCAGGTGACATGGAAGCCAAGTGACATCCATGGTGGTTGGCATTGGGGTTGAGTGACATTGGGCTGGGTGATATTGGGGTCAGGTGACACTGGGGCCAGGTGACATTGGGGCTGGGTGACATTGGGAATGGTGACACCAGGGTGGGGTGGCACTGGGCAGGTGGCAGTGGAGCTGGGTGACATTGGGACTGGGTGACATTGGAGCTGGGTGACATTGGAGCTGGGTGATGGCAGGGACAGGTGACATTGGGAATGGGTGACATCAGGGTGGGGTGACACTGGGACCAGGTGACATTGGGGCTGGGTGACACTGGGAATGGGTGGCATTGGGAATGGGTGATAGCAGGAACCAGGTGACATTAGGTCTGGGTGACACTGGGAATAGCTGATACCAGGGTGGGGTGACACTGGGGCCAGGTGACACTGGGGCTGGGTGATGGCAGGGACAGGTGACACTGGGAATGGGTGGCATGGGAATGGTGGCATTGGGAATGGGTGATAGCAGGGATGGGTGACATTAGGAATGGGTGACATTGGGGCTGGGTGATGGCAGGAACAGGTGACATCGGGGCTGGGTGACATTGGGAATGGTGGCACTGAGAATAGCTGACACCAGGGTGGGGTGGCACTGGGGCCAGGTGACATTGGAGGTGGGTGATGGTAGGGACAGGTGACATTGGGGCTGGGTGACATTGGGAATGGTGGCACTAGGGTAGGGTGGCAGTGGAGCTGGGTGACATTGGGAATGGTGACACCAGGGTGGGGTGGCACTGGACGGGTGGCAGCGGGGGCGGTGCCATGGCTGTTGGTGGCACGTGGCTGTGCCCACCGCCCTGTGCCCCGTCCCCGGGGCCGCCGGTCTGAGCCGGGATCGGCAGCAGGAGCCACCCGCGGCCTTGATTCCCGATTATCCCGGGATTGTCCCCGGGGCACGGGGACAGCGACCGGGGCTGGCTCGGGCGGGGCTGGGGGGGCACCGGGGGCACCGGGACCCCGCGGGCCGGGGGTGTCCCTGCCGGGGGGGGGGGGGGTCACATCCCGGCCGTGTCCCTGTGGGGTCACGAGTCCCTGCACGGGGCAGGGGGACAAAGGGGCTCAGGACAGCCCTGGGGGTGACACAGTGGGACGGGTTAGTGACCACCGGGACCCCTCGGGCCCCAGGGAGGGGGACACGGGCGGCTGGGGGGGACACACGGTGACAGGGGGACACACACAGTGACAGAGAGGACACACACGATGCCGGGGGGGGGACACACGGTGACACAGGGGACACGGTGACACGGGACGCACGGTGACCAGGGGGGACGCACGGTGACAAGGGGGACACACGGTGACACGGGGGACACACACGGTGACACGGGGGACACACACGGTGACAGGGGGGACACACACGGTGCCAGGGGGGACCCGGCGGGCGGGAGCGGCTGCTGAGTCACCGCCCGGGGCCGTGCCTGGCACCGGCGGCGCGGGCACGGCCGGCCCGGGGGACAATGCCCGCGCTGATCCCGGTGCTCGGGGACACGGGGGGGACGCGCGGCTCCCTCCTGTCCCCCCCGGTGCCACCAGGCCCGCGCAGCCGCTTTGGGGGGCCCCGCCCCGCGTCCCCCCCGCCCCGGGACGCTCATCCCCCTTTCTGAGGAGACAAAGTGGGGGAAACTGAGGCCGGGCCCCGCCCTTCCCCCCCCCGGAGCTGATGCAAGCGCTGGGTGGGCCCGCGCCCCCGCCCCCGGGCACGGAGCCTCTATCGCGACAGAGCGGGGCCGGGCGGGACGCGGCTCCCGCTGACATCAGCCGGGCCGGGGCCCCCGCCCCCGCCGCAGCCCCGCCGATGCTCCCGCGCCGCCGCCGCAGCCGGAGCGGGGGGAGCGGGGCGGGCCGGCCCGGGGCGCGGCGCCGAGCCCGGAGAGCGCCCGGGAGCGGGGGGCGGCGCGGCCGAGAGCCAGAGCGGGATGCCGGAGGGAGCGGAGGCAGGTGAGGCCCGGGCGGAGCGAGGGTGAGGAGGGAGAGGAAGGACGGGAGCGGAGCCGCGGGGCTGCGGGACGGGGCCGGAGAATGGGGATGGAGCGGGGCGAGGATGATGGAGCGGCGGGATGAAGGACGGAGCCGGAAGGATGAAGGACGGAGCGGAAAGGACGGAGCGGGAGGATGAGGATGGAACAGGAGGATGGAGCCGGTGGGATGAAGGACGGAGCAGGGAGGAGGGAGCCGGAGCCGCCAGGGTGGAGATGGAGAGATGAAAGGAAGAGCGGGAGCCATGGAGGGATGGGGATGGAGCAGGGGATGAAGGACGGAGCGGGGAGGGCTGCAGGATGGGAGGATGAGGATGGAGCGGAGGGAAAGGTGGGTCGAGGTGGGGGATGAAGGACAGAGGTGCAATGGTGGAGCTAGAGGATGAGGATGGAGCCGGGGGATGAAGGACAGAGCAGGAGGGACGAGGATGGAGCCGGGGGATGAGGAACAGAGCCCGACGATGAGGAGGGAGCGGGGAATGAGGGGCAGGGCGGGAATGACGGAGCCGGAGGATGAGGATGGAGCGGGGGGATGAGGATGAGGATGGAGCGGGAGGATGAGGATGAGGATGAGAATGGAGCGGGAGGATGAGGATGAGGATGGAGCGGGAGGATGAGGATGAGGATGAGGATGGAGCGGGAGGATGAGGATGAGGATGGAGCGGTCGGACGCGGCCCGGCCGGGGCTCTCGGCAGCCGCCGCCGCCCGGGCTCGGGCCTGGCGGTACCGGGGGGCTCCGGCCCGGCCCCCCGGCGGGGCACGGGCACTTTGGGGACCTCGCTGCGGGGTCACCACCCTGAACCCCGGAACCCGGCGGGGGTCGGCAGCGGGCTGTGCCCCCCCGTACCGGACCGGGAGGTGCTGCTGGGACTGGGGGCTGAGCCTCGGCCCCCCCCAGGGTGGGAAACTGAGGCACGGCCCAAGGTCACCGCACAGCGCTGTCCCCGGGGGCCACTGTCACGCGCGGGGGGGGCTGGGGACACCGGGAGCACCGCCAGGGTCACCCGCGCCTCCTGCGGGGCTGGCGACAGCGGGGACAGGGAGGGGACACAGCCCAGGGTCGCCCCGTGCCCCCCAGAGCTGGGGGTCCCCAATAAAGGGGCGAGGGTCCGGTTTGTGCGGGGGGGGGGGGGGGTCGGGGTGTGCCGGGGGACCCCAAACGGCCCCGGGGTGTGACGGGGACAGGAACATCCCCCCCAAATGAACCTTTGGGGGGTCCCCCGCACGTGGCGGGGGGGGTTGTGCCGGACCGAACCATTGCAGACCGATGGGGGGGGATCGGCGGCACCTGCCCCGCAAATCCCCGCCAGGCCCCGCCCCCTCCCGGCTCCCCCCGCGCCGCCCCTCCCCCCCACCCCTTTATAACGCCCGGGGGGGGCGCGGGGTCGGCGCTGCAGGAGGGGCCGGGGGCGATCGCGGCTCCGAACGCGCCCGCCCGACCCATGGAGCCGTGCCCGGGGGCCTCAGGTGATGCTGGGGGGGCTCGGGGGGCTTGTCGGGGTTGGGGTGGGCGTGGTGGGGCTGAGCACCCCCAAACTGAGCGCAGGGTGTGGGCACGGGGCTCCTGGGGAGGGGGCTGTGAGGGAGCCCCATACAGGGCGTGGGGGGGTCTGGGTTGGGGTCCCGCCCTGGTGTAACCGCGTGGCCCCCACAGACAGGGGTGTGGGGACGGGCGGCCGCTGCTGTGCCCCCCCAGTGTCCCCAGACCTGCAGGGACCCTGCCCAGGTGCTCGGGATGGGCCTCACCTGTTCCCCCGGCCCTGCGTGGGTGGGGTGACACCAGCCCCCCCCCCCCCCAGGGCACTGCCCCAGGTGTCCCCCCTTCCACCTCACAGGGTGACCCTGGGGGGCTGTGGCACTCAGGGCTGTCCCCTCTCCCCGCGGTGACACTGTGGCACTTAGGGCTGTCCCCTCTCTCCATGGTGACACTGTGGCACTCAGGGCTGTCCCCTCTCTCTATGGTGGCACTCAGGGCTGCCTCTCTGTCTATGGTGACACTGTGGCACTCAGGGCTGTCCTCTCTCTCTATGGTGGCACTCAGGGCTGCTGCCCCTCTGTCTATGGTGACCCCGGTGGGGCTGTGGCACTCAGGGCTGTCCCCTCTCTCCACGGTGACATTGTGGCACTCAGGGCCGTCCCCGCTGTCTGTGGTGGCACTCAGGGCTGTTCCCTCTGTCTATGGTGACACTGTGGCACTCAGGGCTGTCCCCTCTCCCCGCGGTGACACTGTGGCACTCAGGGCTGTCCCCTCTCTCTATGGTGGCACTCAGGGCTGCCCCTCTGTCTATGGTGACCCCGGTAGGGCTGTGGCACTCAGGGCTGTCCCCTCTCTCCGCAGCGCCCCCGCCGATGCCGGCCAAGCAGGAGGCTCGCCCCCCGCCCGAGGGGGCCAGCTGTGAGCCCGGCGCCGCCGCCGCCGCCCCCCCCGGCTCTCCGTGCCGCCCCCCGCCCGCGGAGCCGCTGGACGCGCGCATCGTGATGGGCGAGGAGACGCGCAGCGCGCCGCCCGAGCCGCGGGGCGCGCCCCCCGTGCCTTGCCCCTTCCCCGCGCCCCCCAAGGAGCCGCCCCCGGGCCGCCCCCCCGCGCTCGACCCCGAGCTCTTCTTCACGGCGCCCTCGACGCCGGTGCGGGCGGGGGGGCCGCGGCCGGGGCCGCCCGAGGAGCCGACGGACGCGGACAGCGAGGGGCTCTGCTCGCCCCCCACGTCCCCCTCGGGCTCCTACATGACGGCCGAGGGCGGCAGCTGGGGCTCCTCGGGCACCGCCAGCACCTCCCCGTCCTGCTCCCCCAACCTGGCGGCCGAGGCCGAAGGCCTGGGGGAGGCCGAGGGCGAGGCCGAAGGGCTGGGGGGGGCCCTGGGGCTGCCCCTCGGCCTGGGGGACCCCCCGGCCTTCCCCCCGCTGTCCCCCGAGGAGGAGGATGACGACGAGGACGATGATGACGAGGACGGGCCCTTCGCGCCGCCGGGCTGTGCGGATGACGAGGATGAGGATGACGATGATGAGGACGGGCAGACGCCGGAGGAGGAGGATGAGGACGAGGGCTCGGGGCTGATCCCGGCGGCGCTGCTCCCGTTCCGGGGCAGTCTCCTCTTCCAGGCCGAGGCCGTGGAGATCTCGCCCCGGGCCGCCCCCGAGGAGGAGGAGGAGGAGGATGAAGGCAGCACCTCGGCGTCCTTCCTGCGCTCGCTCTCCGAGAGCTCCATCCCCGAGGGCGGGGACGAGGCCTTCGCCTTCCGCGACGACACCGACGCCTCCTCGGACTCGGCCGCCTACGACGGGGACGAGGACGAGCGGCTCTACGGCAGCGAGCGGCACGCGGGGACACCGGCGGGGACACCGGCGGGGACCCCCCCGGGCTCCCCCGCGCCCCCCGGCGTGGAGCTGCACCTGCGGGCCGGGTCCCCGTGCCCCGGCACAGCCCCGGCACCGCCCGGCGGGGACGCGCAGCTGGACGGCCGCGCCCGTGTCCCCGTCACCGCCTTTGTCCCCATCGCCGCGGCGCGGCCCCCGCCCGAGCCCCCCGAGGGGGCGGCGGCGGCCACAGAAGGTTCTGGAACAGCGCCGGGACCGTGCCCGGAGCTGGCAGGGACCGGCCCTGTGCCCCCGGCCCCGGGGCTCTGTGCCAGGGACCCCCAGAGCCACCAGCCGGGGGACACCAACGGGGACGGGCCTGGCGGTGACAGCGATGGTGACGACGACCTCGAGCTCAGCGCCGGGACAGTGGGGAGCGCCGGTGGCCACAGCGAGCTGGGATCTGCAGCCACCGCCCTGGGGACAGCAGTGACACCGACCCCTCTGGATGAGATGGACGCTGCAGACAATGACACGATGGCACCAGTGACACCGACCCCTCTGGATGAGATGGACACTGTGGCCAATGACGTCGTGACACCAGTGACACCCGGCCTGGTGGACACTGACCTGGTGGCGCCAGTGACACCCGGCCTGGTGGACTCGCTGGACACGGACCTGGTGGCACCAGTGACACCAACCCCCCTGGACGAGATGGACGCTGCAGCCCCCAGCCCGGTGACGCCCAGCCCGCCTGACACTGACATGGTGACACCGGGGACACCAACCCCGCTGGATGAGATGGATGCTGCAGATGCTGATGTGGTGACAGCCAGCCTGATGGACAGCGCAGCCCCCAGCCCGCCAGACGAGCAGGACACTGTGGCCACTGACATGGTGACACCAGGGACACCGACCCTGCTGGACACCACAGATGCTGATGTGGTGACAGCCAGCCTAATGGACAGCACAGCCACCAGCCTGGTGGCACCCAGCCCGTTGGATGCTGCAGCCCCTGATGGAGTGGCATTGGTGACACCAAGCCCACCAGATGAGCCAGACACTGTGGCCACCAGCTTGGTGGCGCCAGTAACAGCCAGCCCTCCAGATGAGCTGGACACCGTGGCTACCAGCCTGGTGACAACAGTGACACCCAGCACACCACATGAGCTGGACATCACGGCCACTGACCTGGTGACACCAACCCCACTGGTGACAGCCAGCCCCCTAGATGAGCCCGATACTGCAGCCACCAGCCTGGTGACACCAGTGACACCCAGCCCACCACATGAGCTGGACATCATGGCCACTGACCCGGTGGCAGAGGTGACACCCAGCCAGCTGGACAAGATGGAAGCTGTGGACGCTGTCCTAGTGACACCCACTCTGAAGGATGCTGTGGCCACTGACTTGGTGACACCAGTGACACCCACCCTGATGGCCAGTGTGGCCACCAGCCCGGTGACATCGCCCCCCATGGATGAGAGTAATGCTGCAGCCATTGACCTGGTGACATCGGTGACACCACTCCCCATGGATGAGAGTAGCACTGTGGCCACCAGCCCGGTGACATCGGTGACACCTGCCCCGATGGCCACCACAGACGCTGCCCCAGTGACCCCAAGCGTGATGGACACTGCGGACACCAGAACGGTGACATCGGTGACACCGAGCCCCCAGGATGAGACGGCCACCGCGACCACTGAGACGGCCCCCGTGACCCCTGACCTGAAGGACACCGTGACCCCTGCTGCAGTGACCCCTGACCTGAAGGACACCGTGACCCCTGCTGCAGTGACGCCCAGCCTGAAGGACACCGTGACCCCTGACCTGAAGGACACCGTGACCCCCGACCTGAAGGACACCGTGACCCCTGCTGCAGTGACCCCTGACCTGAAGGACACCGTGACCCCTGCTGCAGTGACCCCTGACCTGAAGGACACCGTGACCCCTGACCTGAAGGACACCGTGACCCCTGACCTGAAGGACACCGTGACCCCCGACCTGAAGGACACCATGACCCCTGACCTGAAGGACACCGTGACCCCTGCTGCAGTGACCCCCAGCCCGATGGACGCTGTGGCCACCACCCCGGTGACCCCCAGCCCCCCGGGCGCTGTCCCTGCCCCGTGTCCCCCTGCCCGGGCCGTGTCCCCCGTGGCGCTGGCAGCCCGCGAGTCCCCCGCTGTCCCCGCGTGTCCCCTGGCACGGGCACCGCTGTCACAGCGCCCTGGGGACATCCCTGAGGAGCGGGGGGACGCGGCCCCCGCCCCTGCCGAGGGTTCGTCCCCGGCCCGCACCGGCGCCGGCTCTGTCACCGTCCCCGCGGGGGGAGAGGCCGCGCCGAGCCCCGAGGAGGAGGAAGAGGAGGAGGAAGCAGAGGATGAGGATGAGGATGCGGCCCCCGCGCCCCCCTCGCCGCAGTTCACGGCCTCGGAGCGGGAGGTGTTCGTGGGGACCCCCCCGGCGCCCCCCGAGCTGCTGCCACCACCCGGTGCCTTTTCGGGGCGCGGGGCCGGCCCGGGGGTCCCCGCCCCGCTCCCGGGGGTGCCGCCCCCCGCCCCCCGGCCGGGCCCCGCGCCCCCCGGCCCCGCTGCAGGGGACACCGATGCCAAAGGCCCCCCGAGCCCCCCCGAGCGGCGGCAGGAGGAGGAGGAGGCGGCCGTGGGGGGGGTCGCCCCCAGCCCCCTCCCCGCTGCGGGGCCGCCCCCTGAGCCCCCCCGCCCTGCGCCCCCCAAACTCAGCCAAGTGCCTCCCCCCAGGGCCCCCCCCGGCCAGGAGCCCCCCCCGGGGCTGCCCCTCTCCAGGAAGCACCTCGAAGGTAAGAGACCCCCCCCAAAACCCCCCTGGCTGTGGGACGGGGGCGGGGGGACTTGGGGGGGTCCCTGGGTGCAGCCCCACGGGGGGGTTTGGGGGGTACCACCAGCTCAGCCCCCCTTCCCATGGGGCATTGGAGCCAGGGTGGGCACCCGGGGGGCTGGGGGTGCCTTGGGGGGTCCCAGGGTGGGTTCTGGGGGTGCCTTTGGGGGATCCCGGGTGAGCAGGCAGAGCTGAGCCCCCAGAGGGGTTCTGGGGGGTGCCTTTGTGGGGTCCCAGGGTGGGCAATGGGGGTGAGCAGGCAGAGCTGAGCCCCCAGAGGGGTTCTGGGGGTGCCTTTGGGGGGTCCCAGGGTGGGCAATGGGGGTGAGCAGGTGGGGCTGAGCCCCAGAGGGGTTCTGGGGGTGCCTTTGGGGGATCCCGGGTGAGCAGGCAGAGCTGAGCCCCCAGAGGGGTTCTGGGGGTGCCTTTGGGGGGTCCCAGGGTGGGCAATGGGGGTGAGCAGGCAGAGCTGAGCCCCAGAGGGGTTCTGGGGGTGCCTTTGGGGGGTCCCAGGGTGGGCAATGGGGCTGAGCAGGCAGAGCTGAGCCCCCAGAGGGGTTCTGGCCCCCCAGCTCAGCCCCTGTGCCCCCCAGCCCCCCAGGCGCCCCCGCAGAAGGAGCCGGAGCCCCGGGGCCGGGCGGGGGTCCCGGGGGCGGGGGCGGCCCGGGCGCCCCCCCGGGGGTCTCTGCAGTCCGAGTCGAGCTCGTCCAGCGAGGCTGAGCCCCCCCGCCCCCCCCCCGGCCCCCCAGCGCTGCCAGCCCAACCACCGAGGTGAGGGGGGGTCCCGGGGGTGCCCCCGCCTTTGGGGGGCCCGGGAGCCCCTCTCACACCCCCCCCCCCCGATCTGTGCAGGGTCCGGGAACGAGTCCGAGAGCAACGACGAGTCCATCCCGGAGCTGGAGGAGCCCGAGGGCTCGGAGCTGCCCCCTGCCCAGCCCCAGGTGCGCTCTGGGGGGTTTGGGGGGTGCTGGGGACCCCCGGGTGTGGGGACGCCGCTGACCCCCCTCCTGTGTGGCAGGTGCCCCTCGGCCACGGCCTCGGGCCCGGGGAGGAGCCGCTCAGCAAAGCCAAGCAGAGCCGCAGCGAGAAGAAAGCCCGAAAGGTGGGGGGGCCCTGGGGCTGGGGGGGGTTCCTGGGGCCGCCCCTCGGGGCCGGGGTCCGATCCCGGGTTTGGGGAGGGGGCCAGGCCTGGGAGGGGCAGATCCTCACTCCGGGGTGGGTCCCCGCCGTGGGTTGGGGGTCCCATCCTGCCCGTGCTGAGGGGCAGCATCCCCCGTGCCCGGCTCTGTTCCCCCGGGGATTTGGGGTGCCGCGGGGGGCTGTGCCTCCCCCGGCGCCGCGGGGGCTCACTCGGTGCGCCCCCAGGCCATGTCCAAGCTGGGGCTGCGGCAGATCCACGGCGTCACCCGCATCACCATCCGCAAGTCCAAGAACATCCTGTTCGTCATCTCCAAGCCCGACGTGTTCAAGAGCCCGGCCTCCGACATCTACATCGTCTTTGGGGAGGCCAAGGTGGGCTCGGGGGGCTCGGGGGGGGTTGTTCCTGGCTCGGGGGGGCTCTGGTGACCCCGTGTCTCCCCCAGATCGAGGACCTGTCCCAGCAAGTGCACAAGGCGGCGGCCGAGAAGTTCAAGGTGCCCCTGGAGCACTCGGCGCTGGTGACCGACGCCGCTCCCGCCCTGGCCATCAAGGAGGAGAGCGAGGAGGAGGAGGAGGTGGGTGGGGGGCTCTGAGACCCCCCGGGGTGCTGGGGAGGTGACAGTGCTGTGACAGGGATGGAGGGGCAGGTGTTGAGCTGGGGATGGCTGAGGTGATGGAGGGTGTGCAGGGGGGTCTGCGGCATTCACACATTCTGGGGGTGTGCCCCGGGGGGGTCTCACAGCGCTGTGCCCCCTCCCCAGGTGGACGAGACAGGCCTGGAGGTGCGGGACATCGAGCTGGTGATGGCCCAGGCCAACGTGTCCCGGCCCAAGGCTGTGAGAGCCCTGAGGCACAACAACAACGACATCGTCAACGCCATCATGGTGAGCGGGGGGCTGAGACCCCCTCCTCCCTTTTCCCCGGGGGAATTGGGGCTGAGACCCCCTCTCCCTTTTCCCCGGGGGAATTGGGGCTGAGACCCCCTCCTCCCTTTTCCCCGGGGGAATTGGGGCTGAGACCCCCTCCTCCCTTTTCCCCGGGGGAATTGGGGCTGAGACCCCCTCCTCCCTTTTCCCCGGGGGAATTGGGGCTGAGACCCCCTCTCCCTTTTCCCCGGGGGAATTGGGGCTGAGACCCCCTCTCCCTTTTCCCAGGGGGTTTTGGGGCTGAGATCCCTTTCCTCAGCAGGAATTGGGGCTGTAACTCCCCCCTATTCCCAGGGGAATTGGGATTGGGGCTGTGACCCCCCTCTTCCCATCAGGAATTTGGGGTGACCCCGCTATTCCTGCCTCTGCTCTCTCCCACAGGAACTGACCATGTAGCAGCCGGGGGTGCCCTGGCCCCCTGTAGAGATGCACAGAGCCCCCCCAGACCCTTCCTCCCGCCCCCCATCCTCCTCCTGGCCCCTGGACTGCTCAATAAAGGCCTCCTGCACCCCTTGGATCGCACCGAGCCTCCCAGGCCTCGTTTGGGGGGCTTGGGGAGCCCCTTTGCCAGCAGTGGGATTGGGGGGCAGTGCCTGGGGCTGTAACTGGGATGATGGGGAGGTGGAAGGGACAGGGTCTGCATCCTTGGGGATCAGGGATAACCCTTCCCCTCCAGATCTGGGGCATGGCAATGAGGCCCCTGAGCCCCAAGGGAAGCTGGGGAGGGAGGGAACCCTTGGTCCCCAAATCCCAGGGGTCTCAGGGACCCTCCCCTGCTCTCCATTTTCTGGGTGTTGGAAGGGGAAAGGTGCAGGAGGGGACGCTTTGTGTGCCCCAGGTGAGTCCCTGGAGGTGCCTCAGCTCCCAGGACACCTGAATTCCAGAGGGAAGGGTTGGGGTGCCCTGGGAAACGTGGGGTCACCAGTGCGGTAACGGTGTGGGGGACACCCCGGTGTGGGCAGGGTGACGCGGGCAGAGGGATTTGGGGGCACTGGGGGGGGATTTGGGGCCGAGGCCTCTGGAATGTTCTGGATTCCCAAAGTGCTGAGTCAGCGTACGGCCCCAAAGGGGGAGGAGCCAGAGCCCCTGGGCGTGGCTGTGGGGCAATGGCCCCTCCCAGGCCCATCTGGGGACCCCACAACCAGGGGATGCACACAAAGGGGGCTCTGGGGGTCCCACCGAGCTCCTCTCCCCAGCAGGACCCCGGGGTGGGTGAGGAGGGGGCAGTGACTGGGGGGAATCCCAGTCTGGGGCAGCTGCAATGTTCAGGAATGTTCCAGTACCATGGATGAGAGGGTGAAAGAATTCACATTGTGGTAAAACTTCATTTGGGGGGGCAGTTCTGGGGGAGCCACTGTGCAAACTGTAAACTGGGGAGGGGGGAGCAGATCCAGCACCCTGGGAACAGACCCCAACCCTCAGGAGCAGATCTGTCCCTCTGGGAGGAGACCTGCCCCCAAAACCCCAAACCAGCTCTGTGTCAGCTGGAGCCCCTGGAGCTGTTAAGGGGGCTGGGGCACTACAGACACCCCGTGGGACCCCCACAGGAGGGGTCTGGGGTCCTTCCAAGGGCTGCTCCATCTTCCAGCATCTCCTTCAGGGCACAGGTTGGTGTTTTTGGGTCCCCCTGGGGCAGATCCATATTCCATGTCCCCTCCAAGGGCAGCTCCATGTCCCAGGATCACCTTGGGATCAGCTCCACATTCATGTCCCCACAGGGGGCAGCCCCAGGTCCCCCCCGGGGGTGTCTCTGTGTGCCAGGTCCCCCCGAGAGCAGCTCCTGTCCCCCCTCGGGGGTGTCTCTGTCCCGGGGGTGACCGTGCCCCGCGTTCCCGGGCTGCCTCAGTTCGAGTCCCGGTCCAGGCTGCAGCCCAGGGCCTCGATGTCGCTGCTGATGTGGGAGATCATCCTGTCCCACTCGTCCTCCTCGGAGGGCACGGACTGCTCGTCCGAGCTGCCGGCGGCGGTGCCGTTGGAGGCGGAGGCGGGGCCCAGCGAGCGGCGGTAGCGGCCGAAGCTGTCGGTGATGATGCCGCGGCCGTCCTTGACGCCGATGGTCTCCAGGAAGTTCTCGAAGTGCTGGCTGTCCTTCTCGGGGATGAAGGGCCGCAGGCCTGGGGACACGGCAGGTCAGTGCTGGGGCTCCTCGCCATTCCTGAGCCCCTTGGGAGGGACAGGGACCCCCAGGGTGCCCCGTTCACTCACACCTGGGGCTGCAGCCACTGCTCACCGAGGGCAAAATCCGGCTAACGTGGCATTTTCTGAGCTCCAAACCATCTAATTCCTCACCCGCCACCCTGCTGGACTTATCCCAATGATTTTTCCCATCAGGGACATCTGTCCTGTCCCCTCACTGTCCCCAGGGGTGAGGGGGACCACGTGAGACACACTACTCCTGTTCTGTGGGCATTTTAAATTCCTGACTCCCTTTTCCTTGGCCAGGTGCGAGGACACCAGGTGTGGTCAGACACTGCTCCTGTCCTGGGAGGATTCTGTGTTCCTGACCCCTTTTCCTAGGATATCAGAGGCCAGGGGGAGGAGGTCTCCTGGCCTGAGATTTCCAGGTCTGAATCAAATTGCCTGGCTCTGGAGGAGGTTTCTAGGTTTGGGAGAGAGTCTGGAGGAGGTTCCCAGGTCTGGGTTAGGGTGCCTGGATCTGGAGGAGGTTCCCAGGTCTGGGTTAGGATGCCTGGATCTGGAGGAGGTTCCCAGGTGCTTCACAGGCAGGTGTGAGCAGGGAACAGCTCCGAGGAGAGCCTGAAGCTGCGGCATGAGCTGGGCTGGATGGCCCAGCCGCCCTCAGGAACGAGGAACGCACAGGTGAGCTCTCCATGGCTCCTTGGGGTGCCTGGGGAGGTGCTGCTGGGATTTCTGGGGGGCCCTGCTCCTTGGGGTGCCTCCCAAGCCAGGACAGCCCATGATTCTGGAAGGCCCCAGCTCCTGAGGGCACACTAAGGCTCCCAGGAGATGGATTGATGGATTGGGATGTTTCTCTGGTGGTGGCACCCCAGGGCCCCCCTGCACCCTCAGCCCTGTTCTCCTGGCCCTGGAGCCATGCCCCACTCACCCAGGAGCAGGAATTTCCTGCTGTCCCCGTAGAGCTGCTTGAGGTTGATGCAGAACTCGTGGATGGAGGCGCCGTTGCGGTACTCGTGCAGCAGCATGGCGAACTGCTGGATCTCCTGCGAGGACAGCTTGGTGCGCAGCTGTGGGGACAGCACGGGCTGCTGGCACCTGCCGTGGGCTGGCAGGGACAGGGCAGGGACAGGGGGAGCTGTGGGGACAGCACGGGCCTCTGGCACCTGCCATGGGGCTGGGAGGGACAGGAACCTTGGGGGACAGCATGGGCCTCTGGCACCTGCCACGGGCTGGCAGGGACAGGGCGGGGACAGGAACCCCAGGGGACAGCACGGACCTCTGGCACCTACCAAGGGGACATGGATGCTGGGAAAGGGAAAAGGGTGAGGGGAAAATGCTTCTCCCACAGTAGCAGAGTCCAGAGGAGGCCCTGGAGCTTCTCTGCTCTGGAGCCCGGCTGGGAGAGCTGGGAATGTTCCCCTGGAGAGGAGAAGCTCCAGGGAGAGCTCAGAGCCCCTGGCAGGGCCTGGAGGGGCTCCAGGAGAGCTGGAGAGGGACTGGGGACAAGGCATGGAGGGGCAGGACGCAGGGAATAGCTCTCACTGGAAAAGTGGCAATTTAAATTGGATACTGGGATGAAATTCCTGGCTGGGAGGGTAGTGAGGGACTGGAATGATTTCCCAGAGAAGCTGTGGTTACCCCATCCATGGAAGTGCCCAGGTGGGTTTGGATGGGGCTTGGAGCAGCCTGGGTTAGTGGAAGGTGTCCCTGCCATGGCAGGATGGGATGGGCTCATCCTCACAGCCCCTTTCCCCCAAACCATCCCATGGTTCCATGACACGAGCCCAGGATCAGGCCCTCCAAGCCCAGCCTGGCTGGGAAGGACGAGGATGAGCTGCTCCTGCAGCTCCTGCCCCCAGGCCTGATCCCAACCCCAAATCCCAATCCCAGGGCCCAGTCCCAGCTCCCACCGTCATCATGTAGTCCTGGAGCAGCTCGGTGGCCGTGGTGCTGAGCTCGCTCTCGCTGGCCGTGGTGACGTGCGGGGACGGGCGGGCAGAGAAGGAGGACGGGGACGTGTCCCCTGCTTCCAGCGTGTCTGCAAAGGAACTGACACCCCAGCAGCAGGGTCAGCTCTCCAGGGACCCCTGGGCAGGTGCTGCTGGGGGGCTTGGCAGGGCCAGGACCCTTGGGGTGCCTCCCAGCCCAGGACAGTCCATGGTTCTGGGAGCCCCCGGCTCCTGAGGGCACCCCAGGACTGGTGGAGAACTGAACGCTGCTTTGGTGACAGTGACAGCAAAGCCCTGTGTGGGGAATTATCCCTCTGGCTGCTTCATTCCTGGGAATACAGGGAAAAATCCCCATGCTCCCTATCTTGGGCTTAAATGTGCAATTTTCAATGAGGTTCCTAATCCTCCATGTTAAACATTCCTGGAGCATCCCTCAATGTTAACCGCTGGTTTGTGTGTGAGGATTTCATCCCACAAACACTGCCCATGTTTCCAGGACGGAGAAGTGTCCCAAATAACCAGTTTTGGGGAAAACCCTGCTCTCAGCTGCAGCTGCTGACCCTGCACTGTGCTGACACAGGGATGTGACTCCTGGAATGCTGAGGGCAGAACAATCCAGGCCCAGGACCCGTGCCAACCCCCCAGGCCTGGCCAGGCTCAGCTGAGCTCCCCAGGGTGCTGAGGGCAGCAGATCCGGGTTAATCCCAGCTCCAGGGGCCAGGGATCACTCACAAAGTGCTGGCATCTGCCTCGAAGGGCTCCTTCACGTCCACCTTGGTGGAAGAGTCATCTGCAGGGGAAAATGTGGGAGATGGAGTGTGAGAGGCGTGAACTTGGTGCTCTCCCAAGCCGGGAGTGACACAAAGTGATTCTGACATGGCTGGAGGGGAGGAGGCCAGGAATGAATGACCAGGTAAGAGGAAACGGCCTCAGGTTGTGCCAGGGGAGCTTCAGGGTGGATCTCAGAAAGATTCCTTCATGGGAAGGGTGGTCAGGCACTGGAACAGGATGCCCAGGGAGGGGGGGAGTGCCCACCCTGTAGATGTGGCACCTGGGACATGGGCAGTGGTGGCCTTGGCAGGGCTGGGGGTTGGGTGGGCTTGGGGGTTCCTGAGGCTTTCCCAACCTCAGCCACTCTTGGCTATGGCTGCGTGTAGCCCCAGAGGGATGACGGGGGTTCCTGCAGCTTTCCCAGCCCCAGTCTCTCCCAGCTGTGACTCTCTGTGACCCCAGGGAGGTGCTGGGGGACAGGAGCACCCCGCCCAGGGCACACGCACCGCTGTGCAGGGACAGGTGCTGGGGGTTCCTGCAGCTTTCCCAGCCCCAGTCCCTCCCAGCTGTGACTCTGTGTGACCCCAGGGAGGTGCTGGGGGGCAGGAGCACCCCGCCCAGGGCACACGCACCGCTGTGCAGGGACAGGTGCCGGGTCGGGGTCGAGGCCCCGTCGAAGATGGCGCGGTCCAGGAAGTCGATGGTGGACTCGGTGTAAACGATCTGGAAGACTTGGCTGAGCAGGGAGCACAGCTCCTCAGCACCCACCTGGAACAACACAGGGAGCTGTGGCAGAGCCCAGGCAGGGACATCCCCTCTCCCTCTCCCTCTGTGGGATGGGTGCTGGGCCGCCATGAGGACAGGGAAGGCACAGAGCCCAGGTCTATCACCCTCCCATCACGCCCACCAGGTTGATGCTGGAGCATCCCAGCATCCCCACCCAGCAGCAGGAGCTGGGATGCTCCAGCATCAACCCTGGAGCCCCCACATTCTGTGCTGAGGCTCCCCCATGCAGCTCCCTGGGATTTTGGCTCATCCCAGAAGAATGCCAGAGCGAGGAATGAGGGCAGTGAAGCTCCACCCTCAGTGGAGATCAGAGAGGCTGAGACTGGAATCCCTGGATGCAGACACTGGATGAAACAAATTCCCAGGTCAGCACGGGGAAAACACCCCAATCAGCAAATGCCCATTGTGGGATTGTCCTCATGGATTCTGGGCTGCTGCAGAAGGTTCTGGATGACAGGGACAAGGGAAATGCTTCTGGAGACCCTCCTGTGTCCCAGGGCTGGCACAGGGATCAGGACTCCTTCTGCAAGTGCTCCAGCAATGCCCAAACACACCTGGCATCCCTAAATCCGTCCCACGAGGTGTGAGAGCAGGGAAGGATCCAGACACACAGCAGGACTTGGCCACTGTGGATTTTGTGGCTCCACCACCTGAGAGCCAGAACCCCGCAGCAATCCCAGTGACTCAGAGCCCAGGCTGGGTGCCGCCAGGGCTCCATGGAGCAGTGAGAGCCATCCCCACCTTGTTCTCTGTGGCCAGCACCACCAGGCAGCAGCACTCCAGGGGCCCCCCTGCACTCTCCGACAGCGAGCCCGACGTCAGCGCCTTGGAGCCCTCGGCACACAGGCTCTGGCTGGGCGAGATCCCGGGATCCTGAGCTGAGGGGAGAGCACAGGTGAGGCCGGGGAGGGCGTGGGAAGGAGTCCTGCAGGTGAGGAAGGGCTCTGAAGCAGCATGGGATGAAAAGCCTCCAGTTTGGAGCTGGGTTTGACAGCTGTCCAGCTGTTTTCACAGCTCAGAACTCCATCACCAGATTTCCAGCCCCTGAGGTGTTTATTCCTTTATTCCACAGTCCAGCCAGGAGGTCTGTACTCAGATAAATCCCTGGCTCAGCCCTCCCCTGCCTAAACCTCCAGTTGGTTTAGGGGGCTCCCCACGCTCCCCAGCTCCCCAAACCATGCAGGTGTGACACGCACAGGACAGGGACTGAGGTGTCACAGAACCCTCATGGGATGCTCTGGGTTGGAGAGACCTTGAAGACCCCCCCAGCCCCACCCCCTGCCACAGGCAGGGACGTCTCCCACAGTCCCAGGTGGCTCCCAGGGGACAATCCCAGCCCCACGGGCTCAGCTCACCTGTCTTGAGCACCACCAGGTGTGCGGAGTCGTCCCGGATGTAGGAGACGGAGGCGATGTCGTGGATGGGCACCCTGAGGATCAGGTCCTCCCCGTCCCTCCACACCAGCTTGATGTTGTAGGCAGAGAGGCTGATGACAGCATCGTGCTCTGGGGTCAGCTGCCCTGGGAGCTGGTGGGCTCTCTGCAACACCAGGATTCACAGGGATTTAGTCACGGAATGGCTGGGCTTGGAGGGAGCTGAAGGATTATCCAGATCCCTGCCATGGCAGGGACATCTTCCACTGTCCCAGGCTGCTCCCCATCCAGCCTGGCCTGGAACACCTCCAGGGACGGGGCCACAGCTCCTCTGGGAAATCCATCCTGGGGCGTTTCCCGTTTGGGAGCAGCAGCTGGCCCGGGGCTGAGGAGGCTCTGTGAGCCTGGATCTGTGCCTGCTGTGGGAGCCCCAGAGCAGCCGAGCGCTCACCTTGGCATTGTCGATCACGTGCAGGATCTCCGTGCGGCTCGAGGGGTTCAAGTACCCCGGGATGGACGTGAGCTGCCCTAAATACTGGGAGAGAACAGCCAAACCATTACCACAGCATGGACACCAACCTGGACACGGCAGAACGAGCCATGGAGACGCTCCAAGGAAAACCCGGGACAGGAACGGGGTTAGTTGGGTTTTGGGTTAGGGTTTTGGCTTTGGGAGATGGGTTAGGGTTTTGGGTTTGGGAGATGGATGGATGGATAAATAGATGGATGGGTTTGGGAGATGGATGGATGGATAAATAGATGGATGGGTTTGGGAGATGGATGGATGGATAAATAGATGGATGGGGTTGGGAGATGGGATGGATGGATGGGGTTGGGAGATGGATGGATGGATGGATGGGTTTGGGAGATGGATGGATGGATAAATAGATGGATGGGTTTGGGAGATGGATGGATGGATAGATAGATGGATGGGTTTGGGAGATGGATGGATGGATGGATTTGGGAGATGGATGGATGGATGGGTTTGGGAGATGGATGGATGGATAGATAGATGGATGGGTTTGGGAGATGGATGGATAGATAGATGGATGGGTTTGGGAGATGGATGGATGGATGGATAGATGGATGGGTTTGGGCGATGGGTTTGAAGTGGGAATGCTCAAATGAAGCTCCACAGCCCCCTCAGAGCCCCTTGCAGTGCCTGAGGAGCTGCAGCAGAGCTGGAGAGGCGCTCTGGACCAGGGGCAGTGGGTTCCCAGTGCCAGCTGGGTGTCAGGAAGGGCTCCCAGGAGCAGCCCCCGGGGTACCTTGACCTCCTTCTCGATGTAGTCGTGGAGCAGCAGGTCGGGCTCCACGCGGTCGGGCGGTGCCACCAGCACGGTGTGCAGCGGGCGCCGCTCCGTCACCTTCTCCTGGGCCTTCTTGTCCCGGCCCTTCTCCCCCTTCAGGAACACGCGCTTGAACGGGGACACGATGCCAGGCTGGGGACAGGAACAGCACCGGGGTTGGCACTGGCACTGGGGGTCCCACAGCCCCTCCTGCCCTCAATCCCACCCTGCTGCTTTTGCCCCATGGACAATGCCCGCTCTGCAGGTATAAACCCATGGTTTTCCAGAGAAAACCCTTTTCCTGGGACACAGAACAAGTGCTGAATGTTCCCATTACCAAAATATGGCGGTTTCCCCCAAAGTCACCATGCTCAACCTTCCAGGTAAGAGAAATCCAACTCTTGCATACAACAATATATTCCAGGTGAACAGCAGATCCAGAGGGATTCTCCATGGTTTTGTACCTCCCTGAGGATCTGATGGTGCAACTCAAAAAGGAATGCCAAAGAAACGTGCAGGATGTTCCAAGGAGACCCCAAACAATGAGAAAATGACCCAGAAAGTGGATTTCCCTGGGAAAAATGGGAAATTCCAAACCCTGCAGTGCCAGGTTTGGAAAACCACTGGAGCCAACACACAGCTGTCCCTTGGCATGGGAATGCCACATGGATCTCACCAAGTTCCACACCAGATAAATGATTGGGAACATCCACAAACTGCTCCAATTCCAGCTCTCCCAGGGGAAGGGGGTGTGTGGAGCAGCCAGATCCATGGCTGGATCTAGGAACTCCTTGGACATGTGGCTCCAGTGTCCCATTCCCTGGTGGCTTCTGCAGCCACATCCTGGCCTTCCTGATCCTCAGGGGCAAGGAAGGGAATGTGGGATCTGAAGGGGCAGAGAACATGCTTCCAGTGGTGAGTTAATTAATTAATTATAACCCAAGGAAAAGCTCCTGGGACAACGGGAATTACCAGCTCACAAGGACATTAGGAACAGCCTGGCCTGGAAAAGCATCCCCTGGATGAGGGAGACAGAAATGAAGGGATCTTATGGGACAGAGAGGAAAGAGCTCCACAGCCCTGCCTCAGGAGCAGCAGTGGGGATTTTTGGGAAGCATCCCTACACAGAGCATCCGGTACATTCCATCATCCTGCCAAGGAGCTGGGGCTCCGGAGACAGGGCAATCCTGGACACAACAGGTCAGTGTACCAAGAACTGAGACTCGGGGACTCTCCAGTTTTGGCATGTCCCATCTGAAATCCTCCCTGCCAGTGCCTAAGGATGCAGTTCCTTGGGAATCCTTCAGGAATCCTTTGGGAATCCTTCAGGGAGCCAAAGCAGAGCAACGCAGGGCCGTGCCACCGGGACCGAGGCCGTACCCAACACTTCCCCTTTCACCAGGCAGGATCCCAGCCCACCCCACCCCACAGAAACCCCTTTTCCCTCAGGGATGTGGCTGCAGCCCTCGGGCTGGGAGGATTCCGTGCCCCCCCGGCCGTCCTGGGCAGGAATGGGCACCCCAAGCCCCGGCTGGAGGCAGCTCGGGTGTGACGCAGCCCGGAGCAGCTCCCGCTCCTGGGCCCCCAAAAGCCAGCACCCACCTCGTCCTCCATGGAGTGCCCCTGGGGAGCAGGAGCCGTGCTGAGGGGCTGTGGGGCAGCTCTGGGGGAGCAGGCACTGAGGGAAGGCTCCCCTCCTTTTGGGGTGCTGCAATGGAGGCGCTCGGGGCCAGGAAGCGCCGTGGTTTCCTCTGTGCCACGTGACAGGCTGGGCTGGGGAGGGACCCACGGCGGGGCACGAGCCCGGTGCCCGCCCCCAGCCTGCCTCCCGTGCCCCCAAATCCCTGGTGCCCCAGGGAGCAGGTGAGGCACACCTGAGCTCTGCCTAAGCCCCCTGGAGCCCTGGGAGCCTTCCCTAAAGCAGGACCATCCTGTCTCTGATGGCATCACGGAGGCTTCATTCCCAAATCCCTGCCTCCCGTGCCCCCAAATCCCGGGAAACACCCCCAGTCCTGCTGTTAGCACACCCTGGAGGGAACACCCCCGTGCCAAGGGAGGCTGAGCCCTGCTTTCTCTCCCAAGCTCAGAGTTGTTTTATTCCAACACCCAGCTGGATGCCGGGTGCTGCTCCCAGAGGCTTTGCCAGTCCCAGAGACCCCACAGCCCACTGAGGCCATGGAATGCACAGCCTCTTCCTGCCCAGAGCAGCTGTGGCTGCCCCTGGATCCCTGGCAGTGCCCAGCCAGGCTGGATGGGGCTGGGAGCACCTGGGACAGTGGAGTTCCTCCACCCCAATTCCCGACCTCCCTGCATCCCACAGCACAGACACTCCAAAATCCACTTTATCCCAAAGAACAGAGGCTCTGGGGCCTCCTCTGGGTCTCTGCAGCAGCTGCAGCTCCTTGTGCTGTTGGATCTGGGGCAGCTCTGCAGTGGGGTCTCACCTTCTCTTCTGCCCACCCTGGGGATCAGCCCGGGCACAGGGCTGGAAATTCGGGATAACAAAGGAATTTCCAGAAGAATTTCCCCCAAAGACACAACTCCACGCTCAGCCAGTCCGTGTTCCAGGAGGGAAAGGCTGAAGCAGCTGCTGGGAGAGGCAAAAGGCACCAGGCTCAGCCCTGCAGGGCACCCCGAGCTGGGAAAGCTGGGAATTTGCCACTGACAGCTGAGAGCACAGGGAATTCCCTCAGGGAACCCTGGATCCCCGGCAGGGATTGAGGAGCCGGGGAAATCACTGCCAGGAACTCTCCTCCACCCACAGTTCCTGTGGGAACGGGCAGGCTGGCAGCTCCGTGCCCACCTGGGGCTGCAGCTGTGACACCAGCCCATGGCTGGGCACAGTTCCAGAGGGATCCATCCATCCTGCCTGCCAGCACTGGTGGGAAATGGGATTTCACCCCAGGACAGCTCCCCTTCCCCTGGGATAACCTCAGCGAGACCCAGGGAATGGGAGGAGATGGAAGGAACTGCAGGGCTCCAGTTGAAACCAGCTCAGGTTTTATCCACAGCCAGGCTGGGATTTTCCTCCTTCTCCCAGCCAAAGCTGCCCTGAGCTCCCTTTGGATCGGCACTGAGGGAGCTCAATGCCTACACTGGGGATGAGCCAGAGAGTGGGGAAAGCAGGAAGGAGAGCTCTCCCTGCAGCTGGAGCACCGGGGAAGACAAGGATGGATCTGCCCAGTCTGCAGCCAAACTGCCCAGGTTTAATGGTGATCCACGGGCAGCAGCTCCAGGGGTTAATTAACCCCCAAAACCAGGGAAAGCTCCTGCCAAGGGAGCTCCCCGAGGCCATGGAGCAGCAGAGGAGAGGCCACAGCAGTGCCAGGGGCCAGCTCAGCCCTGCTCCAGAGGGACTGGGACAGGACAGATCCTGATCCAGCCCTGGGAAGGGGCCCGAGGAGGCTTTAGGGACCATCCAGGTGGGACCACGTATGACAGGGTTATGGGGGCCAGCCCGACGTGTCCCTGGGGAAGGGAGGAGGGAACACAATCCAGACTGTTCCCAGTGCCCCAGGGAGCAGGTGAGGCACACCTGAGCTCTGCCTAAACCCCCTGGAGCCCTGGGAGCCTTCCCTAAAGCAGGACCAGCCTGTCTCTGATGGCATCACGGAGGCTTCATTCCCAAACCTGTCTGGGAAGCCTGGGGGGCAATTCCCAAAAAAATCCCACTCAACTTCACTCATTCTGGGAACGTCTGCTCGGCTCCAGCAGGATCCTGCTGCCATCTCCAGGATCCCTGTGAGGCCAGGGGCTCCCAAAATCCCCAATTTCCCCCCAAACACCGGGATCAGCTCCATCCTCCTGCTCCAGGAGTGCAGAGCAGCTCTGGCTGAGCCTCTCCGAGGGCAGGGACACAGAAATGGGCTGCAAGGAGGGAAATCAGGGCAACACGGGCACGGCTGGAGATGCTGCGCCCCGGAGACATGAAAGAGGCATCAATTAATGGATGCATGAATTAAATTAACTGGCATCAGCAACAATTTAAATAAATTAGCAAACTCATCAATTAATCGCTCCATAACTAATAACCCCATCAATTAACAACCTTCTCCACGCCCTCAGTGACAGCGGGAGGTTCCGGGCTGGGGCTTTGGGGACGGGACGCGGGCAGAGTCTCACGGGCAGCGGCAGCCGGTGCCTCCCGGGACGGGGCTCGGGAACAGCCCCGGGAGGGACCAGACCCCGCCGCCCCTGTGCCCCCGCTCTCACCTTCTTGCCCTTCTTGCCCTCCTCCTCCATGGCTCCGGCGGCGGCCCGGGCCCCCCCCGGGGCATCCCGGCCCGGGTGAGCGGCGGGGCCTCAACGCGCGGCAGCGGCGGCGGCGGCCATGGCCCGCCCTGTTCCCGCTCCAGCCCCGCCTCCCGGTGCCGTTCCCGATCCCGCTCCCGGTGCCAGTCCCGGTCCCGGCTCCGCCTCAGTGCCCGCGGCTCGGCCCCGCCGCCATCTTGGGCGGCGCCTTCCGTGACGTCATCGTCCCGCCGCCGGGGGGAGACGAGCGCAATGCGCCTGCGCCAAACGGTCGGCACGGCGAGCCACGCCCACCCCAAACCACGCCCTCCGTCGGTAAACACTGCTGACCACGCCCATCACCGTTAGACCACGCCCCGCAGCCCGCCTCTATTGTGATGTCACAATGAGACCACACATGTGGCCTCAGACCACGCCCCTCCCCCGGCCCCGCCCACCCGTGTAATAAACGCGCTGATCCCGCCTCTGCCCGCATGTCCGTGACGTCATCAGCGGGCGGCCTCCCTCTCCGCCATGGCCGCCGCCGCAGCAGGTGAGGGGGATGGCGGCTCGCGCGTATCCGCCTCCATCCGCGGCCCCCCGCCGCCGGGGCCGTCTCCGCGGGCCGCCGCACATCCGATGGCTCCCGGGGCCGCGGGGGGTGCTGCGCTTCCCGCCCCTCGGGCTCCGCCGCGCTCGTGAGGGGCCGCGGTGCGTTCCGGGCAGGGCCACCGGGGCTGTCCCGGGCCGTCCCGGGGATCGAGGCTCCCTCGGGAGCGGGTTCCCGCCGCAGGCTCCAGCATGGGGGGGCCTGGCGTGGCCCCTGCCATTCCTGTAGCGCTGCCAGAGCACCCCGGGGCCGTTTGAGGCCGCTCCCGGCGCCTCCCGGGGGCGGTCATAGAACCCTCGGACATACCCGGGCTGGGTGGGACACGGGGGGACCGCGGGAGCCCGAAACCCCCGGGCGCGGTGGGACCGGTGACATTCCTGCCCTTCTCCGTTCCAGGCTCCTGCTCCGAGGGCCCAGAGCGCTTCAGGAAGCCATCGGGAAGAAGGAAATGGATTCAAGGCACCTAGCACCGTAATTAGCCCCGTTTTGGTTAATTAAGGCTACCCGGGCCTCGGCCCCTCGTCTCCCAGGGCTGAAATTCCATGGGGATGCCGTGACCGAGACGTGGAGCTCCGTCCTGGCAGGAGTTACCGGCTGACACCACTGCCCAGGTGAGGGCCAGCCCCACCCTGCCCGGGGGGCTCTGCAGGGCCGGAGTGTCCCGGGAATGTCGGGCACTTCGGCTCCCGGGAGCCTGCCGGGCCCTGGGCTGTCCCCGTGTGCCCCCAGGCTCCAGCAGGGCACTCCTGGGGTGCCACCGAGCTGCCAGTGCCTCCTGCTGAGCCCGGGATCCGCCGTGCCCGGGCCCTTCCCTCCGCAGGCTCCAGCATGGGGGGGCCTGGCGTGGCTCCCACCATTCCTGCAGCGCTGCCAGAGCACCCCGGGGCCGTTTGAGGCCACTCCCGGCACCTCCCGGGGGCGGTTATGGAAACCCCGGACACCCCGGGGGGGTTATGGACATCCTGAGGTGGTTATGGACACCTGGACATCCCGGGGGGATTATGGACATCCCAGGGGGGGTTATGGACACCTGGACATCCCCGGGGGGGGTTATGGACATCCTGAGGTGGTTATGGACAGCTGGACATCCCGGGGGGGTTATGGACATCCTGAGGTGGTTATGGACACCTGGACACCCCGGGGGGGTTATGGACATCCTGAGGTGGTTATGGACACCTGGACACCCCGGGGGGGTTATGGACATCCCAGGGGGGGTTATGGACACCTGGACATCCCAGGGGGGATTATGGACATCCCAGGGGGGTTATGGACATCCTGGGTAAGGTTATGGACACCTGGACATCCCAGGGGGGGTTATGGACACCTGGGGTGGTTATGGACGCCCTGGACCCACTGGGATTTGGGGAGAACAGGGGATCCAGGGGCAGCAGGGCTGGTGACTGACATTCCTGCCTTTCCCTTTCCAGGCTC
Source organism: Ammospiza caudacuta (assembly GCF_027887145.1). Lineage (NCBI taxonomy): Eukaryota > Metazoa > Chordata > Aves > Passeriformes > Passerellidae > Ammospiza > Ammospiza caudacuta. The sequence goes on from NC_080593.1 coordinate 584,672, forward strand.
TCTCCGTGGTGACGCAGAGGGATCAGGAAGCCCCTAGGAAGGAGGAAGCGGGTGCCAGGCTGTTGTGACCGTAATTAACGCAGCTCTGTTAATGAGGCAGCAGGAGCTGTGTGCTGGGTGTCGCCTGGCAGCTGTCAGCTCAGCCCACCCTTCCTGGGCCCGTGATCCCACAGGGATCTGTGCAGAGGCCCTGTGGAAGAGCCAGGAGGATTCAGCGACACCAGAGTCAGGGAATTAAACGTGAACCCATCCTTCTAACGTGTTTTGACTCCAAAGCTTTTTTACGTTCTGTTTCTGGTAAAAAGGGATAAAGATAGGGATTTAGTGGGAGGGGAAGGGGATGCTCCAGGTGCTGGAGCCGAGATTCCCCAGGGGAGCAGGAGCCCACCCCGTGTCCCCATGTCCCAGGCTCATGTGGCCTCGTTTCCCTGAACCACAGCGTCCCAATGTCCTTGGGTCCTGGTGTCCCTTGTCCCTGAGCTCATGTCCTGTGTCCCCAGTCCCCAGTTCCTGACTGGGTGGCTGCAGAGCCGGGACAGGGACACAGGACAGGGGACAGGGACACGCTGGCTGTGAGGCCGGGCACAGTTCCCAGCTGGAAGCCGTGACCCAGGCGTGCTCCTGCAGGGATCCTGGAAGCTGCTGAGGAGCTGCTGGGCTGCCAGAACCCAGCGAATAGCTCCGCTAATGGCTCAGTTAAATGAACGCATCAGTTAATGAACGGAGCAGATGGTTACGTTAACGGGTTAAATGCATTGCTGGAATCGTGTAGGATAAGCTCCTCGTACCCTGGTTGATCCGTGTTGTGGGAACAGCCCTGGGGCACAACGAGGTGTGCCTGGGATCACCGAGACGTCCTGGAGCCCCAAATACCCAACGGGACATTGGGGGGCTGCGGGAGGTGGGGAGAAGGGTAATTAACGGAGCTGCTAATTACAGCATCCCGATAGGGGAGCCTTGACAGGGAGGGGCTAGGCGTGGCCTGTTACCATAGTAACTGCCCCCCCTCCGGGGGGAGGCGACAACTCCCCGCGACAACATCCGTGTCCTCCAATCAGTGGGCGAGGCGTCCCCATGGCAACGGCGCTTGTCCCGCCCTTAGTGGGCGTGGCCGCACGATCACCCCTTCCGAGTGGGCGGGGCGTGGGAACCGGCGCGAGGGGCGGGGCGAGGCGTCGCCATGGGAACGGGCCCGGAAGTGTCGCGCGGACTCGGTGTCCCGTGAGCCCCCGCGCGCGGTTCCGGCGGGCCGGGCCGTGCCGGGATCGGGCCGGGAGCGGGGCCGGGATCGGGCCGGGCCGTGCCGGGATGGAGGCCGTGCCCCGCATGCCCATGATCTGGCTCGACCTCAAGGAGGCCGGCGAGTTCGCCTTCAACGCCGCCGTCAAGAAGGTGGGGCCGGCGGGGACGGGGCGGGGCCGGGAGGGAACCGGGGAGGTCCCGCTGCCTCCGGGGGGCCCGGGGCAGGAGGAACGGTGGGCGGGATGCCGGGGGGTCCCGGGAGCCGCCGGGGCTGGAGCTGGGGGTTTGGATCGGGGCGGGCGGCGAGGGACGGGAGGACGGGACCCTCCTGCACCGTGTCCGTGCCACCCCCGCGGGGCCCGGTGATTAATTAGTCACTTAATGAAGGGCCGTAAACAAACTCCGCCCCTATCCACCGCTTCCTGCGCCGCACAGTTCATGGATGGGGAGGGCTGGGGGGGTCCCCAGCCTTGTGTCGCTCCGCGCGCGGTTTTGCGGGGGACACGGGCGTGTCCTGGGAGTGTCCCCAGCGCACCTTGGGGCCGGGGGACGTTCTGTCCGCCCTTTAGTCCCTTTTCCGACCTCAGCCGTTCCCCGATCCCATTCCCCGAGCCGTCCGTGGGCGTGAAACTCCCCGGTGTCCGTGCAGTCCGGCCCGGTGTCCCGGTGTCCCCGGCGGCCGCTCCGGGGCCGCTCAGCCTCTCTCCTCTCCCAGTTCGTGCTGAAGAACTATGGGGAGAACCCGGAGAGCTACAACGAGGAGCTGCGGAAGCTGGAGCTGCTCCGGCAGGTGAGGGGGGACCCTGGGGTGGCCCTGGGGGGACCCTGGGGTGGCCCTGCCGCCCGAGCCCGTCCCTGCCGTCCCTGCCCGCCCGCAGAGCGCCGTCAGCGTGCCGCGGGACTTCGAGGGCTGCAGCACCCTGCGCAAGTACCTGGGGCAGCTGCACTTCCTGCAGAGCCGCATCCCCATGGGGCAGGGCCAGGAGGCCGCCGTGCCCGTCACATGGTGAGGGACGGGGTGGCATGGCATGGCATGGCATGGCATGGGGAATCCAGGATAGGCGATCTGGGATGGGCTCTTTGGGATGGGGGACTGGCATGGCAGGCTGGGGTGGGGGGTCTGGGATGGGGTATCTGGGATGTGGGATCTGGGATGGGGTATCTGGGATGGGGATCCAGGATGGGATGGGGGATTTGGGATATGGGGTTCAGGATGGGGAATCCAGCATAGGGGCATCTGGAATGGGCTAGGATGGAGTATCTGAGATGGGGGGTCCAGGATAGGATGGGATAGGATAGGGTATTGGGGATCTGGGATGGGGGATCCAGGATGGGGTATCTGGGAGGGAATGGGATGGGATGGGATGGGATGGGATGGGGTATCTGGGGTGTGGGGCTGAGCCAGGCAGGATGTGGCCATGCCCATTCCCTGGGGAAGGGCTGCTCCAGGAACCCCCTGGGAATGTGGTCCTGCCCAGGGTGGCATTGGGGCGTCCCAGGAACCCCTTGGGGGATGACAGTGTCCTTCGTGTGGTGGCACAGGGGTGGCCCAGTGATGTCCTGGGGAGTGGGGTCCTGCCTGGGGTGGCACAGGGGTGGCCCAGGGCACCTGTGGGGAATGGGGTCCTGCCCTGGGGAGCCCTTGGGGAATGGGGTCTTGCAGAGGGGGTCCCAGGGACCCTTGGGGAACAGTGTTCCCAGTAATTCCTGCTCCTGGGGGAATCCCTGGTTGCTCCCTGTCCCGTGCCCCTGCCCCCAGGACTGAGATCTTCTCGGGCAAGGCGGTGACACACGAGGACATCAAGTACGAGCAGGCCTGTGTCCTCTACAACCTGGGTGAGCCCCCGACTGCAGCAGCCCCGGGGCTCCCTGGCCCGAGCCCCTGTTCCCAGGGGTGCTGGGGTGTCCCTGCCCCGCTGAGCCCCCTGCTGTCCCCCCACAGGAGCCCTGCACTCCATGCTGGGAGCCATGGACAAGCGCGTGTCCGAGGAGGTAACGACCCCTCTGTCCCTCTGGGGCACCCGGGCACTGCCAGCTGGGTGTGCTGGGCACTGGGGGGAACCTGGAACCTGTGGGCTTTGGGGTGTGCAGGCACAGGACATTGAGGGGCTGGAGAGCACCAGGAGGGGACTCAGGGGGACCCCTGGGGACAGGAGGGGACAGCCAGGGTCAGGCGCTGCTCCCAGGTGACAGGACAATAGGGAATGGCCTCAAGGGGAGGCTCAGGTGGATATTGGGAATGTTCCTCCTGGAAAAGGTTCTCCAGCCCTGGCCCAGCTGCCCAGGGCAGTGCTGGAGTCCCCGTTGCTGCAGGGATTTAAAAGCCCTGTGGATGTGGCGCTTGGGGACACGGTCAGGGGTGGCCTTGGCGGTGCTGGGGGCTGGGAAATGATTTCCCATGATCTGGGAAATCTTCTCCAAACGCAGCAATTCCATCCCCTCAGGGCATGAAGGTTTCCTGCACCCACTTCCAGTGTGCTGCCGGTGCCTTCACCTACCTGAGGGACCACTTCCCTCACTCCTACAGCGTGGACATGAGCCACCAGATCCTGAGCCTCAACATCAACCTCATGCTGGTAGGCGCTGGGGCACTGCTGGCAGGGGCTGGGGGCACTGCTGGCAGGGGCTGGGGCACTGGGACCCCCCCAGTGTGTCCATGGCGTTGGTGTTCCCCGTGCATCCGAGGGCACGGGACCCCAGTGTCCCCCAGGGGCTCTCTGCGGGGTCTGGGCTCTCTCCCAGCGTGGGGAAGGGAGGTTTTGGGGGCACTGGGGATCAGGGAAGGCTCAGTGCCGTTCCTGGGCTCTCCAGGCACCCTCAGGGCTGCCTGTGCCATGTTCACCCCTTGGGAAAGGGCTGAGCCCGTGGGCGCTGCCAGGGAGCTGGGCTGTCCCAGGGGTTGGGGGCACTCCACGTTCCTCTCTTGTCCCCTGCAGGGCCAGGCACAGGAGTGTCTCCTGGAGAAGTCCATGCTGGACAACAGGAAGAGCTTCCTGGTGGCCCGGATCAGTGCCCAGGTGAGCCCCAGAGCTGCTCCCAGCCCAGCCCTGCTGCCCTGCTCCGGGACCACGAGCTGCTCAGGGGCTGGGCCAAGGCCTGCAGTGACAGGGCACAGGGAATGGGAGTACTGGGAGGGAATTCCTGGCTGTGAGGTGGGTGAGGAGCTGGGATGGAATTCCCAGAGCAGCTGTGGCTGCCCTTGGATCCCTGGCAGTGCCCAGGGCCAGGCTGGATGGGGCTGGGAGCAGCCTGGGCTGGTGACGGTCCCTGGCTGGGGTCCCAAACACATCCCGGAGTTCCCCAACAATTCCTGTGGGTGATGCAAGTCCTTGGGCTGGTGCTGGTGATTGCCCAGCCCTGCCCTGGTTCCCCTGGGACCTGGAGTTCTGGAGTTGTCCCCTGTCCCTCTGCACAGGTGGTGGATTACTACAAGGAGGCCTGCAGGGCCCTGGAGAACTCGGAGACAGCCTCGCTGCTGGGCAAGATCCAGAAGGACTGGAAGAAGCTGGTCCAAATGAAAATCTATTACTTTGCTGCTGTGGCCCACGTGAGTGAGGGGGAGCTGGGGCTGGGGGGCTCTGCCTGTGCCCCCACCCCACCTCGGGGTGCTCCTGCCAGCCCTGGAGCAGCCTGGCTGCTCCCTGGGGCTTTCCTGCCCCTCACAGCTCTGCCTGGAGTCACAGAGCTCTGATCCCAGTTTTCTTCCAGCTGCACATGGGGAAACAGGCTGAGGAGCAGCAGAAGTTTGGGGAGAGGGTGAGTGGGGCTGTGTCATCCCATTTCATCCTCTCCAGCCTCTGGATCGGGGTCCTGGGAAGGGGCTTGTGTCCTGGAGAAGGTTGGGTGTCCACAGCTGTGTGCTGTGTCCTGCCAGGGCCTGGCTGCTCTGGGAGGGCCATGGGGAGCTCTGGCCCTGTGCAGGGCCAGGGCAGTGCCCCCATGCCAACCCCAGCCCTGCTCTCCCACAGGTCATCTACTTCCAGAGCGCTCTGGACAAGCTCAACGAAGCCATCAAGCTGGCCAAGGTGTGTGCTGTCCTCTGGGGCTGGGGGCTTTCCCTCCCAGCTGGGCCCTGGGCTGCAGCAGCAGGGCTGGGGTCGGGTCCAGGGGCTCTCCAGGCCATTGGGAGTGCTTGGACACCGTTCCCACTCTGACTCCCACAGGGCCAGCCCGAGACCGTGCAGGAGGCTCTGAGGTTCACCATGGACGTCATTGGTGGGAAGTGAGTCTGTGGGACCCCCAGCGTGTCTCCATCCTTTTCCAGGGGTTGGGAATGTCGGTGGGCAGGGAGCCTGGGGAGTGTTCCAGGTGTCCTGATGTGCAGAGCCCAGCCCTGTGGATGGATGGATGGATGGATGGATGGATGGATGGATGGATGGATGGATGGATGGATGGATGGATGGCTGCTGTGGGAATTGCTGGAGCAATCCCAGGAGAGCCAGGGGGGCTGAGCCTGTTGGGAGCAAGCTTAGGGAGGCTTAGGGAGGCAGGAATGCCACCTGCTCCTTCTCTGCCAGCATCACTTCCCATTCCCAGGTACAATTCAGCCAAAAAGGACAACGACTTCATCTACCACGAGGCTGTGCCCGCGCTGGACACTCTGCAGTCTGTCAAAGGTCAGGGGGGCTTTGGGCCCTGGGGACAGGGACCTGCAGGGATTGAGGGGAGCAGCCCTGGGGACAGGGACCTGCAGGGATTGAGGGGAGCAGCCCCGGGGACAGGGAGCTGCTGGCATTGAGGGGAGCAGCCCTGGGGACAGGGACCTGCTGGCATTGAGGGGAGCAGCCCTTTGGGAGCTGTCCCAGCCCGGGTGTGTCCCTCAGGTGCCCCCTTGGTGAAGGCTCTGCCCGTGAACCCCACGGACCCCGCGGTCACCGGCCCCGACATCTTTGCCAAGCTGGTGCCCATGGCTGCCCACGAGGCCTCATCCCTGTACAGGTGTGTCCTGCTCAGCCCTGCAGGTGTGTCTGGGCTGGGGCTGTGAGCCTGCGGGTGTCTCCCTGCGCTCACGCACTGCTCTGCTCTGTCTGTGCCAGCGAGGAGAAGGCCAAGCTGCTGCGGGACGTGATGGCCAAGATCGAAGCCAAGAACGAAGTGCTGGAGTACGTGAGGGGCCCGGCCCTTCTGCCCCACGGGGTCCCACTGCTCCTGAGCCTCCGGAGCGGGGACACTGCCACCCCTCAGGGGCCCCTCTGTGTCCCACAGCCAGTTCATGGACTCCATGCAGCTGGACCCCGAGACCGTGGACAACCTGGACATGTACAACCACATCCCGCCCGTGCTGATGGAGAAATGCGCCGCGCTCAGCGTGCGCCCCGACACCGTGCGCAACCTCGTGCAGTCCATGCAGGGTGAGGGGCTGGGGGGCTGGCACCGCTCCCTGCCTGGGGCTGGGGGCCTGGGGCCAGCATTATTCCCAAGGTGTTGGGAATGTTCCCGCCGATGGCTGGTTCTGTACTGGCACCAATTCCTGAAGCCCAAAGCCCGTGGGATGGGAGGGGGGTTGACTGGGCTGCCGTGTCCCTCCTCTGGCTGCCCACAGCCGGGTTTATCCTGGAGCTGCCGCGTCCGTGCCCGGTGCGGGCCCGGGCAGCCAGGAGGTGGCCCCACGCCCACCACTCCCCGTGCCTCCCCAGTGCTCTCCGGGGTTTTCACGGACGTGGAGGCCTCGCTGAAGGAGATCCGGGACCTGCTGGAGGAGGACGAGGCGCAGGAGCGCAAGCTGCAGGAGCTGCTGGGGAGAGTCCCGCCGGCCCCCGCCTCCCCCCCGGGGCTGGCCGAGGTCAGCAAGGAGTGCTCCAAGTACCTGGAGCTGCACGAGAAGGCGAGTTTCACCAACACCGAGCTGCACCGCGCCATGAACCTGCACCTGGGCAACCTGCGCCTGCTCGGCGGGCCCCTGGAGCAGGTGCGGGCTGCGCTGCCCACCCCCACGCTCTCCGAAGGTGAGTGCTGCCCTGGGGGCTGGCAGTGTCCCCTGGCCTGGGGGAGGCAGGGCTGTGCCCTGTGTGTGTCCCCAGGCTGGGGGAGGCAGGGCTGTGCCCTTTGTGTGTGTGTGTCCCCTCTGGGCTGGGGGAGGCAGAGCTGTGCCCTGTGTGTGTCCCCTCTGGGCTGGGGGAGGCAGGGCTGTGCCCTTTGTATCCCCTGGGCTGGGGGAGGCAGAGCTGTGCCCTGTGTGTGTCCCCTCTGGGCTGGGGGAGGTAGAGCTGTGCCCTGTGTGTGTCCCCTCTGGGCTGGGGGAGGCAGGGCTGTCCCCTTTGTGTCCCCCAGGAGACTGGCAGTGCCCCTGTCCCTCTCCATGCCCGCTGGATGTCCCCATGTGTCACCTGGCACTGGCACCATCTGTGTCAGCGTGGTGGGGGCTTGTCCCCAGGGAACGTGCAGAGTGGGTCCTGTTTGGGGACAGAGGGGACAGCAGCTGTCCCAGCCAAGGCCTGGCCCTGCAGATCCCACCCTGTTTGGGGACAGAGGGGACAGCAGCTGTCCCAGCCAAGGCTGGCTCCGCAGTTCCCACCCCGCGGGTTCCCTGCGGTTCCTGGGCCCCGCCCCTGACCCCGCCCCACCCCCAGACGACAAACAGGTGCTGCAGAACCTGAAGCGGATCCTGGCCAAGGTGCAGGAGATGCGGGACCAGCGGATGTCCCTGGAGCAGCAGCTGCGGGAGATGATCCAGAGGGACGACATCACCACCTCGCTGGTCACCACCGACCGCTCCGAGATGAAGGTGGGCCTGGGGACGCCCCCTTGGGGGCTGCTCTGTCCCGCAGCCCCACAGACCCTCCCGTGTCCCCACAGAAGCTCTTTGAGGAGCAGCTGAAGAAGTACGACCAGCTCAAGGTGTACCTGGAGCAGAACCTGGCTGCCCAGGAGAACGTGCTCAAGGCCCTGACCGACGCCAACGTCAAATACGCGGCCGTGCGCAAGGCCCTGGCCGAGGTGGAGCACAAGTGAGTGGGGAGGGGGCTCTCAGTGCCCAGGAACAGCCCCCACCCTCTGGGACAGGTGTGAGGCCACCTTGTCCTGTCCCACCCCACTGCTGGGGCTGTGGTGGCTTTGTCTGTCCTTGTGCCCATCCCAGTGGGAACCAGGGGGTCCCACAGGTGCCTGGAGCTGGGTGCCCACCTTTACCCTGGCACTGCGTCCTGCTGAGTCCCTCCGTGCCCTGTCCCAGGTGGAACACGACCGTGCAGACCCTGGTGGCCTCCTACGAGGCCTATGAGGACCTGATGAAGAAGTCCCAGGAGGGGAAGGATTTCTACACGGACCTGGAGGGGAAGGCGGCCAAGCTGCTGGAGCGGGCACGGGCAGCGTGCCAGGCCAGCGAGGCACACCGGCAGCAGCTGCTGGAGAGGTGGGTGGGCACAGAGACCCCCGGGGGCAGAAGGGCCCTGGGAGCTGTGGGTGGGGGGCTGTGGGCAATGGCAGGGCTGCCGGTGCCCGTGGGGCAGCGCGGGGCAGCACCCAGCCCCACACCACGCCCCCTGTCCCCCCAGGGAGCTGAAGAAGCAGCCGCCCCCCCGGCCCACGGCCCCCAAGCCCCCCCTGCAGAAGAAGCCGCTGGACGAGGCCGGGGGCCCCGAGGCGGCCGAGCTGGGCTCGCTGGCGCTGCAGGAGCTGCCGGAGGAGCTGCGGAGCCTCCCCCCGGAGCTGCTGCCCGCGCCCCTGGCGCAGCTGCCGCCCCCGGCGCTGGCCGCCCTGCCCGGGGGGCTGCGGCCCGCCGAGCCCTTCCTGCTGCCGGCGGGGGTGGCCAGCGCCCCGCTGCCCCCCGCGCCGCCCTTCCCGGGCCACTACCGCCTGCCCGCGGCTCCCGCCGTGCCCGGGCCCTTCCCCGCCCCCGGGGGCGTCCCGGGGCAGCTCCTGCAGCCCTCGGCCCCGGCCGGCCCCGCCGCGCCCCAGCTCTTCCCGGCCGCGCCGCTGATCCGCGCCCCGGCTCAGCCGCCCTTCGTGGGGAGCCCCCACGCCGTACCCCCGCGCTCGTCCCCCCAGCACGGGGCCCTGCCCGCCCCCGCCTACGGCCTGGCCCAGCCCGGCCCGGCCCCCGCCCCGCTCCGCCCGCCCGTGCCTGGGGCGGCGCCCGCGGGGGCCCAGCCGGGGCTGGGGGGCCACGAGCCCCCGGGCGCCCGCCCGGCCACCACCACGGTGGACAGCGTGCAGGCGCCCATCCCCAGCTGCTCCGCGCCGCCCCGGGGCCCGTTCCTGCCCGCCCAGCGCCCGGCGGGGCCCCCGGCGCCCTTCCCCTACGCGGCGGGGGCGGTGCAGCCCTTCGGGGCGCCGGCCCCGGCCCCCTTCCCCCCGGCGCAGCCCCCGCCCGCCTTCGCCCAGGGCCCGCAGCAGTTCCCGCCGGGCCCGTTCCTGCCCCCGGGCCGAGCCCGGGCCCCTCTGCCCTTCCAGCCGCCCCCGCGAGTGCCCCCGGCCCCGTTCCCCCAGCAGCAGCAGCAGCAGCAGCGTTTCACCGCCCCGGGGGCGCCGCTGCCCCCGCCGGCCCCGGCGCAGCCCCCGCAGCTCTACCAGCTCCCCGGGCAGGAGCAGCTGCCCCCCGCGGGCCTGGCCCCGCACCCCGGGCCCGTGCCCTTCCCCAGGCCCCCCGCCCCGAGCGGCGCCCCGGCCCTGGGGGGGCTCCAGCCGGCGCCCCCCGCGTCCCCCGCGCTGCCCTTCTGCCCCAGCCCGGCTCCCCCCGGGGCTCAGCTGCCCCCCGGCACCGGGGCCCTGGCTGCGCCCGCCGCTCCCGCCCCGCCCAGCCAGGCCCCTTCTCCCGGGCCGCTGCCGGGGGCCGTGGCGGTCCCGCGCCCGCTGGTGCCGTCCCCGGCGCCGTCCCCGTCCCCGGCGCTGCCCGTGCAGCCCCCGGCGCCGCGGCCGCCCCCGGCGCTGCCCCCGGCGGGCCCCGCGGAGCCGCCGTTCCCGCGGCAGAGCCCCTGCCCCGCCGACCTGCTGTCGTCCAGCCCCGAGAGCCAGCCCGGCGGCTCGGCCGCGCCCGGGGGGCTGCTGCAGCCCACCAAGGCGGGCCCGCAGGAGGGGCAGCGGCCCCGGGCCGTGCAGCTCATCGAGGCCGACCCGTACGCGGAGCCCGAGCGCGTGCGGCGGCTGCTGGCGGAGCTGGAGCGGTTCCGCGGCCTGGCCGAGCGCCTGGAGCGGCCCGCGCCCGGCGGCGGCTCCGAGCTGGACGCGCTCTGGAAGGAGCTGCAGGAGGCGCAGGAGCGCGACGCCCGGCAGCGCTCCATCGCCATCGCCCGCTGCTACTCCATGAAGAACCGGCACCAGGACATCATGCCCTACGACCGCAACCGCGTCGTGCTGCGCTCGGGCAAGGACGACTACATCAACGCCAGCCGCGTGGAGGACCTGTCCCCGTACTGCCCCGCGCTCATCGCCACGCAGGCCCCGCTGCTCGGCACCGCCGCCGACTTCTGGCTCATGATCTACGAGCAGAAGGTGTCCGTGGTGGTCATGCTCGTGTCCGAGCAGGAGCTGGACAAGGTGCGTTCCGTCCCGTCCCGGGTTCGGGCCGCGCTGCCCGGTGCCCTGCGCGGCCCGAGGCTCCCCGGCCGTGCTGACGGCCCGTTCCCCGGCAGAAGCTGCTCCGGTACTTCCCGTCGGAGCGGGGCCAGCCCGTGGCGCACGGGCCCCTGAGCGTGGTGCTCACCAGCCTGAGGGTGACCCCCACGCACGTGGAGCGGATGCTGACGCTGCAGTACCGGGACCAGAGCCTCAAACGCACCGTGGCCCACCTCCAGTTCACCTCCTGGCCTGAGCTGTACGTGGAGGGACAAAGGGGGGCTTGGGGGATCCTGGGAGCCCTGATCTGCGGGGTTGGTTCTGGGACCTCGGCTGTGGGACTGGGGAGGGTGTTTGGGCAGCCCTGACCCGTGGTGGGGGGCTGAGTGCAGAGCCCCCCAGCGAGTGTGTGCTCCCCACGCCAGGGGCCTGCCCGACAGCAAGGGGAGCCTCCTGCGCTTCATCCAGGAGGTGCACGGCCACTACCTGCACCAGCGGCCGCTGCACACACCGGTGGTGGTGCACTGCAGGTGAGCGGGGCCGGGGCAGAGAGCGGGGGGCTCCCCATCCTGTCCCGGTCTGTCACTGCTCGGGGTGTCTCCGCAGCTCCGGCGTGGGCCGCACCGGCGCCTTCTGCCTGCTGTACGCGGCCGTGCAGGAGGTGGAGGCCGGGAACGGCATCCCGGACCTGGCGCAGCTGGTGCGGCGGATGCGGCAGCAGCGCAAGCACATGCTGCAGGAGAAGGTACTGCGTACTGCGGGGGGCTGCGGGCCCGGGGGCGGGGGGCTGCACCCCCGGCCCTCACCGTGTGCCCTCCCCTGTCCCCTGCAGCTGCACCTCAAGTTCTGCTTCGAGGCCGTGCTGCTCCACGCCGAGCAGGTGCTGCTGCGCCACGGCGTGGGCGGCCCCAGCCTGGCCAAGCCCCCCAACAGCACCTCGCCCAAGGTGGGTGTGGGGGCGGGCCGGGGGGCTCTGGGGAGCCCTGCCGCTGCCGGGGCTCACGGCGCCGCTGTCCCCCAGCTGTACTTCCAGCAGGACCCGCAGGACCTGGTGCTGGGGGGGGACGTGCCCATCAGCTCCATCCAGGCCACCATCGCCAAGCTCAGCATCAAGCCGGGGGCGCCCAGCGCCGAGCCCGGGGAGGGCTGGGGGGCGGAGCCCGGCCCCGCTGCGCAGCCCGTGGAGCCCGAGGTGCCGCTGCCCGTCCCGGACGGCCTCGTGGACGGCGTCGGTGCCCCCGAGCCCCCCGCCCCGAGGCCGCCCCTCCCCGAGGCACCGGCTGACACTGAGAGCACCAACCACGTCGGGGTGGGGGAGAGCCCCGAGGGGCCGGGGGGGCCGCCGGAGCCCCCCGCTGCCCCCCCGGCCTCCTCCTCCTCCTCCCTGGAGCTCCTGGCCTCGCTGACGCCCGAGGCCTTCAGCCTGGACGCGTCCCTCAAGGGCAAGCAGCGCATGAACAAGCAGAACTTCCTGCAGGCGCAGCCGGGCGAGGGGCTCCGGGCGCCCCGGCCCAGCGACGACCCCCTCAGCATGCTCGACCCCCTCTGGACCCTCAACAAGGCGTGAGGGGGGCGGGGGCCCCCCGGCCCCCAGCCCCACTTTGTTTGACTCCGGGTAGAACTGACTTTTTCAGCTCTTTGCTACTAAAATAAAGCGAGTTTATCTGCAGGGCCGGGCCAGACTCGGGTTAGTTCCGTTTAATGGATGTTCCGCACACGTTATAAAACACGATCGGTACAAAAAGCGTCCCCTGTACAGCACAAAGGTACAGCTGGGCGAAGGCCACCCGCGGGGGCTGGGCCGGGGTCCCGGGGGTCCCCCCGCCCCGGCCGGCGCCGCCCCTACAATCACCGGGGGTCGAGAACGGGCGCTTCGGGGCAGGGGGACGGGCCGGGAGCCCCGGGGCTGCAGCGGGGCCCGGCCCGTGCTCGGGGGAGCCCCGGGGCTGCCCCGTTCCTGGCTGTGCTCGTTGGTCCCGCTGTGCCCCGCTGGGTCCCTCCCAGCGCCCGCTCCCAACCTGAGAAAAGCCTCCTCTGGCCCCGCAGCGGGAGGAGGAGGAGGAAGGGGAGGAGGAGGAAGGTGCTATTGCTGCAGCCGGGGCGCAGGAGGGAGCCGGGCAGGGCAGCTGTGCCAGGGCACGGCGAGGGCAGCGCTGCCGGGGCTGGGCCCCCGCGCCCCCCCTCCCAATAAATAACTATTTACAGCGTATAAATAAATAGAGTGGGGGCAGCTGCGGGATCGGGCGGGCCCTGCCGCGCCCTAAGGCACGTGGGGGCCGAGCCGCGCCCGCGACGGGCCGGTCCTGGTCCCGGTCCCGGTGCTCTCCCGGCTTCCACCCGGGGCCGGGGCTGGCCGAGGGCCGCTCTGTGTCCCGGGGTGGGACAGCCACCGCTGTGTGTCCGGCCCGGGAGCCAGCACACTGTCCCCGCTCTGCCCTGTCCCGCCCCGCGTCCCTCCGCACCATCGCTGCCGGGGGCCCCGAGACCGCTTGGAAGATTCCGGAGCGGGGACAGCACGGGAGGGCGGCGGCCCCGCCCCGCTCGGTGACCGGAGCCGCTCCGGTGGCGCGGATGGACGCACGGAGCCCGCGGCCCCCGTCCGGCACAGCCCCAGCCCCGCCTCAGTCCCCTCCTGCTCAGTCCAACTTCTCCAGCACCGAGGGCACGTAGACCAGGCTGAGCTCGCTGCCGAAGTTGCAGACGATGGCGGCGTTCTCCAGCACCAGGATCTGCCGCGCCGGCTGCGACTCGTTGCTCTTGCCCAGGTAGACGGTCTGGAGCAGGTCCCCGTAGCCGATGTCCCAGAAGGACACGCAGCCCTGGCCCCCCGTCACCAGCAGGTTGTCCGAGATGACGCCCAGGCTGGCGCCGCAGCCCAGCTCCTGCGGGACGGAGGGGAGAGCTGAGCTCCGGGGGCGAGAGCCGAGCTCTGGGATCGGGAGCCGAGCTCCGAGGACTGGAGCGGGACAGAGGTGAGAGCTGAGCTCCGGGGGTCAGAACCGAGCTCTGAGGGTAGAGAGCTGAGCTCCGGGGTTGGGAGCGGGGCAGAGCTAGACCCTGCGTGACCGGAGCCTTTTCCTGGGACAGGGAGGCTGTTCCAAGCGTGCCCAGCTGAAACACGAGCTCTGCAGCCTCCAAGCGCAGCTGAGGTGTCTGCAGGGTCTGGTGGGGGCCTGGAAAAACCAGGAGGGCCCCTGAGGGTGTGAGCTGGGCAAGGGCTCAGCCTGGAGAGAAGGAGGCTCAGGAGGCACCTTGTGGCTCTGCACAGCTCCTGACAGGAGGGAACAGCTGTGGGGTGGTTGGGAACAGGGACAGGAGGAGAGGGAATGGCCTCAGGCCGGGCTGGGGAGCCTCAGGGGGTACATCAGCAGGAATTTCCCCATGGAAAGGGTGATGAGACTTCAGAAGGGGCTGCCCAGGGTAGCAGAGCAGTGTCCTGCCCTGGAAGGATTTAAAATCCCTGTGGATGTGGCACCTGTGGACACAATCAGTGGTGGCCTTGGCAGCGCAGGGGTTGGACTCCAGGGTCTCCAAGGGTTTTCCCACCCGGGCAATTCCTGGTTAACCCTCCCAGGTCGCACCTGCTGGATGGAGTAGAGCTTGACGCCCGAGCTGCGGTCCCAGATGCTGATGACGTCGTCCAGGCCGCTGCTGATGACGCAGGAGGTGGTGCAGGTCAGCGAGGTGACGTCCCCGCGGTGCGCGAACATGTGGCTGACGCGGCTGCCCGTCAGCACGTCCCACAGGCAGATGGCCCCGTCCTGGCCGCCGCTGGCCAGCACCATGGTCTGCAGGACAGCGGGGACACCTCAGTGCCGGGGCACACGCGGTGCCACCAATGCTCCCGATGCAGGGGAGCGAGCGGGGCTGCACCCTGCGCTGCCAGCCCAGGGATTCCATGCCCGTTCCCTGTGCCTGAGCAGGCTGGGGGAACAGAGCCCAGGAACCCCAGTGCAGAGGCACCCGAGGTCACCTCTGTGCAGTGGGAGAGCACCTGGGGGCACTCACACTGTAGGGAGCACAAGGGGGACCCCCACTCCTCCTGGCACTGGGACAGAGCCTCCCTGGGGGCTCAGGCCCCGTTTCAGGCCTGCTCAGCCCCAGCTCGCAGTGCAGGGACAGGGATTCCCTGCTCCAGAAGGACAGAGGAGCAAGAGATCTCCAGGAAAAGAGATTGCTGAGCTCACAGAGAACTGGGGGGGAAACTCTGGCTTGGCCAGTGAGAGATGGAGGGGGCCAGATGGGTGCCTCCAGCTGAACCACTGGCTCAGGGATGGGAGCAGGGACGGGCTGAGGTGTGATCTCAGCGTGGGCTCAGGTATCAGCTCAGTGTGAGGGCTCAGGCCCAGCAGCTGCCCGTACCTGGTCGATGTACACGGCCGTGATGGCTCCCGAGTGGCCCTGCAGGGTGAACAGGCAGCACGAGTCCTCCAGCCGGAACACCTGGGGCAGGAGAGGCCCGAGTGAGGCTCTGGGGCCACCTGGGCTCTGGGTGGTGCCACCTGAGCTCCCATGGCACAGCAGGTCCCACCTGGTCCCACCGTGCACAGCCAGAGCCTGCCTGTGGTGCCAGGGGGTGCAGGGCAGGGCATGGCTGGTGGGCAGTGCCAGGGTGGCCACAGGGCAGTGACTGCATAGGGGAAGGAGAGAGGGGACACCCCAGAACCTGGGTCTGCCACTCAGGGAATGTCACAGCAGCCTCATGGAATGCTCCAGGCTGGGGACACAGGAGCTGGAAAGACCCTGGGGTGCTGGTGGATGTGACCCAGATGAGCAAGAGGCCAATGGCTCCTGGATTTTGTGTCAAAATACTGTGGCTGCAAGATCAGGGCAGGGATTGTCCCTTTGTGCTGGCCCTGCTGAAGGGCCTCAGATCCTGGGGGCTGCTTTGGGTCCCCCCGACAGGAAGACCTGGAGGGGCTGGAGCGTGTCCAGGGAAGGGAACGGAGCTGGGAAGGGTTTGGAGCCCCAGGAGAGGCTGAGGGAGCTGGGAAGGGGCTCAGCCTGGAGCAAAGGGGTCTCAGGAGGGACCTTGTGGCTCTGCACAGCTCCTGACAGGAGGGGACAGTCGGGGTGGTTGGGTTCCGCTCCAGGGAACAGGGACAGGAGGAAAGGGAGGTTTAGGCTGGATATTGGGAAAACTCCTTTGTGGGAAAGGTGATCCGGCATTGGAAGGGGCTGCCAGGGCAGTGGTGGAGTCCCCATCCCTGAAGGGATTTTAAAGCCATGTGGATGTGGCACTTGGGGACATGGGTTTGTGGTGGCCTTGGCACTGCTGGGCACTGGCTGGACTTGACAATCTTGAAGAGCTTTCCCAGCCTCAGTGACTCCATCCCATTCCCGAGGCACGAGGGTCCCACACTCAGCTCAGGGTGACATTCTGGGCTCTGTCCTTGGACTTCTCGGTGAACAGATCCCACAGAACTCCCAGCTCTCCCTCCCTGCCCCGCTGTCCCTGCCCATCCATCCCTGCCCCGCTCACCCTGAGCGTGTGGTCCTGCCTGTCCCTCCCTGTCCCGCTGTCCCTGCCCCGCTGTCCCTGTGTCCCGCTCACCCTGAGGGTGTGGTCCTGGCTGTCCCTGTCCCTCCCTGCCCCGCTGTCCCTGTGTCCCGCTCACCCTGAGGGTGTGGTCCTGGCTGTCCCTGTCCCTCCCTGCCCCGCTGTCCCTGTGCCCCGCTCACCCTGAGAGTGTGGTCCTGGCTGTCCCTCCCTGTCCCGCTGTCCCTGCCCGGGTGTCCCTGTCCCGCTCACCCTGAGCGTGTGGTCCTGGCTGTCCCTCCCTGCCCATCCATCCCTGCCCCGCTCACCCTGAGCGTGTGGTCCTGGCTGTCCCTGCCTGCCCCGCTGTCCCTGCCCATCCATCCCTGCCCCGCTCACCCCGAGCGTGTCGTCCTGGCTGTCCCTCCCTGTCCCTCCCTGTCCCACTGTCCCTGCCCATCCATCCCTGCCCCGCTCACCCTGAGCGTGTGGTCCTGGCTGCCGGTGACGAGGCGGCCGGCCGCGGCCCTCAGCGCGGTGATGGGTTTGTGGTGCGCGCACGCCACGCTGTGCGTGAGGCGGCAGCGCAGCCCCGCGGCCCCGCGGCTCAGCTCCGGCGACGGCGGCAGGCTGCTCCTGCCCGGGCCTCCTGCGGGACACACGGGGTCAGAGAGAGGGGTCTGGGTGCTGGGAACCGGGGAACTGGGGCTGGGAATGGGTGGGAATCTATAAAATCAGAGCGGTTTTGGGAAAGCTGCAAAAGGCAGGCCCCAGACTCAGATACAGCAGAACTGTGAGCAGAGCTAAGCAACAGTCGTGAGTTAGGTCAGCAGAAAAATTATTTAAACTGTAGAAAAAGCAAGGGCAAACAGAACAATGGCCTGTGTATTAACGTTTGTCTGAATAACTCTCTAAGCTGCAGAAAGTTTATCTAGCAAGATATTAAGAAGGTTAAAGCTTAATAATGGAGCTCTGTGCGTTGTGTTTTAAGGCTTACAAGCAGGTATTGTATTTGAAATAAGCAAGCATTGTTTAACCAAAGGTACATGTGCTTATGGTGGTTGGATAGAACCACTGTCAATATGCTTTTGCTTCGTGTGATTGGTTAAGAAGCTTATAAAGTAAGTTGTAACATTAAGTTTTTTGGTCTGCTGCCTGGATTGTGAGCTGCTGGCATCTTCCCATTGTCATAATCATGTAATGAGAGTGATGCTGAAAAATAAACAGCTTGAGGAACTTTCCACAGCAGCCCCATCTCGTTCGTGGTCTGTAAATAACCCCCCTGCCAGTGTCAGGAATGCAGCTGAGAACAACTTGTGCTAAGGACAGCTGAGTGAGGGTCTCAACAGCATCAGAGAATTCCAGACTGGTTTGGGATGGAAGAGCCCTTAAAGCCCATCCAGTCCCACACCCCACCTGCCAGGGTGCCCAGCACAGGGAGCTCCCTCAGCTCAGCGCAGCTCTGGGTGTTCTGGAGCAGTTACCACCAAAGCTGAAGGGGCTGTGAGGAGGAGGAAGGCTCAGCTGCAGGGAGGGGAAGGCAGGAGCCCAGGGCACTGCACTGACGTTCCAACACTGCTCACCTCGGAACTGCAGGTGGTTCAAGGCCGTGTGTGTCTCCAGAGAGAAGAAATCCAAGGAGCCGTTCAGGCGGGCAGCCACGATCCTGAGGGACAGACGTGGGGCTGAGAGAGGCCCTTCCCCGAGCCCCAAACCTGGGAACACCCCCAGGCCAAGCACAGACCCCCCACCCCCGGGAGGGGGCTGCACAGAGCTGGGCTGGGACACTGGACACAGCTCTGAATGGAATGGACAATGGCAGTGCCTCTGAACTGGACACAGCTCAGAATGGACAATGGCAGTGCCTCTGAACTGGACACAGCTCAGAATGGACAATGGCAGTGCCTCTGAACTGGACAGCTCAGAATGGACTGGACAATGGCAGTGCCTCTGAACTGGACACAGCTCAGAATGGACAATGGCAGTGCCTCTGAACTGGACACAGCTCTGAATGGAATGGACAATGGCAGTGCCTCTGAACTGGACACAGCTCAGAATGGACTGGACAATGGCAGTGCCTCTGAACTGGACACAGCTCAGAATGGACTGGACAATGGCAGTGCCTCTGAACTGGACACAGCTCAGAATGGAATGGACAATGGCAGTGCCTCTGAACTGGACACAGCTCAGAATGGACTGGACAATGGCAGTGCCTCTGAACTGGACACAGCTCTGAATGGAATGGACAATGGCAGTGCCTCTGAACTGGACACAGCTCAGAATGGACTTGGACAATGGCAGTGCCTCTGAACTGGACACAGCTCTGAATGGAATGGACAATGGCAGTGCCTCTGAACTGGACACAGCTCTGAATGGACAATGGCAGTGCCTCTGAACTGGACACAGCTCTGAGTGGACAATGGCAGTGCCTCTGAACAGCAGTGACCCAAAGGTGTCCCAGCCTTGGACGTTCAGCTACTGACATCACTGAGGGCAGAAGAAGTGGCTGCTGGAGCATTCCTGGAGCCAGGAAAGCTGGTGAAAGGTGGATACACAGAGGATTAGGCTGGATGTGAGGTTGGATAGCAAGCAAAGGTGGTTAGACACTGAATGGGCTCCCCTGGGAATGGTGACAGCTCCAACCCTGCCAGAGCTCAGGAGTGCTTGGACAAAGCTCTAAGGCACAGGGTGGGGTTGCTGGGGTGTCTTGGGCAGGGCCAGGGGTTGGACTCCATGATCCCTGGGGGCCCTTCCAGCTCAGGACACTCCATGACACTGATTCCAGGGAGGAGACATTCCAGCTGAGCCTCTGCTGCTGGGAGCTGCCGTGGAGGTTGGGGCTGAGGATCTCCCAGCACCTGCACAAGGAGTCACCTGTTGTTGAGGAAGACGAGGGCGGTGATGCCGGATTGTCCTTCATCATTGCTGCTGCGGAGAGTCCCCTCGATGGCATCCCACACCTGGGGAGGAGGGGGCACTGTGGTGACACTGGCCACAGGGACCTGGGATCCTGAACAGCTCTGTGTGCCCTGCTCCCGGCCCCTGAGCTGAGTGAGCAGTCACAGCTCCCTGTGCCAGGCTGTGTGACCTCCTGCTTCCCATTGCTGTGTCCCTGCTCCTCATCTCCACCTCCCATTACTGCATCCCTGCTCCTCATCTCCACCTCTGTTAGTACAACCCTGCTCCTCATCTCCACCTCCCATTACTGCATCCCTGCTCCTCATCTCCACTCTCCTGTTACTGTGTCCCTGTTCCTTCTCTCCACCTCTGTTACTGTGTGCCTGTTCCTCATCTCCACCTCTCTGCTCCTGTGTTCCTGCTCCTCATCTCCACCCTCCTGTTACTGTGTACCTGCTCCTCATCTCCACCCTCCTGTTACTGTGCACCTGCTCCTCACCTCCACCCTCCTGTTACTGCGCCCCACTCATCTACACCTCTGTTACTGTGTACCCCTTCATCTCCATCTCCCTGTTACTGTGTCCCCGTTCCTCCTCTCCACCTCCCTGTTACTGTGTCCCTGTTCCTCCTCTCCACCTCCCTGTTACTGTGTCCCTATTCCTGACCTCCACCCTCCTGTTACTGCGTCCCTGTTCCTCATCCCCACCTTCCCCTCGGCGTCCCTGCCCATCTCCACCTCCCATTACTGTGTCCCCACTCCTCACCTCCAGCTTGCCGTTGCTCCTGCCAGCCACGATGAGGTTCCCCTGCAGCTCCAGGCTCCAGATGGAGCTCTCCAGGTCCCCTCCCCAGGACGGCGGGGGCGAGGATTTGTCGCAGCTCTCGTCGCCGCCGCAGCCGCCCTCGTCCCCCCCGCAGGCCGGGGCGCGGCCGCCGCTCCCGCAGAGCCCGGCGGGGCCGTGCGGGGCCGGGAGCCCCGGGAAGGAGCCGTTCCTGCAGCCGGAGCCGCCGTGCTCCTCGTACACCTTCCCCACCAGGCTGCTGAAGTCGTAGCCCGAGTCCTTGCGGCGCGCGCCCACCGCCCGCAGCCGCGGCTCCGGCTCGGCCTTGGCGTGCTCCAGGAAGTTGGTGTCGATCAGGGAGGTCAGGTCGGGCTGGTCGCAGAACAGCGGCGGCTGCGGGGGCCCCAGCAGCCGTTTCAGCTGGTGGCTGCTCTCAAAGGAGTCCTCCGGGCCGTTCTTGCCGTCCGGGCTGGCGTCCCAGCCCTCCTGGTAGTCGAAGATGCCGCTGCTGTCCCGGCGCAGCCTGCAAGGAGGGACGGAGCTGAGCCCCTGGCTGTGGGCTGCCTCCCGGGAGCGCTGTGGGGCTGCGGGGACACGGCCAGGCCGTACCTGGGCTTGGGGATGACGGTGAGGCAGTCGCCCGTCTGCGCGTCCCACACGCGGATCTGCCCCACCAGGCAGCAGCTCACCAGCAGCATCCCGTCACTGGCCAGGCACTCGATGTCCTGTGGGGGACAACGACGAGCACAGCTCAGTGGGGCACCACCGAGGCCTCTGCGTGCTGAGCACAGCCTGGTGAGGGTGCAGAACTGCAGAGGTGGTGGACTTCATGTCAAAGCTGGCTGGGTTAGGAACTGAGGGACGGTGAGGACATGGATGTTCCTGGAAGGGTCCGAGACCAGGTTGGACAGGGCTTGGAGCAACCTGGGACAGTGGAAGGTGTCCCTGCCATGGCAGGGGTGGCACTGGATGAGTTTCAAGGTCCCTTTCAACCCAAACCGTTCTGGGATTCCAGGATCTCTGCCCAGAGCCCTCAGTGTGCACTGCACTGCTGCAAACCCAACAGACTCCACCTGTCTTGCCTTCCCTAAAAAATTCCATCCCAGTCTGAAGGCAGGATCAGGAGCAGAGACACAGCTTTGCTGGGAGACACTGCAAACTCATCTTTCTGAATGCCCAAGAGCTTTGTTTCATCTCAGAACAGGAAGAATCCCAGACTCACCCTGGCTGGAAAATCCCTCCCAGAGCACTGAGTCACGCCTGTGACTGATCCTCCACTTTGTCACCCAGCCCAGAGTGCCGAGTGCCACATCCAGAGCCCCAGTGCCACATCCAGAGCCCCGAGTGCCCCGTCCAACTGTCCCCTGGTGCTCAGCAATGTGGACAATGTGGAGCCATCCCAGCAAAGCAGGGAATGGAAGCCCGAGGCGGTGATGGTGGAACTGCAGCCAGCCAGCCCCAGGAGGAGACAGAGCGTGCTGCAGGAATTTCACGCCCCAATAGCCTTTCCAGAGGAATGTATTGCAAAGCTGGACGTACCATGAGGTGTCCCCTGAGGACCAGGGGCACGATCTCAGTCTCGGGGGGCGAGTAGCCGTAGTCGTCGCAGGGCAGGTCCCCGTGGCGCCGCCGGCCCGGCCCGTTCTGCCCGTAGTTCTTGGGGCACAGCACCCGGTAGAGGCAGAACAGCAGCAGCACCAGCAGGATGCCCGATGCCAGGCCTAGGGCAGCCACCCTGGGGACACACAGAGACAAGAAGGTAAGGAAATAAACTCCAGTTTCCAGTCCACGGATAGATTTGGGAAGTTCTGTGCCGGGATTACTCATATGCTGGTCTGTTTCTCAGCTGAGAAGGCTTTTCAACAAATTACAGACATTTGTTGGAAATTAAGGGGAGTTTAATGGGAAAATGACAATTTCCCCATTACAAGATTTTGAGGCTTTTCAGTAAGGAAAGTAATGAGCGACTAAGATTTTAAGAAAACACCAGCTGGGGATGGGATAACAATGTGTTCAGCACGTGCAGATTCAGGCAGGGGTTGTGAGCTGTTCTCTCCACAGAGAGGGAAGCTCCTTGCACCAGAGTTTGATCTGATCCCCAATAAATCATTATCAAATTATATTCAGGTGGTTGCTGGATCCTTGGAAGTGTCCAAGGCAAGGTTGGACAGGGCTTGGAGCACCCTGGGATAGTGGAAGATGTCCCTGCCCATGGCACAGAGTGGGACTGGATTGGTTTTAAGGTCCCTTCCAACCCAGACCATTCTGGGCTTCTATGAAATCACATTTAAACCCCCAAATTGACCTTCTGTCCTGGTCACCCTGTATTGCTGCAGGAGCCCTAAGGGGCTCCATGCACAGCCTGCTCTCAGTGATGGAAAAGTGCGAGGATGCACCAATTTCCCTTTGCACAGGAGCATCCCCAGCTGCTGCTTTGCACTGCAGCATCCCCAGCACCCTGAGCTGCTGCTTTGCACAGGAGCATCCCCAGCTGCTGCTTTGCACTGCAGCATCCCCAGCACCCTGAGCTGCTGCTTTGCACAGGAGCATCCCCAGCTGCTGCTTTGCACTGCAGCATCCCCAGCAGCTGCTTTGCACTGGAGCATCCCCAGCTGCTGCTTTGCACTGCAGCATCCCCAGCATCCCCAGCTGCTGCTTTGCACAGGAGCGTCCCCAGCTCTGGCACCGCAGCTTCAGGAGCTTTCTGGTCTCCCAGCAGGGAGGGGCCCTGAGGAACCAGCCCTGAAGGAGCAGCCTGAAGCAGCCCCGTTGCCCCTGGCCGTGACAGACACGGTACTTGTAGAGGGTGACGTCCTGGTGACCGCGGGGCTGCGCGCCGCGCTCGGGCCGCGGGGCCGTGTCCAGGAAGGGCTGCGAGCGCCGCGCCTCCTGCGGGTGCCGCATCTCCAGCGCCTCCTGCGGCTTCAGGTACAGCGTCACGGGGATGGCCGGCAGGATGCTGATGTACCTGCGGGCACAGGGACAGCGGCTCAGGAGGGGCACCGGGGGACAGGCAGCCACGGCAGGGATCAGGGTGCTTTCAGCGTGTAAATTCAGGTGCTCTGAGCTAAAGGTGTCCTTGAAATATTCTCCTCTAAAGCTATTCCCCAGGTTAGAGCCAACACAAATGAAGCCTGACGAGATCAAGTGGATCCCATGAATTTAAGCCTGGTTTCCTGTGTGCTGCAGGCTGGGAGGTCTCACCTAGCAGCTTTTTCAGCTCAGCTGTCTCTTCCTCACATGTACTATTTCCATCCCTTACAGATGATTGTATCAGACAGCTGTGGAATTACTGGAGTTGGAAAAACCCTCTGACATCGAGTCTGACTGCTTCCCCTTGTGCTGCCAAGGCCACCACTAACCCATGTCCCCAAACCCCACATCCACAGGGCTTTTAAATCTCTCCAGGGATGGGGACTCCACTACTGCCCTGGGCAGCTGTGCCAGCTTTTGGGGAAGGATTCTTCCCAGTATCCACCCTGACCCTCCCCTGGAAACCCCTGAGGCCGTTCCCTCTCCTCCTGTCCCTGTTCACTGGAGCACAGCCTGACCCCCTGGCTGTCCCCTCCTGTCAGGAGTTCTGCAGAGCCACAAGGGCCCCTCTGAGCCCCCTTTTCTTGTTTTGCAAATTTGAAAACTTCAATTCCAGGATGAAGGAAGACACAAGACACCCAGCACACAAACCACCCAGGAGCAGAGTGGAACAACCCTGACTCCCAGAGGAACAGCCCTGGAGGGTTTGTGAGCTCTGCCCACCCCAGGGGCGCTGCTCAGCAGCTCCTCCCGCACACACAGCTGGGATGAGCCCCATGGAAGCAGGCTGTGTGAGTTGAGAGCACCAAGGACAGAAGCAAGACAAACCCTTGGGCTCAGCTGCCAGCTCCCTGTGCCAGTGGCACCCCATGCCAGCCCACCGCACTTGCCTCTTGGCCAGGGTGATGTTGTAGTAGCTGAAGAGGGCAGGCCAGTGCCTGAAGGAAAGCTTCCTCCAGATCTCCTCATCCTCGGCTCCCCAGGTGACCTGTGCCTCCGTTCCCAGCTCCAGCTGCCCGCTGGCCCTGCCCTCGGGGCCCCAGGGCTGCTGCTCGGGCTCCAGCCGCGCCTTGGGCTCCGTGCGGTTCTCGGGCAGCTGCACGGGCTCCGAGGGGAACACGGACAGGGCCAGCTTGGGGTCCCCGGCGGGCAGCACCCCGCCGGGAACGGGCATGGCGGGCAGGCCCGCGTCCCCCAGGGGACTCTGCTCCGTCACCTGCGACGTGAGGTAGGTGCGGAGCCCGGCGGGGTCCGTGTACAGCAGGATTCCGATCCAGATCACTGTGCCGGCCTGTGCGGGGAGAGACAGTGCCCTCAGTGTCACTGCATTGTCACCTGCCCTCAGTGTCACTGCCCTGTCCCCTGCCCTCAGTCACTGCATTGTCCCCTGCCCTCAGTGTCACTGCATTGTCACCTGCTTGTGCGGGGAGAGAGACAGTGCCCTCAGTGTCACTGCATTGTCCCCTGCCCTCAGTGTCACTGCATTGTTCCCTGCCTGTGCGGGGAGAGACAGCGCCCTCAGTGTCACTGCATTGTCCCCTGCCCTCAGTGTCACTGCCCTGTCCCCTGCCCTCAGTGTCACTGCATTGTCCCCTGCCCTCAGTGTCACTGCATTGTCACCTGCCTGTGCGGGGAGAGACAGTGCCCTCAGTGTCACTGCCCTGTCCCCTGCCCTCAGTGCCACCTCCCTGTCCCCTGCCTGAGAGAGACACAGTGCCCTCAGTGTCACTGCCCTGTCCTCTGCCTGTGCAGGGTGAGAGACAGCACCCTCAGTGTCACTGCATTGTCACCTGCCATTCAGTGCCACTGCCCTGTCCCCTGCCTGTGCAGGGTGAGAGACAGCTCAGTGTCACTGCATTGTCACCTGCCCTCAGTGCCACCTCCCTGTCCCCTGCACTCAGTGCCACCTCCCTGTCCCCTGCCTGAGAGAGACACAGCTCCCTCAGTGCCACTGCCCTGTCCCCTGCCTGTGCAGGGTGAGAGACAGCTCTCTCAGTGTCACCTCCCTGTCCCCTGCCCTCAGTGTCACTTCCCTGTCCCCTGCCCTTCAGATCACTGCTCTGTCCCCCTGCCTGTGCAGTCCTCCTGGCAGCGTGTGTGCCATCCGTGCTCTCTGTGTGCCCCCCTGGCAGTCTGAGTGCCCCCCCGGCAATGTGTGAGCCCCTGGCAGTCTCTGTACCCCCCTGTCTCTCTCTGTGCCCGCCCTGGCAGTGTGTGTGCCCCCCGGCAGTCCCTGTGCCCCCCAGTCTCTCTGTGTGCCCCCACGTACCATGATGAGGCGCTGTGCCAGGCGGGTGCGGGCGAAGAAGTAGATGACGCGCAGGCGCTTGGGCAGGCGCAGGTTGCGCAGCGAGGACGGCTGCAGGGTGATGGTGTGGGGGGTGACGGGGTGGGGGCCGTGGGGGCCGTGTGGGGCCATGCTGTGTGGGGTGTGGGGGGTCACGGCGTGTGGCACCGCCGGGCGCAGCGGCCGCGGGCGGCACGGGGGCCTGGCCGGGCACGACTCGGGGGGCAGGCGCTTGTTCAGGTCAGCCAGCTGCAACAGAGAGAGGGCAGGGGTGAGGGACTGCTCCAGTGCAAGGGGACCCTGGGAGCTGGGAGGGACCCCTGGGAGCTGGGAGGGACCCCTGGAGAAGGACTGTGCCCCCAGGGTCAGGGGTGACTCCTTGGTGCCTCCTCCCAGCCCATTTACCCCAACCAGCACACTGACAGACTCAGGGAATCATGGAATGGTTGGGATGGAAGGGACCCTAAAGTCCACCCCATCCCAGCCCTGCCATGCCAGGGACCCCTCCCACTGTCCCAGGGACACCTCCTGCGGTCCCAGGCTGCTCCCAGCCCTGTCCAGCCTGGCCCTGGGCACTGCCAGGGATCCAGGGGCAGCCACAGCTGCTCTGGGCACCTGTGCCAGGGCCTGCCCACCCTCACAAAGTTCTTCCTAATGTCCAATGGAAACCTTCTCTCTGTCAGTTTGAAGACATCCCCCCTTAACCTGTCCAACATCCCTCCTCATCTTTCTTGTGGCTCCCTTCAAGTCCTGGAAGGCCACAAGCAGGTCTTTAAGCTTTCCATCCCCAGGCTGTGTAAACCCAATTCTCTGAGCTTTTCCTCACAGCAGAGCTGCTCCATCCCTCTAATCCACTTGATGTTTCCTCTGGATTTGCTCCCACAGCTCCATGTCCTTCCTAAGAGTGCCTTTTCCCACAAGTGCTCTGTTCCCAATCCCTGTGTGTGTAACCAAGCAAGTACAGAACCAGAACTGTAACAGCTCAGGATCAGAAGAAAGAGCCTCAAGCTGACATGGAGAAGTTTAGGTTAAATATCAGGAATAATTTCCTCCTGGAATGGGGGCCAGCCCTGGCACAGCTGCCCAGAACAGGAGTGGAGTCCCCATCCCTGGGGGGATTTAACAGCCACGAGGATGTGGCACTCAGGGGCAGGGACAGTGGTGGTGCTGGGGAGTGGTTAAAGGCCCTTCTGAGCTCAGTGAGTCCATGATTCTGTCCTTTTCCCCTTTCAGGGGTGGGATACTGGGGCTGTGCCCCCCTCCTGCCCCGGGCCGTGCCCCTCGCCCACCTCCATGCGGCGGATGTCGATGGACAGCACGGTGGTGAAGAAGAACATCTGCAGGAAGAAGTCTGACACCAGCCCCACCACGGCAAAGAGGCAGAACTCCTGTGCGAGGGTGAGACAGGCATCAGCTCCCCCTGCACCTCAGAGCGAGGGAAGCCAGCAGTGCCTCACTGATAACCCTGGGATCCACCTCTGGGGCTGGCTCAGAGCTCAGGGCTGGGGGAGTCCGTGAGAGAACCCAAGGTATTTATTCTAATTCACATTCTGTGTTCTCTTTGGCCACAACCCATCAAAACCTGAGACTCTGCTCCCAGGGAACAAGGAACAGGATGAGAGGAAGAAGCCTCAGGTTGTGCCAGGGGAGATTTAGATTGGAAATGAGGGAAAATTAGGGAAATTTCTTCCCCAGAAGGGGCTGTTAGGCACTGGAACTGCCCAGGGCAGGGGTGCAGTCCCCGTGCCTGGAGGGATTTTACAGCTGTGCGGCACTGGGGGACACGGACGAGTGGTGGCAGTGCTGGGGACACTTGGATTTGATGGTCCCAAGGCTTTTCCAGCCCAGCCAGTTCCCTGGCTGTGTGAGCAGCTGCCAGTGCCTCCCTGCAGCGCTCAGGCTCTGTCCTGCAGCCCCTCTCACCTGGATGGCCGGGACCAGGGTGAAGTACCCGATGAGGATGATGCCCAGCTCCGTGGCCATGTTCTTCATGATGGACCAGCTCTCATTGCTCAGGCCTGGGGGAGGGCAGGGACAGGTCAGGGCAGCCTCTTCACTGTGCCACACGTGAACACAGCCAGAGGAGCAGCATTTCCCCTCCCTAAAACCAGGAATCTGCAGGCAACAGGCCCAAAAGGCCCTTCCAGGCTAAAACTCCTGAGTGCAAAGGCCAACTGGAGTTCTGTGTCCTGTTTCCCATCCAGGACCCAAACCACTTGTATTTCTAAAACTAAAATCAGCATCACTCTAGAATCTCTTCTCCCTGATGTTTAGAAACAGCTTTGAAGACTGCAAATCCCATTTATCCATGGTGTGAGCACACTCAAATCCTTCCACAGGCACAGAGCATTGATAGAATGGAAAATATTATTTTGTCTCACATTCAGGGGAATTTTGTAGGACCTGCGTTCTGCACTTCTGATATCCATGACCTGAGGGCAGCGCTCAGTATCCACACCAGGAGATCCAGCTCTCCCCTACCAATATTTTTTATATTTATTTAGCCTGTTTTGGTCAACAATCCCAAAAGGCAGTGCCCACAACAGCAGCATTATGTTCTTGGAATTCACAACAAAAGGCTGTACAAGTCACCTTGTTTCCTTCCCAGACCTGAACGAGATCATTTCCAGCCACTGGCTCTCTCACTTTTCCTTCTCCCAGTCCCTGCTTCTCCCATTTTCCCTTTCCCAGCCCCTGGCTCTCCCATTTTCCCCTTTCCCAGCCCCTGGCTCTCCCATTTTCCCCTTTCCCATCCCCTGGCTCTCCCATTTTCCCCTTTCCCAGCCCCTATCTCTCCCATTTTCCCCTTTCCCAGCCCCTGGCTCTCCCACTTTCCCCTCTCCCAGCCCCTGTCTCTCCCATTTTCCACTTCCCCAGCCCCTGTCTCTCCCACTTTTCCCTTTCCCAGCCCCTGGCTCTCCCATTTTCCCCTTTCCCAGCCCCTATCTCTCCCATTTTCCCCTTTCCCAGCCCCTGGCTCTCCCACTTTCCCCTCTCCCAGCCCCTGTCTCTCCCATTTTCCACTTCCCCAGCCCCTGTCTCTCCCACTTTTCCCTTTCCCAGCCCCTGGCTCTCCCATTTTCCCCTCTCCCAGCCCCTAGATTACCCACTTTCCCCTTTCCCAGCCCCTGGCTCTCCCATTTTCCCCTTTCCCAGCCCCTGGCTCTCCCATTTTCCCCTTTCCCAGCCCCTGGCTCTCCCATTTTCCCCTTTCCCAGCCCCTGTCTCTCCCATTTCCCCTCTCCCAGCCCCTGTCTCTCCCATTTTCCACTTCCCCAGCCCCTGTCTCTCCCACTTTTCCCTTTCCCAGCCCCTGTCTCTCCCATTTCCCCTTTCCCAGCCCCTGGCTCTCCCATTTTCCACTTTTCCCAGCCCCTGTCTCTCCCATTTCCCCTTTCCCAGCCCCTGGCTCTCCCATTTTCCCCTTTCCCAGCCCCCAGGGCAGGACCCCACCTTGGGCAATGCGCAGCTTCACCTCCAGGTCCACGGGCGTGGACACCACGGACTTGGTGAGCACCAGCACGTTCTCCAGGCCAATCACCACCACCAGGTATGGGAATATCTCTCTGGGGAGACAGAGGCACAGCTGAGGAGGGGTCCAGCAGCAGGGCCAGACAAGCCAAGGCACGTTCTGTCCAGCTCTATTGGTAATATTCCAATACAACAGTGACCGTGCCCCGCAGCGTGTCCAGCCCCACAGGAGCTGCTTCCAGCACACTGAATGAACTGCCCAGGTGTGCCCCAGCTGTGCCCCTGGCAGGGCTGGCACGTACCCGCCGTTGAGCGTGGGGGTGAGGCCGAACAGGGTGCAGAGCCCCACGGACATGAGCAGGGAGCTGAGCACCGTCACCACTGCTGCCAGAGCCAGGCCCCACTTGGACTTCACCATGTCGATCTTGCCTGCAAAAAACAGCCCAAACAGGTCAGCAGGGACAGCACACGGTGTGGACACACAGACGGGGACAGATGGACACTGATGGGGACAGCATGGTCACCCTGACCAGCCCCAGCAGGGCACAGGACACCCCAGCCCAGAGGGGAGGCACTGCAGTGTCTGAAATGAAATTAAAGTTCTGCAGTGTCTGAAATGAAATTAAAGTATTGCAGTGTCTGAAATGCAGGTACTGCAGTGTCTGACATGCAATTAAAGTTCTGCAGTGTCTGAAATGCAGGTACTGCAGTGTCTGAAATTAAATTTAAGTACTGCAGTGTTTGAAATGAAATTAATGTACTGCAGTGTCTGAAATTAAATTAAAGTATTGCAGTGTCTGAAATGAAATTAAAGTATTGCAGTGTTTGAAATGCAGGTACTGCAGTGTCTGAAATGAAATTAAAGCACTGCAATGTCTGACATGCAGGTACTGCAGTGTCTGAAATGAAATGAATGTACTGCAGTGTCTGAAATGCAGGTATGGCACTGCTCATGTCTGAAATGCAGGTACTGCAGCGCCTGAAATGAAGGTACTGCAGTCCTGAAATGAAATGTAGAAATTTTAAAATTTGACACATTTTTTGTTTTTCGGATCAGAATGAAGGACCAAAAAAATTAATTTTTAAGAAAAATAATTATTTTGAGAAAAAGTTGCTTCAGAGAAGGCAGAATCCATGTTCTCTGCCATGTGTAGGCCACCAATCCGGACCTGCCCAGCTAGCGTGGGGAACTGGGAACGTGGCTGTTTTCTGGGCAGAGATCCAGAACAAGTCTGGAATGCAGATCCCACAGCCCCCCAGGACAGGGTGGGACAGGGGACAGTGCTGCTTCACAGCTCACACCTGTCCCAGCACTGCACCAAACTGAAATGTGGCCAGAGAGGTTTAAACCCACCAGCTCAGAACATGATCTGTCTTATAATGGATGAAACAAACTGGGAAAAAAGGCATTGCTGTGGCATCTGAGGGTGCCCAAGACAGAAAACACCTTGGAAGGTGTCAAAGAATCATGGAATAGTTTGGGTTGGAAGGGACTTTAAAGGAGTCTATCCACTATCCCAGGCCTTGGACACCTCCAGGGATGGGGAAAGGAATCACAAGGAATAAATAACAGCACCCTGGCTGAGAGGGGCAAACGAGCAGGAATCAGGCAAACAGTTTTTAACCCTCTCCATGGCAGCTCAGGGCAGAACTCCACCACCACCTCTCCTGCTGAACCAGGAGGTGCTACAGACACCACCTGCACCCTGAGCCCCCCCCAGGCCCCAACCTACGTGTGGAGAAGTAGATGTAGGCGAAGAGGATGATGTAGGTGGTGACGAGCGGGATGAGCTCGGCGATGCCGATCTCCTCCTTGAAGTGCACATGCACCACGCTCTCCTCCCGCAGGCTGCAGTTGGGGCTGGGGTGCAGCAGCTTCAGCCGCGAGCGCAGGCTGCTCAGGAACCTGGGGACAGCGGTGCTGTGCTGTGAGTTCAGGGTTTATCCAGAAACCCGGGTCCCTCCCTGACAATTCCCTCCCAGGTGTGTCAGCCACCTCTCCTTTCCCCTCCCGGCACTGTCTGTCAGTCCTGGAATTCCAGAATTGGCAGATCCAAAGGATGCCCTCTACCCCTGGGGGGCACTGGGCCATCCAGGTGTCCTTTGTCCCTTTGTCCCTCCCCTCCTGTCCCTGCCTGGTGGCTCCTGCCCCTTCCCTGCCCCTCTCCCCGGGGTTCAAAGGGACAGCAACCACGGGCTCAGGGAGTTCTGTTGGAGCTGGTGCTGCATTCAGAGGCCTGTGGGCCAGAATAAAGCTCTGCATCCAAACCCTCCAGCAGAACCGACTCCTTTCCTTCACCATCGCCTTAAAGCTTCTCTGCCAGAGGGAAATCTGACATCCTCACATCCACTCAGTCCATGCCAGCTTGGCCAACACTGCCAAAGTGTTTCCAGCAGTGCTTACTGGAAAGCCAAGCAGTCTGTGCACAAGGAACTGGGTGAAGCCAGAGCCACGGGGCCCTGGATGCCACAGGAACTCCCCCTGGCAGCTCTGCACGTGAAGGGGAGCTGAGAACTGAGAGTATTTCATTACCATGAAAGTTTTCTCCCAGAAAAGCACCTCCAGAGATGCAAGACTCCCTAAACCCCAAGGAAATGGGGAGCCACGAGGGAGGGGAAGCAGCAGAGCCCGGTGCCAGGGCAGCTCACCTGGAGTCGTAGCGCTGCAGCCCCAGCGTGACGGTGTAGGACACGACGCGGCGCCGGTTGGACAGGCTGACCCCGCTGTACCTGCCAGGCAGCCCGAAGAGCAGGTCTGCAGGGACAGGGGACAGCAGGGACAGCTCAGAGACAGGGGACAGCCACACACAGCACAGGGGACAGCAGGGACAGCTCAGAGACAGGACAGAGGACAGCAGGGACAGCCACACAGCACAGGGGACAGCAGGGACAGCTCACACAGCACAGGGGACAGCCACACACAGCACAGGGGACAGTCACACACAGCACAGGGGACAGCAGGGACAGCTCACACACAGCACAGGGGACACAGCTGTCCCCTGCCAGCAGCCCCAGCAGGAATGGCTGCTCTCATGCCACAGGGTACCCCATGCTCTGGGGAGATCCCATGGGTGGGTCACACCTGGAGCAGCTCCAGCCACAGAGAGCTCACACTGAGACATAAACTTTAAGGTGGTTAGAGATCTTAGAGGAGCTAAGATTTTAGTTAGAGATAAAGCTTTATCGGAGTTAATTAAAACAAGTGGGTAGGCCTTGATGAAGTTAAGAGTTAGTAGTTAGCTAATAACTGATTGCTTGTCCACACAATGTTTGGTTAGCTGGGTTTATAATGAAGAATATAGCAACTGATAAATAGCTTTTAGGAACATAAGACAGTTGTAGGGCTCCTCTCTTCTGAAACCAATTGGAGATGGGGAATGGGAGTTCTACCAAGGGTTCATTTGCCATATTTGCATTGAAAAGGTAGAAAGGTCAGAATGAGGAAGACTTCATTTACTTCCTCATTTTGGGACCTCTCCCCATGAAAGGGACCACCAACCCATTTCAAGGAACAAACTACTTATGCTCAATAGCTTTTGAACTAATTACCATATGAGCTGGGGTATGGGATGCACCAAAGTTATGAAAATGTATTTGCATTTTGGGTATTCAATACTTGTACAGATAAAAGGACTCTGTAATCACCTGTAAATGGTGGTATGTATTTGGGAGTTATCACAATGAACATTCACTTTCTAACTTTAAACTGTCAGAGAGATTTTGGATATCCATACCAGATCAATATCCATAATGGGAATGGGATGTACCAAAGTTATCAATATCTACTTGTATTTTGGGTATTCAATACTTGTACAGATAAAAGGACTCTGTAATCACCTGTAAAGTGCAGCGTGTATTTGGGAGCTATCCCACAATAAACATACACTTTCTAACTTTAAACTCTTAGAGAGTTTTTGTCTGTCACAGTTGGATATCAGTACTAGATCAGTATCCATATTTTTTTAAATAAATCAACACTCTGGGTACTCAAAAACAGCCTTTAAAGCAAACTTCCTTTAGGGTTAGAAACCCCTTTTCAGACATGTAACACAGTACATCACACACTGCCAGACCTCTGGGGCTCCTTTAAAACCAAAGGACCAACCTGTGTTTAAAGCAGCATTTCCTCTGGCACTATGGAACCATTAACAACCCCACACATGGGCACAGGTTTCTTTATAACTAAGAGGTAAAAATAGTTTTATAATATCCATTATGATATCCATTATGGTCTCCATTGTCAGCCCGGGCTGTGTGCAAGGAATTTGAACACACAATGGAGCAGATGAATGGTGATTTATCTGTGACAATGAGGCAGCCTTTGAGTGTGACAGAGGGAAAAGCCAGGCTGGAGCACGTGTAGAGTGAGAGGAACAAAGCCCTGCTATTTTTACCTGCAGAAAGAAGCCTGACTGAGTGATTCACTTCTCACAAATACAGATCAGGGCTCCAATACACATGTGAAATGAGAGACAACAAAGAGCGGGCAGCTTCGGCCGCTGTGCATGAAAAAATCCTGCCCAAATTGGCACCATCAGCAATTCCAGTGCTGGAATTAGTGAGGATGGAATAACAACGAAGCTGCAGGCAGCTCTCAGCCTGCCTGGCTCACCCTTGAGAGTGGCTGACGTCTGCAAGGTCTTTGGCTCATGCTGGTGGATGGTTTTGATGATATCTGGGTCTGCGTTGAAGCGCTCGCGGTCGTTCTGCCAGAAGTTCCCCGGGGACAGCAGCAGGCAGCCGTGCTCTGGGAGCAGGTTCCTCAGCTTCCTGAGGCCGGGCAGCAGGTCTGTCACCTGCAGGCACACCTCCTCCAGGCTCCTCACCCCGGAGCTGAAAGGCAAACACGGTGATGGGGAACCCCAAGCGTGGGGAGGGGAGTGTGCCAGGGACCTGCACCAGGTGTGGCTGCTCCTCCTCCTCACACCTGAGAGCAGGCTGGGCTCCCTGCACCTGTGAACAGGCCACAGAGCCCCACCAGCATCCCTGGGGCTGCCTGGCCCCACAGCTTTAATTTCTCACAGCTGAGAGCAGGCTGGGCTCCCTGCACCTGTGAACAGGCCACAGAGCCCCACCGGCATCCCTGGGGCTGCCTGGCCCCACAGCTCTCACTGCTCGCCCATCTCTGGTACCACACTTTCACTTCTACATTTAGGACACTTCTACCTGCCAGAGAAACCCTCTCTGGAATTCTGCCAGACTGTAAGTTTTCTGTGCTGTTTAGGTGGCCTGGAAAGGCCCAGGGACGGCCTTGAAGAGCCCGGCGCTTCAAAGGACGAGGAGAGACTTCTGATCTTGTCTCGGTCTCGGTGTTTATTAATTGTTTATCTAAAAGATTTTCTTTCAGCCCGACAGAGGTCTGCACAGCAAGTCAGCCATGAGCACACTGCGAGCCCCCGGGCAGTCACTTATCTTTATACCCTAAGTTACGTGTACAATATTTATCATTTTTCCCCAATACCTTCTACCCTTATTAACCGGTGCACTTTTAGTAATGACCAATCCCAAAGTGCCACCACCACCACAGA
The DNA here is from genome assembly GCF_027887145.1 of Ammospiza caudacuta. Classification (NCBI taxonomy): domain Eukaryota; kingdom Metazoa; phylum Chordata; class Aves; order Passeriformes; family Passerellidae; genus Ammospiza; species Ammospiza caudacuta. The sequence goes on from NC_080593.1 coordinate 618,884, forward strand.
AGATGGAGGCCAAGAAGAAGAAGAAGAAGGACAGGACACGCCCCAATTCCTCCATCTTACTTCTTTAGACCCCCCTGTACAGAAATCCTAAACCCTGTGTTTTACACTTTAACTAACTTATCCCTTCACCATTCACCCAGTGAAACCTTCCCAGTCCTCATACAGGCGTCGTCTCCTGTGCAGGATCAAAGCCCTGCCACCAGACACTTCTGGCAACATTCCAGGACTCCCGAGCCCCCCAAGGGTGTTCTCGGCCACCCTGCACCTCCATCCTGAGGTGCTGAGATCCCACACCAGACCTCAAACCCCTCTGTGCACCTCTCTCCACACATGCAGAGGGTGTTGTACAGGAGTCCTGGCCAGCCTTCCTGAGGTGGATCCTTTGAAGTGCTCTAAAATGCACCCAGGGTTCAATGTCTGCCCCTGGGGTGGTGTTTCCCCAGTTCCTCTGCCTGGTGGGGAAAGGAGCATTTCCTGAGAGGTTCAGAACTGCACACAGGTGGAACTGGGGTGAACTGGAACCTGGGTTTGGCATCATCCTTAGCAATAATTCAAGCAAGACCCAGGGTGGGTGTAAAACTGGTGGGAAGTGTCCTGGGTTGTCAGATATGTGTGTATTCTATTTCCATCCGTCAGAAGTGGGGCAGTTCTCTGCTGTCCATGGGGCAGTTTTCTTTATCTCTCTCACAACCAATCATCCCTCCAGGAGATCTCTGCTGTTAACGAGACATTAATTATTAATTATCTGCTGTCCATGGCCACTGAGTGTCCCTGCAGGGCTGCTCCAATCCCAGCATCCCATGGGGAGATGCTCCGCCCAGGGGAGGAGCCAAGCATTCCTGCCTGGGTACAATCTGAGGTTTCAGGACAGCAGAGCAGCTTCTCCACTTCTCGGAGGAGCAGCTGCCTCTGCCACTGGAGCTGCAGAGGAAAACTCCCCCCTTGTGCAGGATCCCTGCTGCAGCAGAGCCACAGCTGGCACTGCAGGAGGGCTGAGCCCCCGTGGGATGGGGCTGGGACACCTCCCTGACACACAGGGGGCAGGGACTGCTCTCACTCTGGCAGTGTTTTTTTGGCGTTTTTGGTGTTTTTTTTTTCCTTTTTGTTGTTGTTGTTGGCTGTTTGTTTGGGTTTATGTTAATGGGGTTTTTTTTGTTTGTTTTGGTTTGGTTTTGGTTTTTTGGTTTTCTTTTTTTGGGTTTTTTGGTGGCTCTTTGGTTGTTGTTGTTTGTTTGTTTGGGTTTTTTGTTATTGTTTTTCGGGTTTCTTTTTTTGGGTTTTTTTTTGGGGGTTTTTTGGTTTGGTTTTTGTTTGTTTGTTTGTTTTTTGTTTGTACTATTGAATTTTTATTTTTGCATATAAAATGTAGGTAAACAGTTCTTTACTTTTCCTAGTAAAGAACTGTTATTCCTATTCCCATGTCTTTGCCTGAGAGCCTTTTGATTTCAAAATTCTAACAATTCAGAGGGAGAGGGTTGACATTTTCTGTTCCAGAGGAGACTCCAGACGAGCAGCAGTGGGTCAGAGCAGTGTAAGAGGCCATGGCCATGCCAGCCCAGAGGAGCTGCTCTGCTGCCTGGCACTGCCCAATCATCAGACAGGAGCAGTGTCTCACAGGAGTTGTTGTTGTTGCCTGGCAGGAGTTATTCTGGCCCCACGGGGTTAGCACTGCTCTGGCACCTCCCGCTGCCCAAAAACTCCTCACTGCTCTCCCAGTGGGACAGGAGCTGCATTTCTGACTGACACACACCCCACAGCACCCTCCCAAACCAGAAACCTTCTGTGCATTGCCCTGTTAAAGGACAGCCTTTGACATTTTTAACTGACACTGGAGCTCAGACCTCTTCAATTACTCCCAAGGATGCTGAAAAGCTGAACTTAGGCTTTAAAAATAGAGAAGTTCATTTAACTGGCTTTAACGGGAAAAGTATTCTCTGTTACACCTCCAAAGTGTGTTTATAGTTACTTGGGGAAACCGGAATAACTTCACACACATTTATGATGGCAGATCATGAAGAAATGTTTTAGGATATGACATTCTTAAAGAGAAACTTTGCAATTACCAACCAGGGATCTTTGGTCCTTTGGACCCAACAAAACCCCAGGGAAATCTTCCTGGGAAAGATAAGAAAATCAGTCTCAAAAAGGGCTCCAGTTTTACCTGTTCCTAACATTAAACAGCACCCTGTGCCTCCTGCAGCCAAACAAGGCATAAATGAAGTAATTAAAGATTTAGAACAAAGGGCCATTACATCCAGGAGGCATTCACAATTCCCCTGCTTGATAAAAGGAGATAAAAGGAGACAAGAGCTGGCATTCAGCAGTTGATTATCAAAGCTTGATGCTGACACAGAACCACTCCCTGCAGCAGCACCAACACTGCAGAGCTCTTCTGCAGGCTCTGCTCACAAAGGGGAGGCAGCCTGGCATGGAAAAGATGGGTTTGATGGTTTTTTCCCAGTTCAGGAAGAAGATAAACCCAGATCTGCATTCATTTGGGAAGGAACAATCCACCTTCAACCTCAGGGAGTTATGCACTCACCCAGCACAGCACACAGCACTTCAGCTGAACTCCAGCAAATCAGGAGCACAGATTTACCATAAATTGGTAGGAGGTGAGGAGGAAAGTGCAGTAAGAACAAGAGCACAGGTTATCCACAACAGATTAACAGGGAGGGGATAGAAGTGCCCTCAGCTCAGAGCCCAGGCCCTCTAAAGAAATGGAATTCCTGGGAACCTGGGGGCAGCAGGCCAAGTTGGAATTCCACATAAAACAAAATTAGATGCTATATCCAGCCCCACTACTGACAAGGAGCCTCAAAAGATACTTTGGGATACTGCAGAAATCACATTACTGGATTTTCTATAGTAGCAAGACCCTTGTACACATTAATGAGGAAAATCCAAATCTGGGAATGACCAGACAGCCACAAACAGGCTTTGCACACACAGAAGAGTTAAAAGCATCAGTCACTGGGGCCAGCTCATCCCAGTGATCTGAAACAGCTGAATAGGATTTTGTGAACAGGGGACTCACTGTGATGTGTTCCAGAAAGGCCCACAAGGACCCAGACAACCACTAGGGCTCAGTTCCACAGCATTTGAAGACACTGAAAAGAGAAACAGTGCCTGGGAAAAGGATTACTGTCCCTGACCCGAGCTCCTCAACAAGGAGAAAAAAATTCAACAGCATCAGTGTGTGAAGAGCCAAGGACCTTGCAGTGTGTGGGGCAGAGTTAGGAAGGGCAGTGGTGATGATGATGATGATGATGATGATGATGATGATGATGATGATGATGATGATGATGATGATGGCTCCTTTCCAGAGGGAATTGCACAGTGACAGTGCACAAAGTGGGGGTGTCTCAGGGGTCACAGATTAAAGGGATGGCACTGCAGGGTCTAAACCCTACAGAAGCACAGAGCTGGGACTGCACACAGCTCAGGCTGACAGCAGGCACACACCTGGTCCATCCTGGCTGCTCTGCACTCACTCCACACCCTGAGGCTGCAGGTGCTGGCTCCCGAGGCTCAAACAAACACAGGGGAGGTGCAGAGCAGCTGCTCTGAGCACCCAAACAGCAGTGGGAGCAGAGGGAGAAGGAACCAGAAGTGCACAAGTGCAGAGTTAAAGGCTGTATTGCTGCTACAGCAAAGGAGGAAACAAAGACAATCTATTTATTTAGTGACAATCTATTTATTTATTTATCTATTTAATTATTATTAAGTGGATTCTTAAGCCCCCTGGGGTGGTTGTGGCAGAGGGAAGCCCTGGGCTGGCAATGAAGGGAAAATGAGGCTGTTGTTGTATTAATTAAAGGGATGGGACTATGATCAGACTAATAATGATTTATTGCTTTGATAACATCAGTCCCAAAGGCCATGAGATTTATAAGACAGCAAGCAGTTGGTTATAGTCTAGGATGGTCACAAGCTCTTGCTTGTAGGACAGTGTAAAACTTTCTGTATAACTATCCAAAGGACAGCTCCACAGAGTGTGTTTTGCTTTTCTAACCTGTCACTTTCACTTCTTTCTACTGCAATTTTCCCCAATAAGGTCTGATTACATGTACACACATATGTCTCTATTATAATATCTAAACTCTTCATTACAATCACATTACTACATTACTGTACTATAAAACCCTTCATTATCTTATCTAATATGTCAATATCTTATCTAATATGTTAATATCTAATGAGTTTCTTACTTACTAAAGGCCTGTTCTTACTTATAACTATAGAAACATACTTATAACTATAGAAACATAACTTATAGAAAGTTATAGATATATATAACTTATAGAAACATAAGTCGATGATTTCTCTGTTTGATGTCTGTGTACCTTGTTTTCACATCAATTTAGGCTCCTCCAAAGGCTGTAAATTACATTATTTTGTGTTTGTGAGGATTTCTATCTTTCTGATTCCCCAGGAAAGGAGGCTTGGCAGAAGGAAGGAAGGTGGGAAGTGGTTGCTGTTACAGGCTCAGTCCCATGGACAAATCCACACAGGATGGGTGAGAACTCAACCAGTGACCAAACTTCACAGACAACAAGGTGACCAGCTGCCAAAAATCAGAAAAACTGATCCACAGGAAGCTGCACAGCACTGGTATGGACTGGGTGGGTGGTTGCACTCAAATGAGGGCACACTGCACAAAAAAATCTCTTTTTTGGAGCACAAATCAGGGGCTGGCACTGACCAGGAAGATGTGTCCAGGCATTCTCACAGTGCCCCCAGTGCCAGCTGGGACCTGAGCAAAATCAGCCAGACCTGGCACTGCCTTTACAGGGCACAAGCAACAAACACTCTGTGCCTCTGGGCCAAGGGTTTGCTAAAGCAGTGCCTTGGGCCACGTGAATCTGGCTGGGATCAAAGCTTACCCTCTGTGTTATGTCAGATAATATATTTATTAAATATTATCATTTATTATATGTATAATAATAATATATTATTATAATAAATATAATAAATTACAATAGTAATAATTTATTATAATAACTGATATCAGACATTATAAGTACAAGAAATAATTAAATAATAAATAAATAAATATAGATATCATTTATTTTACATGTGTGTTTGTATATGTATCTCCATCTGCATCAATACAAATGAAATTATTTGCAGTTTGGCTTGTCCTCAGCTACCATGAACACTCTGGATTTAATGCTAGACCTTGTCACTTTAACTGTTTTTTATCAGTAATCATTCTATATCTATATATCTATATCATCTATATCTATATCTATATCTATATCTATATCTATATCTATCTATACCTCTATGTGAAAAATGAATATATTATGATTGGCTCTTTGCAAATATTAAAATGAATACTGTATGTGTTCTGTTGGAAAGTTGTTCTGTATTAATCTCTTTTAAGCAGTGCTGTACTAATCTCTTTAAGTATTGTGGTAAATATAGTTTTTAAGCTGTAGCATAACATTAAAATAGAAACTATGTGATGTAAGATACTTTTTTTGTAACTAGCTCAAGGAATGGAAAAGAATCAAGAAATTCTTTGTATAGAGATAACAGCACAGACACCAAGATCTCAAGAGAAGAATTATTGTCTTCTTATTGGGAAAGCCCAGACTTCGAGGGACCAAGAAAACTGATTTATAAGATGGGGGAGGAAGCTAAAATTAAGCAGAAACACCCTGGTTTGAAAGGAATGTTTGAATCATGCATGAGATCTATGAATATGAAAGAGGCTATTGCTTTTAAGGGGTAATCCTTTGTTAGCAAGGTGTGCTTTGTGGCAGAGTGCCAGGCACCCAGACATCCGTAATTCTTTGCTCTTTATTGTCTCTTATTGTCCTAATTTTATTACTATTCTTATTACTATTTCATTGGTATTTTATTACTAATAAACTTTAGAATTTTAACACAAGTGATTGGTGTTTTTCACAATCTATATATCTATACACACATATATATAAATATAGTAAATATAATAAATATAATAAATATAATAAATAAGTGCTATGGACCAACAGGTTTCACGAGCTCTCCCGAGCCCTGTGTCTCTCTGAACAGCTCCAGATGACAAAATTGATGATTTCAGGGCAGCTGACAGGGGCAAAGCCAGCCATGCTGAGGGCAGCCCAGCCTGAGGTGGTGCCTGTGGCTGCGAGGGCAGCTGAGACCCAGTGTTAATGTGGCTGTGGGTTCTGACCCGGTGTTCTGTGGGTTCTAACCCGATGTTCAGGGGGTTCTGACCTGATGTTCAGGGGGTTCTGACCCGGTGTTCTGTAGGTTCTGATCCAATTTCCTGTGGGTTCTGACCCAGTGTTCTGTGGGTTCTGACCTGATGTTCTGTGGGTTCTGATCCAATTTCCTGTGGGTTATAACCCGATGTCCTGTGGGTTCTGACCCGGTGTTCTCTGGGTTCTGACCCGATGTTCGGGTGGCTCTGGGTTCTAATCTGATGTTCAGGTAGCTGTGGGTTCTAACCTGGTGTTTTGTGGGTTCTGACCTGTTGTTCTGTGGGTTCTAAACCGATGTTCTATGGGTTCTGACCTGATGTTCTGTGGGTTCTGACCCAGTGTTCTCTGGAGTATGACTCAGTATTCTCTGGGTTCTAACCTGGTGTTCTGTGGGTTCTGACCCGATGTTCTGTGGGTTATAACCTAGTGTTCTGTGGGTTCTGTTCTGGTGGCTGTGGGTTCTGACCCGATGTTCAGGGTGCCTCTGGGTTCTAACAGCACCAGGAGCCCCCGATGGAGGCTCCGCTCCACACCCCGGCTCCAGTCCGTGTTTTGCTCCCAACCAGCGGGCCCGGCCGCCCCAGGGCGCCCTCGTGTGGCGGCGGCCGGAACTGCACCGAACCGCGGCTCCGGTAACGCCGGGGCTCCCCGGGCCGGGGCTCCCCGCAAAGCCGGGAGCGGCACGGACACCCCCGAAAACTGCAGCTCTGGGCACAGGGAGCACCGCACAGGCAGGGACTGACCCATGGAGTCACTGACAGACTGCAGGGAATGAATAAAGGCAGCTCTGGGCACAGGGAGCACCGCACAGGCAGGGACTGACCCATGGAGTCACTGACAGACTGCAGGGAGTGAATAAAGGCAGCTCTGGGCACAGGGAGCACCGCACAGGCAGGGACTGACCCATGGAGTCACTGACAGACTGCAGGGAGTGAATAAAGGCAGCTCTGGGCACAAGGATGCACTGCACTGACCCAGCTGCTGCGGCTGGAGCTGCAGCACTGAGGAGCTCTGCGGTGACAATCACTGCATGGTCACGTTCAGAACTCTTGGCAAGGATGGAAGTTTGACAAGGACGTCTCACAGATATGTGTGCTTGGCAGAAAGATTTTGGCATGTGCAACCTGATGGAGGAATAGAGATGGAAGCAAGTTTTGATACAGAAGAAAAGAATTGCTGGGCCAGTCTCACTGGATAACCAAGGAGGCGAAGGGTGTGTTAGTTAGAAGGGGTTTTTATGGCTTAGAGCAAAGGATAAACCCACCCCAAACAAGAAAGATAGCACTGGCAAACAAGTCAGCAAAGTTGCAAATAGAAAAAAAGTCTCAGAATTTTCCACTGCAAGAAAACTGAAAAACAACTTCTAGCTTAAACTGTAATGTATTAACTTTTAGTGACTGGAGAACAGTGACATGAATATGGTAATTATAGCAGTTATGATAGGCTATAGATAATAGTTAAGGTATAGATTGGTTCTGCTGTATGAAGATGCTCAGCAAAGGAAAGTATATAATGCAATGTAACCAAAAGCAAAGTATATAATGCAATGCAACCAAACCAAAGGGTCTCCAGGCCTGCCTGCAGCTGGAGCTGACAGCTGTGGGCACAGCTCTGTCACCCACCACCCTGGGCTGCTGTAACACCTTGGATACAAGAAACTGCATTTTGGATACAATAAACTGCATTTTGAAGAGCCCCTGCAGTCCCACATTCCTCATTCAGGCTCTTACAGAATAATGTCCTTAATTGCACAGCACCCTGATCTGTCAGCCATCCCAACACCTCCCTACAGAGACTGAAAGGGAAAGGGAAAGGAAAAGGAAAAGGAAAAATGAGAATTTCACACCAAATTTATTTTCCAGAGGCCTTCATCCAGCTGGAGTGACGCTCCCTCTGGAAGGACTGACAGCCCAGATCTGCACAGTGGTGAAATCTTGCTCAGTATTGCTAAGGTGCCAGAGCATTTGAGCTTTCAGCTGTTTGGATTAATATTTGCTTATGGTCTATCCCAGCAGTTTTGCAGTGAATATGAGTCATTGCTTCACAATGCTCATCTCTTCACTCTGGCTGTCACAGGGGGTGGAAAACATTTCCCCTGAATGTAACCTGAATTTTCATATGATTCTGGAATCAGCTTTGAGTTTCATTCCAGCTGTGATGCCCTGGGGCTACAACCAAATTGTTCTGTGCTGCACACACATTTGGCCAGGTTATTGGTCAGGTTATTGCAGAGCTGTCTAACACCTGACATGGTGAGCAAGGACACGTGAAATGCTGAACTTCACTGAGGAACAATGGGCTAAGAACCATGAATGGAAGTGAGGGGAGTCACTGACCCATCACTGAACTCCTCCAATCACTGCAACTGAAAAATCAGCTCCAGGAGCTTTTCTTGGATCTCGTTTGCATCCCACCTTTCCTATGATTTTAACATGAGGGGAACATCCTGATCTACACAGACTGGTAACAATACAAGTGAAATCACTTGTTTGGGTTGTCCTCAGCCACCATGAACACTCTGCACTTAATGCTATACCTTGTCACTGTAGCTTTTTTAAAATCAGTAATCATTATGTATCTATATCTACATCTATCTATTATCTATCTATCTATCTATCTATCTATCTATCTATCTATCTATCTATCTATCATCTATAGCTATCTATTATCTATCTGTCTAATCTATCATCTATGTATCTATTATCTATCTATCTATCTATCTATCTATCTATCATTTATTATCTATCAATCTATTTAATCTAATTATCCATCCATCCATCCATCCATCCATCCATCCATCCATCCATCCATCCAGATTCCTTTGCCAGCTTTAACAAAGGCACCTCCACATCTGCAGTGTTTATGTTGTAAATAAATAAGTTATGCTCTAATCCACTGGCACTTCTTCAGTTTTGTACTGAGGAGCGTTTGCGATGAACATCTTCCATCTGTGATTTCCTGTCTGTTTAATAAATAACGCACTTTATAAAGACACCTCGTTTGCCATCTCCAGAGCACGTGGGCCAGAGGGAGTCCTTAAATTCAAACTGCTGCCAAAGTCTGAGGCTAAGGCCTGCCTGGCTCTGGCCCATCTCAGGAAGGTGCTTCAGGATGGCAAATGAACTGCAGCCTCTGTAAGGTCCCTCTCCAGAAGAGATCCCTTCTATGATAACTACAAACCACGAGCACAGACATTCAGAAATGCCCATTTGCCTTTGGAACACTCCCTGCACAATGTGCACCCCATGGCTCACGGCACGACACCTGGACAAGGCTCAGCTGCCAAAGGAAAGCAATGGAAAATACACTTCCAAAGAATGGTGCTTATGGGGACCAAAGCCTTGGGGGTGAACATTTACAGGAACTGATGCAGGGATGGCTCTGGAAAGGGCTCCGGGAGGAGCAGATGACCCTGGTTTGGATTTTATCAGCTCTGGAATGCGGCAGAGATAAGAGCTCATGCTGCAGATAAGGCCAGGCTGCCATCCCTGTGCCTGGGGGATGCTGAGGGTGCACAGTGACACCAAACCCACAGCTAGGGCAAGGCACAGACCCAGGGCACTCATGACCTTTACATAGATCAGTGCAGCCAGTGCAAACACACCCATCTTAACACCTACACCTGCCCAGGGACACTTAACAACCTGCAGCTCCCTCCTGGAATATAAAATAATATCAAAGATACATAACAGAATAGAAAAGAATACAAAATAGAACACAAAACAAGCCAGTTTGCATGTAAAAAAATTATTCCTCTCAGCTTTGTTACCGGCAACAAACAAGAACTTCATTATGAATTTTAAGGTAATTGCAGACTTTATCTCAAAATTAGATGTTTCCTGAAATATCTGGATGCATCCTCAAAAAGGTAACCTTGCCCCAAGGTTTAGGTCTAAATGCTGAAGTAATTTTCTCCTGGTGGTGTGAAGAATAATAACAAAAGTAATAATTTTGTTTCTGTGTTGCATCAGTGCTCATCAAGGGCAATGCCAGGGGAGATAATGAGAATACAATGAGAAGACAAGGGAGATAACGAGAGCACAGCACAGGCCTGGGAGCTCGCTGTTTCTGCCTGGAACTGGCAACAATGATTATCCCACAGGATAAGGGGGAGAGAACACGGCCACAAGGTCAGTGCCAAGGCTGGGGGAGCTGCCAGGGAGGGGAAAACTGAGGAAATCTGAAAAGCAAAAATGGCATTTCTGAAACATGACCTCCGAGGGCAGCAGCTGGGGGTGAAGGAGGGGTTCCCAAAAGGACAAATCATCAGCTAAATTCATCATTAAGTGATGAATTTAATTCCCTTTCTGTTAACAGCACAAAGATAAAGACCCCACATGGGAGTAAGAAAGAATTTCTGTTTGCAGGTGGGGTCTTGTCAGCTGAAAAGTACAGAGGGGCCATGGGGACATTAACAAATCACCTCTTATTGTGCAAAACTGATGTGAGTGGGCACAAAAAACAGACTTGTGATCTCAGAGAGGTTTCAGGAAAAGCCTTTCCATGGAAAACACCCCACAAGTGGGACTCCCCTGACAATCTGTGCGTGGTTCTGTTCTCCCACCTTCAGGAATGTCCCACTGACAGCAGCAGGACCAGGATGGCACCTGGAGTGCTGAGCCTGTCACCTGTGAGCCCAGAGATATCTGTTTGGATTTCAACAATCAAGGGGCTGGGGAGTGGGAACTGCCCTGAAAACACCTGGGAGCTGAGGAAAGCTGCTGTTGTACAAAGGCTGCAACAGGATAAAGCAAAGCAGGTACAAACTGGTCCTAAAATCAGCCAAAGAAGGCCAGGAGAAGGTTCCTCAGCAGGAGATTGCAGCAGTGGCCCAGAACCCCAGTGATGTGGAGCTGGTGAGGTGGTGAGGGCATTCTGAGACACCTGTACCACCTCACAGGCCCCTCTGGGCTCTGAACAGAGAATTCCTGAGCATTTCCAGGGCCTGACCTGCAGCACAGGGAATGCTCCAGCACAGGTGTGAGCTGCCCCAGGTGCAGGATGGATCCCACCTGTAGGACACCACCATCCCCTTGGCCCAGTGTTGGTGTGATTTCAGGGTTTACCTCAGAACCTGGGTTCCTCCCATGATGATTCCCTCCCAGGTGTGTCAGCCACCTCTCCTTTCCCCCCCCAGCACTGTCTGTCCGTCCTGGCATTCCAGAGTGATTGGGCAGATCCAAAGGATGCCCTCTACCCCTGGGGGGCACTGGGCCATCCAGGTGTCCTTTGTCCCTTGTACCTGGCTGGTGGCTCCCTATCCCTTCCCTCCTTCCCTCCCCGGGGTTAAAGGAGCAGCAACCACGGGCTCAGGGAGTTCTGTTGGAGCTGGTGCTGCATTCAGAGGCCTGTGGGCCAGAATAAAGCTCTGCATCCAAACCCTCCAGCAGAACCGACTCCTTTCCTTCACCATGGCCTTGAAGCTTCTTCGCCAGAGGGAAACCTGAGGAGCAGCCCCTGTTATGGGGGGAAGCTCCATCCCAGCACCACCAGAGCTCCTGCAGCCCTGGACTTGTCCCCACGGGCCCAGCTGCTGCACCCAGCCAGCCCAAAGTGTCTGTGGGGTGAAACACCACACACCCAGCCAGCCCAAAGTGTCTGTGGGGTGAAACACCACACACCCAGCCAGCCCAAAGTGTCTGTGGGGTGAAACACCACACACCCAGCCGGCCCAAAGTGTCTGTGGGGTGAAACACCACACACCCACAGCCCAAAGTGTCTGTGGGGTGAAACACCACACACCCAGCCAGGCAAAAGTGTCTGTGGGGTGAAACACCACACACCCAGCCAGCCCAAAGTGTCTGTGGGGTGAAACACCACACACCCACAGCCCAAAGTGTCTGTGGGGTGACACACCACAGTGCCACAGTTTGGTTCAGCAGCCAGACGAGCCAATGCCCGTGCCACCTGCAATCCTGTGACAGCAGCAGGCAGGTGTGCCCCAGCAGCCCCGGGCTCACCTGTCCCTCAGAACGTGGTTCCTGATCTCCTCCACCAGCGGGAAGACGCGGCCCAGCGGCGAGCGGAACGCGTCCACGGCCAGCAGCTGCTTCTGCCACGGGGACACGGTGGCCTTGACAAAGATCTGCTGGATGTAGGCCACGGGGGCACCCACGTACTGCGGGGACACGGGGCAGGGTCAGGGCATGGCCGACCACACACAGACACAGACACACACAGCTGCCCCAGGGTCCTCCTGGGAAGTCTCCTCAGAAAAAGAATTAAAGCAATGATTATCTCTCTCTCTGTAACTCTGTTTACAGATTTGATTCTCCAGAGTGTGCTAGTCATAGTTTCCCAATAGTGTGAGAGAAGATTCCTAAAAACCAATCTGTGGTGCTGTTCACACTGGTCCCAGGATGAGGGAAGAGATGAGAATCTTGACTCCATGTTTCAGAAGGCTGATTTATTATTTTATGATATTTATTATATTAGAAGAAAATGATATATTAAACTATACTAATATTAACATTAGTATAGTTTAATATTTATCTATTAAACCATAGTAATATTAATATTAGTATAGTTTATCTTAAACCATACTAATATTATTATTAGTATAGTTTAATATTGATATATTAAACGACACTAAAGAATAGAAGAAAGGATTTCATCAGAAGGCTTGCAAAGAAAGAAGTGGCATGGTAACAAAATGACAACAAAAGCTTGTGACTCTCAGAGAGTCTGAGACAGCTCATTGTGATTGGCCATTAATTAGAAACAACCAACATGGACCAATCACAGATGCACCTCTTGCATTCCAGAGCAGCAGATAATTATTGTTTTCCTTTTCCTCTGAGGCTTCTCACCTTCTCAGGAGAAAAATTGTGGCAAAGGGATTTTTCAGAAAATATCACGGCTTTACCAATCAAGTTTTAAGTCCACCATTGTTTCTATAAAACTGTAGATTTCTAATAAAAAAGTGTCTTTTCATACCTTCTAATGACAGAATCTCTGTATCAGCTTTGTCTGTTATTGTAAATGTGGACAACCCTGACGAGGGGAGAGAATGATGTATCTGACTCTATGTTCTCAGAAGGCTCATTTATTACTTTACTATACTATATTATAGTAAAGAATATAGTATATATAGTATAATATAGTACAATAAAGTGATATAATATAGTATAACTATGTGATACTACACTAAAGAATACAGAAAATATATTTAGTGAGTTCTAAAAAGATAATAATTGAAAACTCAATTGGAAAATTACTTAGAACTTCGTAATATCTCATTAGATATACCTTCCTAAATCCCTCTGGTTTTAAATATTCCCACAACTGGAGAGCTCCCAGAGAACCAGAGCAGGGACGGTGTCACTGCCATATTTTCTGGAAAATTCCCTTTGCCATGTGGAAACCCATGGCACCAAAAATATTTCTCTGTCTGCTCTGGGAGGAACACTGACTTTGACCCTCATTCATAGAGAAAGTTTCCTAAACTTCAAGATAGACTGGAATCCACAAGAGTGTAAAATAAATTATAGAGAGTAGCGTAAGTATATCACTTAGTGAGAAATTTAAGATTTTTAGTATATTGTAAATAAAAACAAAATAGAAAACACAGAATGCTATCCTAAGTTTCTTCTTCACACTTCTTCCTCCTTCTTCTTTAAATAGCATTTTGTAATTAAGTAAAAAAGTCTGCATTGCAAGCTCTTTAAAATCAATTATTAAGTTAAAAAAATAATGTGTGTCAGCTCTTAATTAAATAGTTTAGGCTCTAAAAACCTTGTAACAAAAAATTGTTAATGATTTTGTGCCTTTTAATAAAAAATTGCCAAACTCACAGTAATAAAACTGTTTTACTAAGAAAAAACAATAAACACTGAATTCCAAACATAAACTATTGTCTCAAGTGCCTTCAAACCCAAAAAAAACAACAACTAAAAGCCTCATAACTGCCATATTTTCTGGAAAAATCCCCTTGCCCAGGATTTCTTCTCCTGGGAAGGGGAGAAGCCACAGAGAAAAAGGAAAACAATATTATCTCATTTCCTTCTCCTGTGTTTTGCTGCTTGGGAATGTGGTTGGAGATTGTTTGTCCAACATGTGAATTATTTTTACTTAATGACCAATCACTGTCAGGCTGTGTTGGGACTCTGGAGAGTCACAGGTTTTTCATTACCATATTTCAGCCTTTTATCTGTATCCTTTCTCTGTTCTTTAGTATAGTTTAAGTATAGCATTCTTTTATTTAATATAGTAACATAAAATAATAAATTAGCCTTCCAGACCACAGAGTCACATTCATCATTTCCTTCTTACCACAGAAGGGCTTTGCCAGACTCTGTTCTCCCTTCCCAAATCAGGGGTGGAACACGACAGGACTCAGCAGGCAAGAACAAAATGAGTCTGATTCTCTGTTTGTGCTGTGGGGACCTCAGAGCCACCCAGTGCCACCCCTGGCATGGCAGGGACACTCCCACTGTCCCAGGGTGCCCCATGCCCTGTCCAGCCTGGCCTGGGGCACTGCCAGGGATCAGGGGCAGCACAGCTGCTCTGGGCCACTGTGTGCTGGGCAGCCCAGCAGGGCTGTGTCCCCCGGCCATGACCCAGCAGGGCCGTGTCCCCTCCCCAGTGTCCCCAGCAGGGCCGTGTCCCCATGTCCCCAGTGTCCCCATGATGTCCCCAGTGTCCCCAGCACACTCACCCAGTCGGGGCGCTCCCCAGCATGGCTGTGTCCCTCCCCAGTGTCCCCATGATGTCCCCAGCACACTCACCCAGTCAGGGCGCTCCCCGGGCTGCATTCCCTGCTCCCCAGTGTCCCCATGATGTCCCCATGTCCCCAGCACACTCACCCAGTCGGGGCGCTCCCTGGGGGCTGTGTCCCTCCCCAGTGTCCCCACAATGTCCCCACGATGTCCCCAGCACACTCACCCAGTCGGGACACTCCCCAGCATGGCTGTGTCCCTCCCCAGTGTCCCCATGATGTCCCCAGTGTCCCCAGCACACTCACCCAGTCGGGGCGCTCCCCGGGCTCCCCAGGGGCTGTGTCCCCAGCATGGCTGTGTCCCTCCCCAGTGTCCCCATAATGTCCCCAGCACACTCACCCAGTCGGGGCACTCCCCGGGCTGCACTCCCTGCTCCCCAGTGTCCCCATGATGTCCCCATGTCCCCAGCACACTCACCCAGTCGGGGCGCTCCCTGGGGGCTGTGTCCCTCCCCAGTGTCCCCACGATGTCCCCACGATGTCCCCAGCACACTCACCCAGTCGGGGCGCTCCCCAGCATGGCTGTGTCCCCATGTCCCCATGATGTCCCCACGATGTCCCCAGCACACTCACCCAGTCGGGGCACTCCCCAGGGGCTGTGTCCCTCCCCAGTGTCCCCATGATGTCCCCATGTCCCCAGCACACTCACCCAGTCGGGGCGCTCCCCGGGCTCCCCAGGGGCTGTGTCCCCAGCATGGCTGTGTCCCCATGTCCCCAGTGTCCCCATGTCCCCAGCACACTCACCCAGTCAGGGCGCTCCCCGGGCTGCACTCCCTGCTCCCCAGGGGCTGTGTCCCTCCCCAGTGTACCCATGATGTCCCCACGATGTCCCCAGCACACTCACCCAGTCGGGGCGCTCCCCAGCATGGCTGTGTCCCCATGTCCCCAGTGTCCCCAGTGTCCCCACGATGTCCCCAGTGTCCCCAGCACACTCACCCAGTCGGGGCGCTCCCCGGGCTCCCCAGGCTGCGCTCCCCGGGCTCCCCAGGGGCTGTGTCCCCAGCATGGCTGTGTCCCCAGTGTCCCCACGATGTCCCCAGTGTCCCCAGCACACTCACCCAGTCGGGGCGCTCCCCGGGCTCCCCAGGCTGCGCTCCCTGCTCCCCGGGGGGAGCGTAGTCCTTCAGGGGGGTGCTGAACTCCACGGGGCCCGTCCCTGGCAGAGGCAGCTTCAGCAGGGGCGAGCTGGGGGGACACAACCGGGCAATGCTCACTGCGGAGGGTCGTGGACTCTTACAGGCAGAAAAAATTCAACGTTTCCTGAAATATCTGAATGCGTCCCCAGAATGGTAACCCTGCCCCAAGGATGAGGTCTAAATGCTGAAGTAATTTTGTCCTGGTGGTATGAATAATAATAATTAAAGTAGTAATTTGTATTACTTTATAAAATAATAATAATGACAATGATAATTATAATAGTACTTTTAACAACAACAATAATAATTATTATAATTAATAATAAAAGCAATAGTAATAAAAGCAATAATAATAATAATAGTAGTAGTAGTAGTAGTTTAAAAAATGAGCAGGCCCACTGGCAAAGACAAGCTGTGCAGGACAGAAGGCACAGAGAGAGGGCTTTGGCTTCCATGGCACACAAAGCTATTCCAGAGTCCTCCTCCCTTGGACAGGGATGGAAAAGCCCTGGGAGAGGAGAAGGGCAGACCTTGCAGGGCCTCTCCTGGATCCCTCCATCTCAGCATGGCCATGGCTCAGTACCTGTGCATCCCACCCAAAGCCCAGACACTCCCTTGTTCCAGTGGCTGCTGCCCTGCCCCAAAGCCTTTAGAGCCCTCTGCTCTTCCTCATTTAAATTCAAACCATTTCCAGAACTTGTCATTAGCTTCATTGGTCCTCAAAGCATTTTTAAGAGCAGCAGTGAGACACCAGAACTGTGAAATCTTGATCCTCTTGCCACTTTGCCACCACAACCTCTGGTGATCGTAGCTCCTATCCCACAACAGAGCTTTCAACTTTGAACTACTCAGAAATTGAGGAAATGAGGTTACAGAGAGTTTAGAATCAGATTTTTACCCCCAAATGTTCTCAAAAGTGGTTAAAAGCAAATCAGAATTGACCTGGTGGGAAAAGCAGGGCTGCTGACACACAGAGATCCACAGAGGATCTGAACTGTCAGCACCAAACTGAACTGGAGATCAGAACTTCAGTCTTTTTGTAGCCCTACAATTCCTGATATATTTTCCTGTTTGTAGATGAATCTTGTGGCAATACTGACACATTAAATAGAAAGGCCTTGGAATTGTTTTCCTGCAAGGCTCTGCCCCCTTCATTAGGGATTGCTTGGATCATCAGAGGCCATGGAGGAACAAGCAGCATCTAAACACAAGGCCTCAGAGAGAACAACAAACAGCTGGAAAAGAACAACGAAATCAGAAGCCAAGCTTGTCAGATTTGCTCTTTATTGCTCTGACAGAAATACTCTAATTATTAACATTTCCTTCAGCAAGGGCAGGGAAGAGAAAAAGGAACAATAAGATCAAGCATAAGTGATAAACAAAGCAGAGCACGTTCCACAGATGATTGAGGAGGAATTGTTTTCTCCCTAAATGATTTCACTGTTGGCAGCTGTGTCCAGAAATCCAAGGAAAGCACTTGAGATTCACAGAAGGTGCTTCTGCAGAGGGGTATTCCCTGTGAGTCACCCGTGAGCTGGGAGGAGTCAAAATAAATGTTCTTGTAGAATTTGAATCATTTTCAATCGGAAAATTCTGTCTGTATCCTTTCTCTATTCTTTAGATAGCATAGTATTATATACTATAATATAGTATATATTATATACTGTATTGGTTTTAGTATAGTATAATAATATAATAATGTAGTATAATGTAGTATAGTACGCTATAGTATGATATAGTATGTTATGATATGATAGGATATGATATATCCTTATATATTCTAATATAATTCAATTGGTCTGATTGTGGAGTCAGCTTAGATTTAGTCTGACTGTGGAATCAGCTCAGATTTAATTCAGATTCGGTCTGATTGTGGAGTCAGCTCAGATTTAATTCAGATTTGGTCTGACTGTGGAGTCAGCTCAGATTTAATTCAGATTCGGTCTGACTGTGGAGTCAGTTCAGATTTAATTCAGATTCAGTCTGACTGTGGAGTCAGTTCAGATTCACTCCAGGTGGGATGAGCAGCTCTGCTGTGGGACCAGAGCAGGAGGGGATTCTGGATTCTCCCTGAGCTCTCAGCCCTGGCCCATGGCTCAGCATGGAGGGGAAAGGGGCTCCTTGTGTGAGCCTGGCCCTGCTGGTTTGGGACTCACCTCCTATTTTTTTTAGTATAGTTTTAATGTAATACATATACCATAAAATAATAAATCAAGCCTTCTGAACATGGAGCCAACATTCTCGTCTCTTCCCTCACCTGACAAGCCCTGTGAGCACTGTCACAAACTGCACAGGAGGAGGAGCAGGCAGAGGTGCTCAGCCAAGCACTGACAGACTGTGAAACAGCTCAGGGGGCCAGGAGAGCCCCAGGCACATGCAGGCACGGAGGGCAGAGGGAAGCAGGAGCTGCCAGGCTCAGGGAAGGGGAAAGGAGCCGACCCATGACATGGAACCAGCTCCCAGCAGGACAAGCTCTGGGCCTGGCTGCAGCCAGGACAGAGCAGCCTGGAACGCACTGCTGAGCAGGGAGGGATCTGCCAGGCCCATACCTGGCACCAACAGGGCCTTTTTAGCCTTGGCAAGTGCACCAACAACCTGTTCCTGAGTGGGTGGTGGCTGTGCCCTGCTTCCCTCTCACAGGGCTCCAAATTCTGCCTGGAAAGGAGATTCCCCTCTCCTGTGCAGCACAAACTGCTCAGTTCAGTGTCATGCTGGAAGCCCAGAGGAGACTCTGCTCTCTGGGGATCTGAACATGAAGAGTCTGACTCTAATTCAGGCCCTCTGGCTACCCCACAAACAGTACAGACTGTGCAAGAGTGATACAATCTTACAGAAATAATTCTAAATAAATCTGTATGCACACATCTACACACATACACCTCCCCAGGGGCTCTGGTTCCAGCCTGTTCTGACACACTCCAGGAGCAGAACCTGTGCTTCAGTTCATTAACAAACCCCTGTTTAATTGCCCTAAACCTGCTGCAGACTCACCTGCAATCCTCACCTGAACTAGAAGCTGTTCCTCAGAGTGACACTGGCATTTCATATCTACCCCAGTGGCCACATCCCCATGTGTCACCTGTTCCCCTCTGGGCTGCTGTCAGACAAGGCTGGTGACCTTGTCTGTATGGCACTCCTTTATACAATACAGTAACATAAAATAATAAATTAGCCTTCTAGGAACATGGAGTGTCATCATGAGGTGACACCCCCATTCCAGGGGAAAATGCAGATCCCAACACAGAGACACTCAAGTGGGATGAGGAAAATGAGTGTCACCTACAAAGGGATTTACAGTAGAACAAGAAAACTCCCCCTCTGATGTGGGGACCAACCTGGATTTTCAGACTTTGGGATTGGAGAGCAAGAATGAGTCCCAGGATTTTTTGCTTTGGGTATTGTTTATTCTCAAAGCCAGAGATGCTGTGTCTTGTCTCAGTGACATTGAACACAGGGTCTGTACAAACCCTCCCAAGGGGAAAGGCACCCAAAACTACCAGACCAGACTGTACTGACCTTATTCCCTGCATGGGCACTGCCCTTACCTGCCTGAAGCCAGAGCCCCTGGTGGATAAATAGTGCACCCTGAGCTTTATTTCACTTTTAAACCTGTCTGCACACAAGAACGGTGGGGTTTGGCTGATGTGAGGGGAGGGCAGCCACAGTAACTGAGATGATTTGTCTGCAGCAGAATTCCACGAGCTCTCCCTGGTGCCAGGCACAGCAGGCAGGGCTGGTGCACCTCTGACAGCTCAGGGTACCAGAGCCACCCTCGTTTGCAGGGATGTCTGTATTTATTAGCCCTGTTTCAGGAACATGGAAGGGTCAGCGGTGGCCTTGGCACTGCTGGGGAATGCCTGGGCTCCATGACCTGAAGGCCTTTTCCAGCTTTAACAGTTCCATGGCTCTGTGAGCTCCCTGCATGTGCAGGTCTCAGTGCAGCTGCACTCAGAGCTGAGGCTCCTGCCCAGCCCTGCTGCACAGAAATGCTGCCTGGGTGAGCTGCTGCCTCACTGCTGGGCCCTGATCCTGCCCCGGGCTCAGGCTGTTCCTGGCCTGGGTCTGCTGAGGGTGGCTGGGATGCACCAGGGACACCCAGCCGGGAGAGAGGAGAGCTCCCACAGAGCACACACGACTCAGCTCCATCAGGGGACCCGTGCCAAACAGCACAATGCACCCTCAGCACCCAGGCAGCACCATGCTCCTATGCAACGCAATGCACCCGTGCACCACCATGCACCCATGCGGCACAATGCACCAGTCCCCATGCAGCACACTGCACCCACGCAGCAATTCCTTCACTCTCACCCCTGACATGCCCAGGTGCAGGACTCACTCTAGAACAGTTCTGACCTAATTAGCAAAGCCGCTCCTCACAATTAACCCCTCGTTATCAGGGGTTAATGCACACAGCCCAGAGCAGGAGCTGGAACACCCCAGAAACGGCTCCTAACGGGGCCAGAGCCCTCAGCCAGGCTGGGATTCTCTCTCTGCCGACGTTCTCCTGCTCCCCGGGTGTCACCAGGCCTTTGCCACCTTCTCTGCCAGGGCCAGGCTCTGCTTTGCCCAGGAGCTCCCGGAGCTCATCAAAGAAAGCAGACTCCTCACACTGACGGTGTCCTGGGTGGATTTCTGCAGCCTGGAGGGAACAGTCACTGCAGAGCCCTCAAACACTGGCACTCAGGAGTGCAGACACTCCCACAAACCCACAGCTACCAAAACCCTCCTGCTCTGCAGCCTCAGCTGCTCTGAGCACTGACAGGGCAGCCCCAAGCCCTGACCCAGGGAGCTGACCCCAATCAGATCTCCTGCTCTCCAGGAAATCCTGAATTTCAGAAGGGAATAAGCGCGTTTTGATCCCTGCTCTCCAGGAAATCCTGAATTTCAGAAGGGAATAAGCACGTTTTGATCCCTCCCCAAACACAGCTCTGTGGGTGAACACTGGCACTGCAGCATTTTCCTGCATTTGCTGCCTGGGAGAGCTGAATGAGGAGCCTGAGCCACCCTGGGAGCCATTCCTGAGGTGACACAGTGACACAATGGGACCCTGGCCTGGCTTTGCTGGGTGCAGCTTCCAGGTGCAGAAATGCCACTGGAAAGCTGCTCCTGGCAAAGCTGGAGCCAAAACACAGAGCTTGCTATCTCGCAAGCAGCAAGATATATCCGGATATCTCTGTCTTTGATATCTTTCATATCAAAGACAGAGAAATGTAGGAACCACTTGGGTGGGCCTTGTAGGAGCTTCAAGTTCTACAGCACAAGAGACCTGAGAATAAAAGTGTCCCTGAAAGGTACAAGGGGTCCTGTGGAGCAGTGAAAACCCAGCAAGCAATGTCCCCACTGCTGCTCACAACCACAAAGGGTTCCAGCCAGGAGAAGCCACCCCAGAGCTTTTCCATCTGTGAAAATCCTCCCTTTGAGGTTTTTAACTGAGATGTGCAAGCAGCCCTGGCACCATCACAAATCAGAGGAAAACCTGTGTCTGTGCCCACACAGTGGAGCTTTCCTACAAACAGGGAGCAAATCATCACAAGGGGTTTATTTTGCCCAAAACAGACAAGAGAACTGAACCCTGCAGGACACAGACTGTACATGCACACGTGTGCATGGTCTGGGGACAAGGGCTTGCTCAGCCCCACAGTGCCCTGCTGGAGATGATTATGAGCCCGTGTGACACTCCTGGAGTAAAATTATATCCTGCAAACCAGGGATCCAAACTAGGGTCCATAAGGAGAGTGGGGAATCCACTCCCACACGGGCATGCCAAGGGTGAAACAGAAGAGTGCAGGCTCCAGGCAGAACAGGACAGGCAGGTGTGCAAGGAAAGATCAGCTTTCCTTCTCACCATTTTTAATTCATGGCTCTGGAGGCCACTACCAGGTGCTTGAGGGTTACCTTCATCTCATTTATTGCTTCACTTCACTCATTCAATTAGTTCTTACTTATTAAACCAGATGCAGACACTTCATCCCCATTGTTTCTTTTGTCCCACAAAAGGAGATGACAAAACCTACAAGGTCTAAATTTAAAAAGAGCTTCTGGGTGGGCCCAGAAGGGAGAATGCTGCCAAGAACCCCTGTGCCCAGCCCTGTGTCACTGCCATCTCTTCTGCAAAAATCCCCTTGCCCAGGATTTCTCTCCTGCGATGCTAAGAAGCCTCAGAGAAAAAGCAAAACAATATTATCGCATTTGCTTCTGCTGAGTTTTGCTGCTTTGCAATGTGGTTTGGGGATTGTTTATCCAACAGGTGGTTGTTTGATTGGTTTCATGTGAATTGTTTTAACTTAATGATCAATCACCATCAAGCTGTGTCGAGACTCTGGAGAGTCATGAGTTTTCATTCTTATCTTGTCAAGCCATCTGTAAATATCCATTCTCTATTCTTTGGATAGTATAGTATTATATACTATAATATAGTATATATTATATACTATAATAGTTTTAGTATAGTATAATATCGAATAATAATATAGTATAGTATAATATTGTATAATAATATAGTATAATAAATATAGTATAATAATATAGTATACTAATGTAGTGTAATGTAGTAGAGTATGATATAGTATGGTATAGTATGACAGGATATGACATATCCTTATATATCCTAATATAACTAATATATATCATAATATAATATATCCTAATATAACAAAATATATAATATTATAACATAATATCTCATCTTATAACATAGTATACCATAACATATATCATAACAAAACATATTAATATAATATATTGATAGTATATAATATATTATATACTATAATAGTTTTAGTATAGTTTTAGTATAGTATAATATAGTATAATAATAAATATAGTATAATAATATAGCATAATAATATAGTATTCTAATGTAGTATAGTAAGGTATAGTATGGCATGATATTATAGGATATGATATATCCTTATATATCATAATATAATATCATATCTCATATTGTAACAAAATATATAATATTATAGCACATCTTAGATTATAACAAAGTATACAATATTATAACATAGTATCTCATATCATAATAACATAATATATAATATTGTAACATCTCATATTATAACATAATATATAATAACATAGCGATACATATTATATTATATTATATTATATTATATTATATTATATTATATTATATTATATTATATTATATTATATTATATTATATTATATTATATTATATTATATTATATATGAGATAATACAATACATCATAATGTATCCTAATATATGGTAATATAATAAATTAGCCTCCTAAGAACATGCGGAGTCATCACTCCCTCCTGCCAGACAGTCCCCGTGCCCACGGGCAGGACTCACCAGCAGGCCAGGATGCAGAGCGCGGTGAAGAGGATGATGGGGATGGGGTAGGAGGCACAGAGCAGCCCGTGGCTGTAGAACGCCCGCGAAATCCTCTCGCGCAGCCTCTCAGTCAGGGTCATCCTCACCTGTGGGCCATCCCGGGGCACAGCAGCGTGGGCAGCCCTGCTCGGAGGCACTGCCTCCACCTGGGGGGCACGGGGAGAGAAACGAGGGAAATCGGCGTTAGCAGCTTGTTTTAGAAAGGCTGTCGGTGTCCGGGATGGAATCCTTCCCTGTGAGGCTGAGAGGCCCTGGCAGAGGTGCCCAGAGCAGCTGTGTCTGCTCCTGACTCCTCGCCAGTGCCCGAGGCCAGGCTGGGCATTGGAGCCTGGAGCACCCTGGGATCACGGAGGCTGCCCCTGCCATGGCAGCAGTGGAGTGGATGGGATCTGAGGTCCTTTGCGGCACAAACCATCCTGGGATTTATTTATTGATGCTAGGAAATGACTGAGCAGATCTCACCCTCACTGCCAGGACCGGACCACCCCTGTTCCAGGAGGAACTCAAGAACGACGTGGAGATGCTGCTCCTGTGGCAATAAATACATCACAAGTGGCTCTCTGAGCAGCCTGAGCTGCCTAAGGCGCTCTGGGGAGGAGCACAGCACTGGCAACAACTCCCGGTACCTTCAAGGAGGAAAACTCTCTATTTGCTCTCTTCACCTGCTGTCCAACAGCAGCATTCTGGAAGGAAACACTGAGCATTCCAAAGCCAGTATTTCTTTGTCACTGGGGGGGATTGCACATTAAAATCTACCATCTTTATTTGCTTTATGCTGTGACAGAGCTCCTAGGAGTGAGCAGCAGGAATTGTTCCTGCTCCAAGTCATTTCTGCAAACAGAGATCGTCCATGCCAAAATAAACCTGTGGATCGCAGGACAAATGTTAAAGGAGAATTTCCTGCCTCTCGCATGACTGCAAACCCAAGACAAAGTTTGCCTGGAAGCACGAGGGCAGCGGATTGTGCCCACCTTGCAGCCCACAGGTGACATTTCTGGTTTGTTGCAGGTACAAGAGACAGACATGGCACAGATCCCAGGATCAGTGAGCTTGGAAAAGACCCTCAAGGTCCCTGAGTCCACCCTGTGCCCCATGGCCACCTTGCCCCCAGCCCAGAGCACCGAGTGCCACCTCCAGGGACACCTCCAGGGATGGGGACTCAGCACTGCCCTGGGCAGCCCCTGCCAACACTGAACCTCTCTTTAGTGCAGGAATTTCCCCAATATCCACCCTGAGCCTGCCCTGGCCCAGCCTGGGGCCGTGCCCTCTCCTCCTGTTCCTGACCCTGGGAGCAAAACCCAATCCCATCTGGCTCCTGTGTCCTGCACTCTCATAAAACAAGGCTAACCAGCAGAAGGAAGAAATGTAGAACTTCCCTTTGCAGAAAAAATCAACTCAAACTCGCTACTTTTCCCCAGACAAAAGCTTTTATCTCACTCAACAATAGTTACATGTTCCAAATTCTTTACATTTCTGCCTGAAAGGCTTTACAGCCTTCCCAGGAGCCTCCCAGGACACCAAGGGCAGGGAAACACAGCAGAGCCCGCTGTGGGCTCAGAGGATAAGTAACAAAGGTAGGAAAGTTTCCCTTTTCTAACACACAGTCACCTGGGGTTTAGGCACACTCAACTCCTCATTTTCCCACAACATGTTCTGGAAGCAGGCCCTGGCATTAGTGTAATAAAAACACACAGCTGAGCCAGTGAAGCCTGGAGGGGGGAAATAGAAGGAAAAATCCCAAATAAATCCCCATTCCATAGTGCTTTTCTTGCATTTCAATACATTCAGGAATTTGCTCCATCATGTTGCCTAGACCTGAACCAGAGTACCCCAGATTCCTGCTGTGACTGACACATCTGCCCTGGGCTCCAGCTCAGATCATGAGCTGTCACTGTCACATTTTATGGAAAAATCCCTTTGCCCAGGATTCTTCTCCTGGGAAGCTGAGAAGCCTCAGAGAAAAAGGAAAACAATATTATCTCATTTGCTTCTCCTGTGTTTTGCTGCTTTGGAATGTGGTTTGGACATTGTTTACCCACAGGTGGTTGTTTGATTAGTTTCATGGGAATTGTTTTTACTTAATGACCAATCACAGCCAGCTGTGTTGGGACTCTGGAAAGAGTCAGGAGTTTTCATTAGTATCTTTGAGCCTTCTGTCTGTATCCTTTCTGTATTCTTTAGTTTAGTATTCTTTAATATAATATAGATAATAAAATAATAAATTAGCCTTCTAAGAGCATGGAGTCAAATTCACCATTCCTCCCTTCGACAGGGTCTCAGGAAATACCCCAGTGAGGCAGGAATGGAGGCTGCAGGCAGGGCAGTGCCTCCTCAGCATCCTGTGACACAGGGAGGGGTTACAGGGGTGTCCCCCAGCCCTGGGCTGCTCCCAGCTCACACAGAGCACAGGAGATGGAGGAGAGTCAGGGGTAGGATGGGCAGGATGGACAGAGACCAGAGATCTCTGCAGCCAGGGCTGGGATTTGGGGTTTATTGCACAGGGCCTGGGTGCAGGGCCCTGCTGGGATTTGGGGTTTATTGCACAGGGCCTGGGTGCAGGGCCCTGCTGGGATTTGGGGTTTATTGCACAGGGCCTGGGTGCAGGGCCCTGCTGGAATTTGGGGTTTATTGCACAGGGCCTGGGTGCAGGGCCCTGCTGGGAGCTGCAGCCACAGCTCAGAGCAGGACTGAGAGAAGAGAGGGGGAGAGAGGATGAGAGGGTAAGAGAGTAAAAGGGTAAGAGAGCGAGGTTCCCGTTACAATAAAACAAATCTTCTGTGTTGAATATTCTGATTCTCACTAACCAATCTAGTCCAAGATACAAATCCTATGGCATTTACAAACAGCCTATAAGAATCATTACATTACCACACTGTGTTACATTTTAAAGCCTAAAAACTCCTCTTTGGGCCCCTTCTGCCAAGCTGTAGGGTCTGCTCTGACCCTGAGAGCTGTCTGCAAGCAGAGGGTGTTGTTCATGTAAAGGGGATTACCTTCAATGGCCACACCATTATTTTCCAGCTGTTCAGTAACTGAGGCATCTCAAAGCTTTCATTTCAATCTCGCTTATAGTTTCTATATTCTCAAAATCTTTTACCAGGCAATCATATCGGTAAGGCTTTCCTGTTTCATCTTCCCCAACAAGGAGCCAGCACAAGCCCTGCTGATCCTGGGGCCGCAAACACTGCACCAGCAGTGCCCAAAGGCAGCAGCACAGACACCCCAGAACAAGGAAGCCCCAGCTCCCTGCAGATGCAGAACGCTCCCCAGAGAAGCAGCTGGATTTCCTGCCCTCAGTTGGGCCCTGGATGTGGCTCAGGGCTCGGATGCTGTGAGTGATCACCCGCTGCTCCCACTGCCACGGCAGCTCCCAAACCCCACTGTGCCCAGAGGCAGGGAGAGGGGCACAGAGCTCAGAACCCAGCTCTCCCCTCCTCGGCAGGGGCCAGGGAACATTCCTCGGGACTTCAGAGGTGGGAAAACAAGAGCCTGGCTCCAGACAAGCTCCTTCAGAGAAAAGCTGCACAATGGGCCCTAACACCAAGGTCCTGCTCTCCCCTGGCATTCCCATGGGAACAATGAGGGGCTTTGTGCTGCCAGAGGACAGGAGGTCACGAGGAACAGAGCACTTCCTATGGGAAAATCCCAGCCATGCACAACCCTGGGCAGGCTGCAGGCTGCAAGGGTTAATCCCAGCCCTGTGTCAGGAATAAAGCCTGGCTGTAAGGGGTTAATCCCAGCATTGCTGTCAGGAACAAGACCTGGCTGGAAGGGGTTAATCCCAGCACTGCTGTCAGGAACAAGACCTGGCTGTAAAGGGTTAATCCCAGCCCTGTGCAGAAACAAGGCCTGGCTGTAAGGGGTTAATCCCAGCCCTATGTAGGATCAAGGCCTGGCTGGAAGGGGTTAATCCCAGCCCTGTGTCAGGAAGGGGTTAATCCCAGCCCTATGTAGGATCAAGGCCTGGTTGGAAGGGGTTAATCCCAGCCCTGGTTGGAAGGGGTTAATGCCAGCCCTATGTAGGATCAAGGCCTGGTTGGAAGGGGTTAATGCCAGCCCTGTGTCAGGAAGGGGTTAATCCCAGCCCTGGCTGTAAGGGGTTAATCCCAGCCCTGGCTGTAAGGGGTTAATCCCAGCCCTATGTAGGATCAAGGCCTGGTTGGAAGGGGTTAATCCCAGCCCTGGCTGTAAGGGGTTAATCCCAGCCCTGGCTGTAAGGGGTTAATCCCAGCCCTATGTAGGATCAAGGCCTGGTTGGAAGGGGTTAATCCCAGCCCTGGCTGTAAGGGGTTAATCCCAGCCCTGGCTGGAAGGGGTTAATGCCAGCCCCGTGTAGGATCAAGGCCTGGCTGGAAGGGGTTAATCCCAGCCCTGTGTCAGGAAGGGGTTAATCCCAGCCCTGGCTGGAAGGGGTTAATCCCAGCCCTCGCTGGAAGGGGTTAATCCCAGCCCTGGCTGGAAGGGGTTAATGCCAGCCCTGGCTGGAAGGGGTTAATCCCAGCCCCGTGTAGGATCAAGGCCTGGTTGGAAGGGGTTAATGCCAGCCCTGGCTGGAAGGGGTTAATGCCAGCCCTGGCTGGAAGGGGTTAACCCCAGCCCCGTGTAGGATCAAGGCTCCTGAACAGCTCCATCCATCCCTCAATGGATTCCCGGCACACCAGGGCACTTTCCATATCCAAAGGTACAAAATGCCACTGCTGAGCCCTCTCCCCCAGCCCAGCTCTGGGGCTGAAATTCTCACACAAGTTCTTGAGCCAGATTTCCATCCCCAAAATGTGCAAATTGCTTCATTGTACCTGTCCTGCCCGACTCCGCCAGTTTTGCCCCACTTGTTCTTGCCTGTTTTCCTCCCTGTGCAACATTCATTCATGGTTTGAGTTTATAAATTCAGAGGTTTCTGGAACAGACCCC
The DNA here is from genome assembly GCF_027887145.1 of Ammospiza caudacuta. Taxonomy (NCBI): domain Eukaryota; kingdom Metazoa; phylum Chordata; class Aves; order Passeriformes; family Passerellidae; genus Ammospiza; species Ammospiza caudacuta. The sequence continues at coordinate 647,224 of NC_080593.1, forward strand.
ATTTCATAAGTGCCATTTCACTCGTTATTAACATCTCCTGAATAGCTGGAGTAGCAACAACAGTGAGGAATTAAAGAGAACACTTAATCTCTACATGTAAAATAAAGTTATCTGCTCCCTAAACAGGGGCTGACATTCAAAATCAATTTCCAAAACAGTTTTCAGGACACTTTTAAACTTTTCTGCCACAAGAGAGAACTCAGCTACACTCCTGCTTTGGAAATCATTCACTGAATGTGGTTTCTGTTCTGTCTGGTTTCTAGCCTTTCTTCCTTCCCAAAATACTCCCAGCAGCACCAGACAACAACTTGTTGTGGATGATGAGACAGGATAGGATGTTCCACATCAGAGCCACCAAGCACAGAAGTTTGGGATTTGTGACAAAAACAGAAAATATCCAAATTTAGAAAAAACATTATTTCAAAGTTCACTCCTCTTGGTGCATCCAGCCAAGGGAAGCTCCCTTGTACATGAAGAACAGATTCCAAACACAAGGAAACAGAGGAGAAGAACAGAGATTCCAAACACAAGGAATCAGGGAAGAACAGAGATTCCAAACACAAACATCTCCCAAGCCCTTTTCCTCCACCATAGAATTCTTGTCCCACCCTGCACAGTTGGGAATGATCCCCTCCACAGGCACAGAGCCCCAGAATGGTTTGGGCAGGAAGGAACCTGAAGGATCAGCCAGTTCCAGCAAACGGGGAACCATCCTGGGCTCCCCATCCTCAGCTCCTGAAGGTGTGACAGGATGCAGTGTGAAACAGGAAACTGTGTGTTAGGAATGAGGAACGGAATCAGGGTGTAAATCCATCCTCACCCAGCACCGAGCACTCCTGCTCCTCCTCCTCACCCACAAGGGACACAGGGCAGCCCAAGGGTGCCCACGGACAGGGAGCAGCCTCAGAAGGCTTTTCCAGATGCAGCAATTTGCTCGGGAGGGGACCCCAGGGATAACTCTGCGTGTAACTCCCCGTGTGCACCAAACCACCTCCAGAGCAGCAGCTCAAAATAAACCTGAGCTAAGCCGGGGAAATCCTGTCCCCAGGACAGTGTCCCTGTCACAGGGGTGACACAGCCAGCAGGGAGCCAGCAGGCACTGCTGAACAAAGCCAGGGTCCCTTGGCTCTGGCAGCCCCTGGGACACGAGCCCCAGGGCGGCTGCAGGGTCCCCACCTGCTCTTGGGGCACTCTTGGCTACCTGCAGGGTCCCCAGGCTGCTCTGGGTGCTCTCCTGGCCACCCCAGGCTGGCTGCAGGGTCCCCAGCCTGCACCCCTGGCCACCCCCAGGCTGGCTGCAGGGTCCCCAGGCTGCTCTGGGTGCTCTCCTGGCCATCCCCAGGCTGGCTGCAAGGTCCCCAGGCTGGCTGCAGGGTCCCCAGGCCGCTCTGGGTGCTCTCCTGGATGGCTGCAGGGTCCCCAGGCCGCTCTGGGTGCTCTCCTGGATGGCTGCAGGGTCCCCAGGCTGCTCTGGGTGCTCTCCTGGATGGCTGCAGGGTCCCCAGGCCGCTCCTGGTGCTCTCTGGCCACGCTCAGGACCCGCAGGGAGCCTGCCCTGGCAATCCCCGCCACAAAGCCTCCACGTGATCCCTTTGGAACAATCTCCTCCTCTTTGTTTATCCCTGCAGCCGCTCCACAAGTGCCTGGGGAATCACTTTCTCCTCAAAACAGCAGAGCCTGATGCAAGAGCCCCGAGCAGTTACAGCGAGGGCACCCCCAGGAACCCAGCTGGGCAGTGCCACCCTTGCCCTCTCCTGGCCCTGCACCCAGCCCAGGCCAGGCACACGCACCAGGGACCCCATCCATCCTCCACTCCTTGTGTGAACAGCTCATCCAGCAATGCTGCAATGCTCTTCCCTTTCTACTACAGGGAGTAACTCTACTCATGCTCTTTCCTAACCCTCTCCACCAGACCAGGGTCAACACCTCAGCCCAAGCCTCTTGTTTGGAGTACAAAATTGGCAAAATGCTTTGGGATCATCTGTCTGGACTTGTGCAAATCCTGGGGTCCAACAGCACAGGGAGCTGGAGCTGCTGCAGGGCTGGAGCCAGGGAATGTTCCCCTGGAGAGGAGAAGCTCCAGGGAGAGCTCAGAGCCCCTGGCAGGGCCTGGAGGGGCTGCAGGAGAGCTGGAGAGGGACTGGGGACAGGGATGGAGGGACAGGACACAGGGAATGGCTCCCAGTGCCAGAGGGCAGGGATGGATGGGAGATTGGGAATTGGGAATTGTTCCTGTGAGAGTGGAGAGGCCCTGGAAGAGAAGCAGCAGCTGTGGCTGCTCAGTCCCTGCATTATCCAAGGCCAGGCTGGACAGGAGCTGGGACAGTGGAAGCTGTCCCTGCCATGGCAGGGAATGGAACAAGATGATCTTTAGGCCCTGTCCAACCCAACCCAGGCTCCTCTGGCTCTGTGTCATTCATGGAATGGCCACTGGGTCTGTTCTGCCATCCTGAGGCTCCCAGCACTGCCCATGTTATGGACAAGCACCAAAGGGCCCAGGCCACCCCCAGTCCCCAGCAAAGCCTGTGAAGGACACAAAGTGCAGCTGAGCCCTTGGGCACAGCCCTGGGCACCACGCAAGGGCACAGTGCTGAAGGACACAGCACTGCTCACCCTGCCAGCAGGGACAGCCCCTGTCTCAGTGCCCCAGCACGGGCAGGGACACGGCCCAGAGCAGTGACAGCCACAGGGACAGCAGGGACAGCCACAGGGACAGCCCGTGTCCCAGTGCCCCAGCACAGGCAGGGACACAGCCCAGAGCACCTCAGAGCAGTGAAAGGCACAGGGACAGTCACAGGGACACAGGGACAGCCCTGTCCCACTGCCCCAGCTCAGCCATGGGCAGGGACACAGCCCAGAGCAGTGACAGCCACAGGGACAGCAGGGACAGTCACAGGGACAGCCCCTGTCCCAGTGCCCCAGGACGGGCAGGGACACAGCCCAGAGCACCACAGAGCAGTGACAGGCACAGGGACAGTCACAGGGACACAGGGACAGCAGGGACACAGGGACAGCAGGACTCTGGGGGCTCTGCACACAGCCCTCACTCAGAGCAGGGACAGTCACAGGGACACAGGGACAGCAGGGACACAGGGACAGTCACAGGGACACAGGGACAGTCACAGGGACACAGGGACACAGGGACAGCAGGACTCTGGGGGCTCTGCACACAGCCCTCACTCAGAGCACCACGAGCTTTGCCCAAGTTATTCCCAACACACGTTTATCCAGTTTGCTCTTCAGCAGTCGCAGCAATGCCCACGGGTGTCACACGGGGTTTGGTTTTCCCTGGTCCCCTCCCTATTTAACCCTTTCTGCCAGCCCCAGAGCGGGATGTGGAGCCGTGGGATTGCTGAGGCTGGAGGAGCCCCTGGAGTCCCACTGATCCCACAGTGCTGCCAAGGCCACCAGCAGCAATTCCCACGCTCAGACTTTCACCTGCCCCTTCCCACACACACAGGAGGTCGCCAGGCTCCTTCAGTTAGGGATTACACCTCATCAATTATCCTCATGCCTGCAGCTGGCTAGTTTTGCTTTAACCTCAACCTCACCACCAGCCCAATTTCAGGCCATGTTTAACAGCTCAAAGCCAGTTCTCACTCCTGATTCACACATGCAGCCCTTGCCTGCTTTATGTCATTTACAACTTGAATGCGCACAGTTTGTTCTGGCACTTCAGTGATGAGTGAGCCCCCAGAGCCCCCCTCAGAACACCCAGGCCCATTAACAAGGCAGTTACTGCTGCTCTGAATACATTCATTTATCCATCACAGACTGGCACCTTCTTAAGCTTGGAGTTTGTTTCAATTGCACCTACTCAAGACTCTGGATAAAAATCAAACCTTAGAGGACTCACGGCCACAGCTGCTTTCCTGCAGCCAGAAACTGCCCTGGTACCTTATCCTGGAAAGAGCAGGCTCACCTTGCCAAGGAGTACCTGTGCAAAGCAGCGCCAGCCGTTCTGCACTCCTGCTCCTTGCCAGGTGCTTGTCAGCCATGTCCCACCTGCTCAGGGTTTTGGGGTGAGCACTCCTCCCCATTGTCCCAACTGCTCCAGGCTTTAGGAACACCACTGACTTTCCGTGTCTCAAAGATGCCTCCTGAAGCTCTCAGGTCTTTTTTAGTCCGTGCTTTGAGCATGTAGAAATCCCTCCAGGAAATGACAGCTTGCAAAGCTGCTCTTCCTTTTTGTAGCCGGCCACCAGCACCAGTTGCTCACTAAGAGTCAAAAGGTGCTGAACACGCCAGTTTTGGGCATGCCACACATCAAGTTCTCCTCTCTGTTCTTTCCTTTACCACCTTTTGCCACGAGGACATTCCCAGAATAATGCGTGTCCCTGATGCCCTCTGACAGTCAGGTTTGATTTTTATCTTAATCCTCCCTTTGTGGCCTTGCTGCTGTTCAAAGGAGGAATGGGAACACCTCTGGGTTAGAATCACCCTGACTGCAGGAGCGCTGAAGATAAATCAGCATCTCAAGGACTCCTGGCCAGCTCCAGCTCTGCTTTTGTGAGGCAAAGCCTGCCAGGGAAGCACCTGGAGCCCATCCATTCACCATCCCAAGGAGCCCAGTGGAGATTCACACTCTTCCTCAGTTACCTCAGCAGACCAGGATCTGAGCTGATCCGGCTCCTTTCTCCAGGGCTGGGGCTCCTCTCCCTGCACAGGACACATTTCCTGCCTCATAACCCTCCTTCAGCACAGAAATCAGCATCGGTGGTCAATGATCAATATTAGGAAATCAAACCCAAACTAGCCTGTTTAATGCAGGCAAACCCATTCTGTCTGCAAGCTTTGGTGTTCATTTCTGAAACAGACAAACTCAAAATTCAAATCCATGCCTGAACACCTGACCTGCACCTTCTCTGCATTTCTTTTTAAGCGATGCGCCACCAGAAATGCTTCACCCACAGTTTGGCAGGGCAGGGACAGTTAGAGAGGGCAGCAACACCTGCAGGGGTGCCCAGGATGGGCAAACATTGTCTGTGGAGGGAACTGGAGCTGCTTTCCCAGCCCTGCTGTGCCAGGAGCAGACAGCAGCTTCCCAAAACCCTCCCAGGTAAACCACATCCACGTAAACCCTCCAAGCAGAACTCTGCATTTTCCAGACCCATAGCCCAGACAGGGTCCATTTGCCTTCTCCTAGAAGAAAACCCCTCCAAACCCCCTCAGAAATACCTGCTGAGCACCTTCACCCACCTGCAGCACAGCCCAGCTGGCACTGCCAGGGCTTTCCTGAGGGACTGAAATTAGAGCTGGGTCACGCTCAGTTTATCCCTTCAGCACCATCATTTCCCAAAAACACCTTGTGGAAACGTGAACCAGGAGTGTTCCCGCCCCAGAGGGAGGGCTGGGGTGCAGCACCAGCTGGGCTCCTGTGCAGTGAAGGGTTTCCACAACCCCTGGATTTGGCAGGGAAGCAGAAGTGTGCCCCTGGCTCTCTGGGGAACACGCTCCCGTTTCCACACGGACCCAGCAGAGCTCCAGCCCTGTTTCCAGCCTGACTCTGGCATTCTGGAAGCTCTGGTGTCAGGCATGGCATCACCAGGGATGCCCTCACAGGCAGGATGTGCAGGATGACAAAAGGGAGACAAACCCTGACCATTAATCCATGCAATAAAAAGCAGAAATGAAGACATAACTCTGAGCTTGTATTGCCCTGCATGGCTCCCTCAGAAATAACCCCAAAGCTCTGCTCAGAACAGTTCCCATGACTCAGGAGGCTGCACCCCCAGATCCTGGGGCTTGCAAAGGGCCCCCAGAGGGACGCAGCAGCTGTAAGGTGATGCACCTGCCTGGGATTGGCTTTCCACAGGTTCTGGGTGACAGCAGGGCAGGGCAGGGCTGAGCACACCACGTGCCAGGGCTGCCAGCCCCGAGCAGGGACACTGGGCACCCCCAGCAGCACACACAGCCAAACATTTTCCTTTCTAATCACCACCAGCTGGGAGGCCAGGCCCAGGAAATCACTGCACTCTTTCTTCCAGATGGAGAAACCATCCCAAAACTCCTCTGTGAGGCAGCAAGTCCCCCAGTCTGACGGGGACATTGTCCTTTGTACACAAACCAACTATTATTCCTTCATCACAATGCTCCATACAAGATTAATTCAGATTTAAGGACTGCAATCCTGCTCCCCTCTCCACTGCCCACCACGCTCTCACTCCAGCTGAATTCACTCTTTTCCCGGGAGGAGAACTTTACTTTTTCCCAGTTATGCCAAAAGGCCAGGGCTGTTCTGAGCCTTTGGAGCTGGGTCTTCACCTGAGGACATGAATTAAGATTCCCTCCAAGACAGCCACCCTCAGTTCCCTGTTGCTCCCTGTCCTGGTACCCTGGATGTGAGCAGTGACACCCCCAGACTCAGGAACAGCAGCTGCACCACCACAGAACTGCTCAGCTCCTTCAGCTTTTCCTTCTCACCCTTTAATGCACCCTTCATTCCGGGGGGAGAAGGGGATTCAGAGGAATTATAATCACAGATATCAAAGCTGCCTCCAGCCCTCCTTCAGTCCCACCACCCCATGTGCCAGCAGTCCCTCGGTGCTGCCCAGCACAGGGACTGTGCCCCCTGTCCCCCAGAGCCCCTGGGCAAGGGGAGGAAGAGGAAGGAGCCTGCACCTGCCTGGCCTGGAAAGGATTCCCAGGAGCTGCTGCTCCTCACCGACTACATTCCACTGCAGGCAGGTAATGCTATTTTTGTTCCTCGACCTGTACCTGTTCTACTTTTTAAATTCTCATCAGAGAGGGGAAAAAAAAAAAAAAAAGAAGTTTTTGGTGCATAATGATCCAAGCTCTGATGCCAGACAGGCCCAGCAACCCCCTGACTGAAAACAGTGTTGAGTAACTCAGGGAGAGCCTGACTAATTCATTCATCATAGGATTCTGACACTTAAAATACTATTTTAATGCTCCTGAGACAAACCCTGATTGTTCAGGGCTCTTTTGGGATGTTATATTTAAATCCTGATTGGAAAAATAAGCCATGCCAAGTTGTACCTGGAAACACGGAGCTGTGCCACACACTCAGGGAACATCCCGGGGTGTTTTCCTCTCTTCCCAATCCCAGCTAATCTGCTTTCTGCATTACACAACAGCTCGTATAATCCCAAATTTACCACCCTAGTCCTGCCCTCACAGCTCCGCTTTCACAGAGAGGGAGCTCACGCCTCATCTCTGCCCCTTGAATGAAAGGAAACTTGGTTTGCTTTTCAACAACCCGGAAAAACACGTGGATGCTGCATTGAGGAAATTCTGGCACTGAGGCCAAAATCGCTCTGGAGTCCTTTCCTCAGGATTCTCCCCAGCACAGCCCCACAACTGCCTGAGCGTTCCAAAAGTCCCTTGCCCATTAGATTACAGATAAAAGTAAAGATATTCATTCTGACTCACACGAGGAACCTGACTCCTAAATTTGGACTGAACCCCAAAGTTCATTATTCGGAGTGTGAGATAACTGAGCGAGCACAGAGGCAGGTCCCCAGAGACCCGAGCAGCAAAGTCCACTGGTTCCAGAGGGCTCATAACCTGTACAAACCCATGGAGTGTTTAATTCCCAGTCCCACCATTCCCTGGGAGTGTTTAATTCCCAGTCCCACCATTCCCTGGGAGTGTTTAATTCCCAGTCCCACCATTCCCTGTTCCATCCCTGTAATCCTTTCCCTAAAACCCCAATCAGCAAAGCCCTCTGGTTCTGGAGGGCTCATAACCTGTACAAACCCATGGGGTATTTCATTCCAGTCCCACTGCTCCCTTTACATGTTCCATCCCAGCAATCCTCTCCCTAAAACCCAGAGCAGCAAACCCAAACCCACCAGGTTCTGGAGGGCTCATAACCTGTACAAACCCATGGGGTATTTCACTGCCTGTCCCACCGTTCCCTGTTCCATCCCTGTAATCCTTTCCCTAAAACCCTGAGCAGCAAACCCAAACCCACCAGGTTTCGGAGGGCTCAGTGACCCCGAACAAACGCATGGAGTGTTTAATTCCCAGTCCCACCGTTCCATCCCTGTAATCCTTTCCCTAAAACCCATAACAGCAAAGCCCTCTGGTTCCGGGGGGCTCAGTGACCCCGTACAAACCCATGGAGTGTTTAATTCCCAGTCCCACCGTTCCATCCCTATAATCCTTTCCCTAAAACCCATAACAGCAAAGCCCTCTGGTTCCGGGGGGCTCAGTGACCCCGTACAAACACACGGAGTGTTTAATTCCCAGTCCCACCGTTCCCCGTTCCATCCCTGCAATCCCTCCCCTCAAAACCTCTCGTGGTCCAGCAGCAGAGGCGATCAAGCCCTTCTCTCCTCTCTCCCTGTTCACCCAGCACCTCTGAGGCCCCAGCCCTCCCTCCATCTCTGCCCATTCCCGAACAGTGCCCAGGTTCCCGGGCAGGTGACGGCGATCACCCCGCGGGACGGGACGGGACGGGACGGGCAGGCTCGGGCAGCACGGAGCGCAGTCCCCCAGAGCCCCGGCACAGAATCCTCCCGGCACCGACCAACCCGGAATAAAACACTCCGCGTTCCCGTGCCGCGCTCCGCACCGACCCTGCCCGGTAGAAGCGGGACGATGCGGGCCGGAGGGGAGGCCGGGGTGCGGGGGAAGGAGCGTGGCCCGGGCCCCCGCCAGGGGAAACCGAGGCAGGGCAGGGGTGGTGAGGGGTTATTCCCACTGCCGATCGCGCAGCCCCCGCCCGCCCGGGCCCTGCTCACCTCACCGGGAAGCGGCTCCTTCCTCACCTCCGCCCTTTGACCTCCCGGCAGCCGCGGCTCTCGTGCTTCGTGCGCGGGGGATTTTTCCGGCCTTTTTTTTTTAATTTTTTTTAGCGCAGGACGGCTTCTCCCACCCCCTCCCGCCCTCCCGCCGCCGCCGCCGGGCCCCACCGCGCGCGCGCAGCGCCGCACGCCGGCCACACCCCCCGCCGTCAGCGTGGCCGCGCCCACAACCCTCCGACCACGCCCTCCAGGAACATTAGCCCCCATATGGACTTAATTTGCATGGTCACGCCCACGCCGTGCGAGATACGTGTTTATTTGCATAATCACGCCCCAATCACCACCCCCTCTTTTCACCGGCCACGCCCCCGGAAGCGGCGCGGAGGCGGCGGGAGCACGTGCCGCGGGGACCGGGACCGGGCCTTGCGGCGGCCGGCGCCGCGCGAGCAGAACCGAGCACCGGCCGCGCTGGGCTTCGGGGCAGAGCGGAGCCGGCCCGTGCCGCCGGACGTGGCGGGAATGTGCGGGTCAGGCGCTGCGAGTCCCGAGTATCCCCCGAGGGACAAGAGGCGTTGATGGCGGGGATTGGGCACCAGAAGCCCCGGAGCATCCCGGGGCAGAGCACCTCGGGAGGGAGCGCCTTGCAGCGGGAGCCCTGGCTCCGTGCAGGGGCCAGAGGTGACTCTGATTCCCGGGAACAAAAGCGGGCCAGGCTCTGGGCACACGCCAGGGGAAGGGGCAAGCGGTGCCCAAGGGCCAAGGGATCGTTCCTTGTCTTCCAGCAATGCTCTCCCGCCAGCACCGTGCTGACATGCTGCAAAACACATGCCCTGCTCCTTCACCTCCGGGGACTGAGCAGCCCAGAACAGCCTTTCCCGGGCCCTCCTTGCAGCTGCCAGACTCTGAGGCTTACCAACAGAGCCTGCTGCCTGCAGTTCTCCCAGTATAACACACCCCCTTCTCCCAGGGCCCTGCACCCCTGAGCACCAGCCCAGCCCTGGTGGGATCTCCCCTGCTTGGAGAGCTGAGTCCTCAGGCCAAGTCCCAGCCAAGTTCCCAGCGTTGCCCAAGCTCTGGCTGGCACACACCCAGCCCGTGCGCGGCAGGGCGCTGAGCACGCAGCTGGTGGCTGACCCCAGTCAAGGCCAGCCTGTCCTGCCACCGATGGCACCATTCCTGCCACCCACTCTGGGGCTGCCCTCCCGCAGCGTCAGCTCCAGAGCACGGGAGCACGGCCGTGCCGGTGGCCTTGGGCAGCACAGCTGTCCTGTCATGTCCTGCTGGCCAAGGCCACTGCTGGACACTGGGTTGGGCTGTGACTCAGTAACCCACACAGGGCTCACGGCCCTGTCCAAGCTCACAACACTGCACCGTGCAGGCGGACAGGCTCTTTCCAAAGGGCTCAGACCCCGGGGAACACCCCCTGCATGGGGACATGGGGGGTCAGGCCCAGGCCCCTCAGCACATTTCTGGGATCCAGGCACTGGTTATGGCATAAAGAACCAGGCAGAAGGCAGCAGTGATGTCACACAGCAGTGATGTCACACAGTGACCCAGCCAGTTTCAAGCCTGGGGGCCAGAATTTGGGATCTCTCCAAGGATAATCCTACAGACATTACTCCAATTATTTACCATTCTGTGCCCGTCACAGATGCACTTTAGGCTGCTGCGGTGCCAGCAGCTACTGCTCCTCTTCTCCTCCCTCTGCATATTGTGACAGTGCAGTGACCCTGGGCACTGCCACTTCCACAGCTGAACACAGAGACCCAGGGGACACCAGGGATGAGTGATGCTCTAGCACACACATGGCCTGACTCCCCTCCCCCCTTGTGGCTTTGCCACAATCCCTGGAGCCTGCCTGGCTTCCCTGGGCTGTCACTGATCAGCAGCCACAGCCCTGAGCTTGCCAGGGCTCCAAAACTCTGAGGCAAAGGGTGCGAATCAGCATGGGATGGGCCACTGAGTGTATGTGAAAATCAGGAATGTGTCCCACTGCCAGAGCTGCTATCCCAGCTCTGGAGCTGCAAGGACCTGGCAGATTGCTCTGGACTCTCACAAGTGTGTGGGATGTTTTTATCTCCCAGGATAAATGGGATATCCCAGCAGGAGCAGCTAGCAGGAGACCTTCAGGCCTGAGCTCTGCTCCCAGGACTGCCTCTGTGGCCATGGGGAAGGCCCTGTCCTCACCGAGGCCTGGGAGATGCTCATTCCTGCTCCCTGCCAAGGAGCAGGTGGGGAGCAGTTCCCACCCAGAGATCCAGGGTTACACATTCACTGCACCCTTATCTCACTGAAATTAGAGATTATTAATAAAAAAACCTGCTTCAGCACAGGCAGGCCATGTAACTGCTAGTCAGGGTTTGGGATGAGGAAGCAGTGGCTGACGCAGGCTCGCAGAGGGTTTATCCAACCACAAAGGCCAGGCTGAGCTTGGGGAGCCGCAGGGTTTGATAAAGCGTGGCAGTGCCAGCTCTCAGCACAGCCAGGTGAGGGCTGCACACAGAGCCGTGCATTTACCAAGTGAGGGAAGCTGGCAGATGGCCCAACCTCTGCCAGCCAGAGCTGGGAGCAAGGGTAGGATTGCGCCAGGCTCCGGGACCATCCCTGCTCCACCCGCTGTGTGTCATCTCCTCCCGTGCCAGCTCCAGCTCCCTCCGTGCAGTGCCTGGCACCGCCTGGCACCGCCTGCTGGGCCCAACACACCGGAAGAGGTGAGGCAAGGCACACCCAGCCTGCAGGGCCCCCCCCTGCCTGTATTTACATGCTCCAAGGGCCATTCTTGCAAGTTCTTGCTCCCTTTCTTGGCCCGAGTGTGTTGGGAACGGGGTGGGAGGACAAAGGGATGCAGCAGGCCCCAGGCAGGCTGATCCCACGTTGGCACCAGGTGTGTCTGAGCTTCCCTCATGGGTCAGTTCACTGTGCTGCTCCTGAGAGGTGCTGGTGGTGCTTCTGCAGAGGCAGGGACTGACACTCCAGGCTCTGCAGTGTCACAGTGTCACAGCACTGCAGCCGACAGCCCCCGTGCAAAGAAGGTGACGTTCCTGTCCTGGATCTTGTACTGGTAGACCTGGACCAGATCCTGCTCCGCCTGCCGCAAGGACAATCTCTTGATTATCTTGATCTGCAAAGGGAAAGGAATAGGAACATTGTTCCCTTGGCTAACCAGAGCAGCCTTGCCCCCATGCCTGTGGCTGACCTGCAGGGAAGGGTGATCACTGACAAATAATCCATCAGCAGCTGCCTGTCCCTGTGCCTTTGGTGGCAGCCCCTGATGAGGGATCACACCAGTGCCAGCAGCCTCCCAGCCCTGCAGAGATCCCCACAGGCCAGGCTCAGATGCACCATTGGGGAAACTTTCCAGGAGAGTTTTCCCTCACCCTAGGGTGGGAGAAGCCTGCACTGCAGCTGCTGTACAAACCCTGGAAAGCTTCCAGAGGTGGGGAGTCCCAGGTGGCAGCATGTCCCTGAATATCCCTGCAGAAGCAGAGTGACAGCTGGGTGCTCCAGCAGATCCTGGTGCCCACAGGATTACCCTTAACCACAGTGCAGCCTGGGCTGTCTCCCACAACCCCGGGCCTGCGGTGCTGTAGGTGACAGGGACACGTGCCAGCTGTCCACGCTGCTGTGCCTCACCTGCCCGTGAACATCCTTGCAGAAGCCAGTGGCCAGCCCCTCTGCCCACAGGATGAGGTCGCTGTGATGGCACAGGGAGTTCACAACCAGCTCATTCTCCTCATCCTCCGAATCCTCGTTGCTGTGAACCAGCACCACCACGTTCCCCTGCAACAGGAGCAGCAGGCAGGGATGAGCCCCTGGCTGGGCCTAATCCTTTGGGGGAAGGATGGGAGGGTGGCAACAGCAGCTTTCACAAACATCCCATCTAAGCTCCAGCTTGGTCTGAATTCCACTGGGAAAATAACCAGCAGCTGCTGCTGGAGAGGCTGGACATGGCCCAGCCTGAATCCCCCATACCCTGGCTAATCCAACAGAGGAGGGGGGATTCTGCCCCACCCAGGTGAGACCCCCCTGCAGAGCTGCCTCCAGCTCTGGGCCCAAACCAGAGGTGTCCCTTCCCACAGCACACATGATGTTTATGGTCCCTTCCAACACAGGCCATTCTATGACACACAAACACCGAAGAGCTCACTGTACATTGTGTACATACATACATGTAACATGCAATCTAAAAATACCTCCAGCCTTTGAGAGGAGACAGTGGCTGAACCAGTCTGTCAGGCTGGGCAGATGGCACTGACTGAATTCAGAGCAGGTAAATAAAGAGGTGGCCAAAGGGTTGCAGCAATGCTCACACCCTCATAGCTCTGACAGGGAGCAAACACCTCCCCAACACACCGACTCTATTAACAGCCACCCCAAGAGACTCTGCCTCAGCCCATGCAAGTCACCAGTGACTTAAAATAACACAAATTCTCAATCAATTAAAATGTACTTGAAGGCTTCAAAACACCTCAGACAGAAATAGCGAAGTGTTAGCGTGGTTGATCATCTTTCTTAGCTCTTTGGAGGTAAACGCTCTCTGCAAGCAGACCATTCCTGTCAGCACATAGAGCCCAACACCCCGTACTGTGTGAAGCGCAGGGTGACAGCCCCCAGCACCACTGCCTCATTCCTCACTCCCGCAGGGAAGTGCCCAGGGAGGGCACACTGCCTGTGAGGGCACAGCTTGGATGTGACTGTGAGCACTCCTGGCTGTGGTGCTCCCAGGAGTGCCCGCATCGCTGGGAGAGCTCTGTAGATCATCACCCCACCTTGGGGACCAGCCACACTGGAGGGTGGTGGAGTAGGGGCTGGTGTGCCCCAAATGGATCCTTCATTTCTGTCCCCTGTGAGACTCACCAGCCCCTCACACAACCCATTTCCACCCCTGCCCTCCCACACAAGGATGTGAGTCAGCATCTTTGGAAAGCCAGGAGCTCCAAAGCCCACCATTTTACATCTCAAATCCCTGTTCATACATCAGAGACACACAGAATCCTTCCCTGGGCAGCATCTCCCAGGAATCCAGCTGAACAGGAGCCTGCGCAGGTACTCAGGGACCCACACAACTCCCAAGAGTGGCCCAGAGCAAAGATCTGAACTCCTTGGACAGCCACAGCCTTTCCAAAACCTCACTATGGTCAGATGGAAAGAGCAGACAAAGCCAGGCTTTGCTCTGGAGGCTGTGCACAGGCAGAGCCCAGGGCAGCAGTACCTTCAGCTGGCAGCACACACACACACGGCAGTAGTGGATGAAGTCCAGCACGGCCACCGGGGCAGCCCCCAGGCTCAGCAGGACACTGAGGTCATCCACCAGCAGCACGGGGCCCTTCCAGGAATCGCCGGCGGTGGCGCTCAGGGACACCCGCACAAAGTCAAACAGGGCTCGCAGGTCACAGCTGCCCCCGCTGCAAGACATGAGGGACATGTCAGGGGCTTGGCACCGCCCGTCCCCCTCCTCACCCACTGACCCACAGGGGGGATCATCAGCCTGTCCCCTCCCTGCTGTCCCCACTGCTGTGACAGCCACCTCCCCACTGCCCTTGAGCCCCTGCTCCTTCATACCTGCGTGTGGGGAAACCCTCCTGCCCTGCTCCAGGGGTCATGGAATGGTTTGGGTGGGAAGGAAACTCAAAGCCCATCCAGTGCCACCTCTCTGCCATGGCACAGACCCCCTCCACTAACCCAGGCTGCTCCAAGCCCAGTCCAGCATGGCCTGGGACACTGCTGGGGAAGTGTTTGGCCTCTGCTGAGCTTCCCAGGGAACAGGGAGAAAATGGCATGGGAATAAACCCAAAAGCCAGCATGGAAAAGCAGCACTGTTCTCTTGGATAAGAATAAAACTCAAAATAATGAAAAATGGGAATACAGCCACTTGGCTGGTGTTTCATTTGACACAAACCTGTGGAGTGCTGAAATAAATGTTGTTCTAGACCTGTGACATGCTTGGCAATGAGGCTGGGGGTAAAAGTTGCCCAAAAATTCTGGAAAGGGGGACAGAATTCCCCCCCAAGCAGCAGCGAGGGACAGGCCAGGACACTTAGGGGGATGTGCACAATGCTGATGTTTCCCCTCCCTTGGTGTCCAGCTGAGTCCTTGGAGGAGAGCACAAAGGGCAGCAGGAGGCAGTCCTGGACCTCGGGTGGTGCCCTTGGTGGCAGCAGATGTGAGGGGGAACACTCCACGCTCAGGCTCACCTCAGAAACTGCAGAGGACTGGGCTGTCCTGGCTGCTCCTCCTCCCCAAACAGGAGGTCAAGGCAGGACTTGAGGCCCTCCAGGAAGACAAGCTGTCCCCGCTCCTTGGCAGCTGCCAGACTGACTCCCTGCAGAGAGGAAAACATTGGGTTTCAGAGGGAACACTTATGGAAAATGATGCGCACATGGGTGGACAGCCAAATTTTCATTCTTGTTTGAATCAAATCTTATCTAAATGTGCAGATAAAGTCAGTGCTTCAGGGACGAAAGGGCACTTCTGTTACAGCCACTGGTGGCATATTCACTCTTCTGTACTTTGCCAGGAGATAACAAAAACACCACACTGTGCTTTGGGGGCTCAAACCTGCTGGAATTCCTTCTGGGAAGCCAGCTTGGTGTGCAGAGGCAGGGAGAGAATGGGCCAGGATTCTCCAAGGACCTGCTGTGAGCAACACCTTCACCTCCCTCCCTGGGAGGTGAAAGCTTTTGTTTGTCACTATCTCCAGATCTGTTGCAATGCGGGCTCCCGGCACAGCCCACGCAGCTGAGCCTGGCACGGCCTGGATCCGGAGAGCGCTGTGGGCTTGGCATCCCCACATTGCACAACACCTGCAGGGACAGCCAGGGCTCCCACAGCCAGGGCTCCCACGGGAAGCAGCCCTGACTCCACCACCAGGAGGAGGAGGAGGAGGAGGACCACGACAAACGCCTGGGGCTGCAGCTCAGACTCAAACTCAGCTGGCTCACAGCCCTGCCTGGTGGTGAGGCCAATGGAGAGCCACGTGCTGGGAATGTCCAGCTCCAGCTGCAGCAGACACAGAGAAGGCTCAGCTGGAGATCACACAATTCTACAAAGGTTTGGGTTGGAGGGATGTTTAAAGGTCATCCAGTTCCATCCCCCTGCAGGGACACCTTCCACTGGATTAGGTTGCTCCAAGCCCTGTCAAGGGCTGAAGGAGCTGGGGAGCTCAGCCTGGACAAGAGGAGGCTCTGAGGGGACCTTCTCACTCTCCACAGTTTATTCTCAAAAAGGGTGGCCAGGCATTGGCAGGGGCTGCCAGGGCAGTGGTGGAGTCACCATCCCTGGGAGCATTTAAAGCCTTGTGGGTGGCACTGGCAGTGCTGGGGGATAGGTGGACACAATGATCCTTGAGGGCTTTCCAACCCCAATGATTCCATGCCATGTGCAGTACAATTATTTCCCGGAGGATTGGACTAGGTGACCTTTTCAGGTGTGCTCCAACCCAAACTATTTCATGATTATCTTCCTAGGCTCAATTTTGCAGCACTATATCACTTTGTAACATGGATATTAAGAATAATCTGAGGCCTGACTGAACTCCATCTGCTGGCATCTGCTCCCTGCTTTAAATGGAAGCTGCTTGGACTCCCAACCCTGGGAATCCTGCTGCCTGAGAACTTTTCCTCTATTTTCCTGCTACTCAGCTGGGAAGGAACATACGCCTGAATGCTCACTCCATCTTCAGAGTTCCCCTATCAAGCAATAGATTTTTTGGGCACTACCCCTCAGTAACAGCTCCAGAAATAGCAGCATTATTGGGCAATCCTGAGCACACACGATGGAAAACTTCCTAGCCAAGGACAGAAGCACCTTTATGTGGCAGGTGAGGAGCAGGGAACAGCCAGCAAATAAATACCTGCCATGCTGAAGGGCTGGGCTGCACAGCAGCCTCACATTCCCTCACATACCTCATTCCCTTAGGGATTTCTGCAGTCCATAGGACTGGCAACCTGCTGAAATGCTGAGACTAAATTCACTATTAATATCAATAATTCAGCAACTGATTTTACCTTTGCTTCAGCCATTTCTTCCTGCACACACAGTCTCTGTACCTCAGATCTGCAAGAAAAGTGTCCCCCCCCCTTCAGAAGGGAACTCAGTGCTGCGACACCAGGGCCTGCCTGGGTGACAGACAAGGGCCACAGCAGCCAGGGACAGGGTGCCTGTGTGTCCCTGTGTGTCAGACCATGAATTCAGCCCCCTCAGTGCCATGCCATGGACCCAGCAGGTCCAGCTGCATTTTCCAGCAGGGGAACAGGTCCCAGAGTCACCCACTGCAGTCACCTGCCACAGCAAACCTCTGCCTGTCCCCTGCTGGCAGCCCAGCCAGTGTGACCTCTGGAAGCAGCACAGGAAGCATCAGACAGCTGGGAAAGTGGGATAAGTGCTCTAAATGGCCAGTGGCACCTTCCTGAGTGCACAGCCAGCACTGATACCCCCAGAGCAGAGCCAGGGCAGTGCCCAGCACCCAGACAGCCTGACAGCTTTCACTGTGAGCCAGCATCCCGCTCCATTACCCTGGAGCGCAGGACATTGTCTCTGGCACGCTGCCAGCCATCGAGCCAGCCCAGCAGTGCTCCTGCAGCAGCAGCTCAGCTCTGCTGTCCCTCTGGGGAGCCGCTGCAGCGGGGTGCCCCCAGCTGCCAGCAGTGACAGCCCCTCAGAGCAGAGCTGCTGCTCACCACGGGCGTTCCATGCGGGAAAGGGAAATGTCTGAGGGACAGAAGGAAGGGAGAGTGCAAAGCAGGGGGAATGAGCTCATCAGCAAACACAGCTGTGGGACAAATTGGGACCATCAGTGATCAGGCCACACCAATCCTCCAAGCTGTGAGCTCAGAGCAGGGAACAGGAGAGGGGCATCAAATGGGGACAAATTTGGTTTTCCTGTAAAACAAAACAAACTTTGTACAAGTGAGGGTGGGAACACCAACCTGGCAGGGTGCCCTACTGCTGTTTGTCCTGATATAGCCCTGCATGTTCTCTGCAAGGTCAGGGCCAATAACACTGACAGTGCCTTAAAATGAAGTGTGAGTCCTCAGGGAAAGAGGACACAGGCACAAAAAAAGCCAGAGAAGTTTTTTCCTGCAAGTAAAGATACATCCCTGCACTTAGCTAACACATAAGGAAGTGGTTTGGGACTTGTAACACCTGGCACTCTGGGAAAGCAGCAAGTCCCTGAAGCATCACTTCAGCTGTGTATAAATACTCACTTTATCACCACACATCAGTGCTACAAGTGTCACTGTACAATCTACCCTGGCTCCAGGAGCCTCCTCCTGGGGCTGGGACTACCCTGCTCCCAACAGAAACTGGGGCACTGCTCAGTTCTGAAGCTCTTCCAAGTGCAGGCTTTCCTAAGGGCACAATCACAGAATCACTGAGGCTGGAAAAGTCCCCTGAACCATCCAGCCCAGCCATTCCCCCAGCACTGTAATGTCACCACCAACCCAAGTCCCCAAGTGCCACATACACAGGGTTTTTAAATCCCTTCACCAATGGGGACTCCAGCACTGCCCTGGGCAGCTGGGCCACGGCTGGACCACCCTTCCAAGGAAGGAATTTTCCCAATAGCCAACCTGAACCTCCCCTGGTAACCCCTGGGTTCCCTGGGAGCAGAGCCCAAACCCCCCGGGTGTCCCTTCCTGCCAGGGAGTTGTCTCCCACCTCCCCCAGCTGCCTGGCTGCTCCAGCACCTTCCCCATCTCCATCCCCTGCCCTGAACACGCTCTGTCCTGTACCTGGGGATCACAAATCTGCCCCCAGGACTGCAGGTGCCTCAGCAGCGCCAGCACAGGGGATGGGCACTGCCCTGGGCCTGTGGCCACACCATTACTGCTCTCCAGTAAAGATCCTACAGCAGCCACTTAAGCAAATTTAGGAGTGAAACTACCCTGCCGAGAAGCACCTTCTCTGAGCCTGACGTGTTCATCTGTGCAAAGAAGGATTAAAGCAAAGAGAAAATGTGATGGAAACCTGGATATAAATAACTGATGTTGCGACCTGCAGCTCCTCAGAGCTCGGGAGGAATTCACAGCAAGGACCACAGGGGCACCTATGAAGCTGCGAGGCAGGAGTGACTCAGAGCTGAAAGCAGCTCAGCGCTTCTCTGAGCTGTGCTTATCACCTCCTTTGTGGCAGCCACCTTTTGTTCGAGTATCAGACAGCAAATCGCCCCCATTTGCATCGCACGTGTGCTCCAGCTAATCCTCCTGCTCTGCTCCTCAGCCTGCCAGCCAGGGAGATGTCAGCAGCTCCCATGAAGTGTACACCGGGAAATCTCGGCATTGGGAAACACCCCGAGTTCAGGAGCAGGCAGGGATCCCGTATGTAACCGCTGGGTTTCCCCCCACAGCGGCTGCTGTGCCCCATTTCCTGCCCCACTCAGCAAGTTCCCCCCACGAGCTCCTCCTCTCTGCACCACAAAGGCCAGGAGAGCTCTGTGCTCCTGGGGGTGCTTTGTTCAGCAGGGGAATCACACCTGGAGTTACAGCTCCGTGGGGGAGCACCGTGTTTGCTGTGTACCCCGGGCCGCTGATCTCCTTCCAAAAGGTAAAACCTGAGCAGTAAATAAAATACACGTTTAGCAGCACCATGTTTGCAGTGGGGAATACAGAACCTGGTTCCTCAGCACCTGGGAGTCTTGACAAGCAGCAGGGCTGCTGGGACTCACAGCAGAACCAGAGGGAGGAGCAGTGCAAGCCCTCATCCCCTCAGCCCTGGAAGGTCACCTGCACTTCCCACCTGGAGCATTTCACCTTGGAGTGTTGCACAAAGAGCTGAACGAAGCAGTTTGGAGCTCAGACAATATGCTGACATGCAGAATTACCCTGCCTGCTTTGTCTCTGTTTCTTCATTTCAGAGTACACATAATCCTTGTCCAACTCAGCATGGGAAGGAAATTCCTAGGAACTTACCTGTGGCTCCTCACAGAGCTCAAAGGGATGGCTCAGCCCAGAGGCCAAGGAGGCACACAGGTGTCCTTGTGACTCAGCCCTGCATCCCGGCAGGAACCAGGGGACAGGGCACAAAGTCACCTCAGGAGCTCCTGCAGGGGTACAGGGGTCCTGGGAACACTGACACCACAGCATTTTCCTCTCCAGGGGATTAAGGAACCTCCATCCACCAGTCTGTGCCTGTCTGGGGAGCAGTGATCCCCAGCAAACACTTCCAAGCACAAAGCAAGCAGCCATCCAGCCCTTGGCAGGGCACAGGCCATGGGGCACCTCAGAGCCAGGATTTTGCCCCAAAGTGCTCTTTATCCCCATCACAGGAGCACCAACCCTGACTGTCCCCATCAAGACATGGAAACATTTGCTAACACACAGTTCCTGCTCCCCAGTCCCATTCCTTCCCACCCAACAGAAACTACCTGGACCCATAACAATGAACCCATGCCAAGACTCACCAGCTTCTGTGCCACGATGCTGTAGTGGCTGAAGGACTGCAGCAGGGCCACAAAGCAAACCTTGCAGCCAGCTGGGGACAGACAAAAGCACACATTAGCAGTTCCACCTTGCAGCTGACATTATCAAAGCTCATAAATCACAGCAGCCAGGCCACACATCTGTCTGGAAGGACCTTGAAGTGATGCAGGTCTAGACAAACTCTCCTTTGCTTTCAGTTTTCACCCTTCTAGAGGATATCTGCATTAGTGAAAATGTTAGTTTAAAAAAGAGAGGGAAATAATTAAAAAGATGACTTTAAAAAGTGTAAGGCCCATTTCTGCCTCATGCCAGGCCAGCCTGGGACCTCCTGACCCTGTTTGATGGTGTGACAGTAAGGAGGCCAAGGGCCAGCTGTGACACTGAACTACTGAAACCACAGACATGCCAAAAATTCCCATTTTGGCTCTCACAGTGCAAGTGACCTTGACTGGAAAAACACAGAACTGGGAAGTGTGTCAGACACCTAAATAAAAAGTGATTCTGGAACACAGTTTGGCTATGAACATAACCATGTTTGTTGGACATGGATTTCAAGTAGAACAAGTCAATGGCCCCAGATGAACCTTCAGACCTCCCAAAGGTTTTGGGCACCAAGAGGACAAGATGGGGGTGCTGCAAACAGGGAAAAACTGCACCCAGGTTGGACAGGGGCAGGTGACAGCCAGCACAGCTGTCCTGAGACACATTATATCCCACATTAATATCCCTGAGACACATTAATATCCCACAGGGCGGCCCACCCACCAGGGGTGGAAGGCTTTTCCCAGGCACACAGGCAGCTCTGGACAGCGACTCCCAGGGCACTGCTGTGGGGCAGCACCAATGCCCAGGGCTCTGCTGTGGGGCAGGACATCAGCAGAGCCTGAGGCAGTGCCTTCCGGTCTCTTTGAACCATTTACAGCAGGAGGAGTCCCTGAGTCCAGTGCCTGCTCTGCAGGGGCCAGGAGATTACTCACAGGAGGAACTGCTCCCAGAAAGGTAAGTAGACACCTTGGCAGGCTCTGTTTGTTTCTTGACTCACTCTGAGTTTATCTGTTGTTAATTGGTTCTGATATGTGTAATTACATCATAAAAATGGAAGCAGTGAGAGCATTGCAGTGAACACCTCCCTATCAGAGCCTGTGTGATTTACAAGCATTGCCACAATCTATGATGAAACAAGGTGCAGAATTATGGGATGCACCCAAGGACACAGAGGAGTCCCAAGAACAAGTCAGGACTAGGACCCATAAATCCTAATGCCAAACTTTGGGTTTATCTGAAGATAACTCACACTCTGCACAACTGCCCTCTGGTCATGGGGCAGCCCTGAGGGAACCTCTGAGGTGTCCCTGCCTCAGAGAGTGCTGCTGCTGCTGACCCACCTCTGAGGTAGAAGGAGAGGAAGTGGTGTACCAGGAAGCTGCCATCTGTCCGGGTGTCTCGCAGCAGGGTGAATTTACCCTGCAAAAGAAGCAGCAAAACAACAGAGTAAGGTGAGGGCACCAACTGCTCTTGGCAGACAAGATGTTGGCTCGAGCTGCAGGAACTCTGCAGGTGCTACTCAGAGGAGGAAGTGGACAAGCAGAGCTCCAGCTGCGTGCTTACAAAGGGAAGCCAGCACTTCCTCTGGACACAGCCCACAGCAAGGCATCTGAACCACAGCATCCCTAAGGCTGGGAAAGCCCTCTGAGCTCACCAAGCCCAACCATGAACCCAGCTCAGCCATTAGCACTGCCAAGCTCACCACTGAACCATGGCCCCACTTGTGCCCAACTGTGAGCCAGCTGCACCCCCAGGTCTGTGCCCAGCAGGTGCCACCCCCTCCCTGGACGTGCAGCACGGTGCTCCCGGTGCCACCACACAGAGCTTCTGGTGCTGGACACCACCAAGTGGGTTCTGGGCAGGTTCCACCTCCCAGCCTTGTGCCCCTCTCCCCCAGTTCACTAGCATCTTTCTTCTCCCAGGGGCAGGGGAACAACAGCCACTCACTCACTCACTGCATGCCCAGCCCATTCTCCCCGTGCCACAGCCAACATTGCCAGTGTGTTTCAAATGCCAGCACTCCTAGAGCTGCTGTTCCTCCTGTGCCCAAACAGCCCTTCCTGTCCTCTCTCCAGGTTCACTTCCAACATACTACCCTCAAGGCAGAAAACCTTTACACCAAAATTCTGTAGTGCAGCAGGGCTCTCAGCACAAGGTATAAACCCTGTTTTGATCAGGCAGGAAATTAATTCTGTTCATTAGTGCACACTCATTATCAGCCCCAGCCTCATCAAGGTGTTTGTTTCCATTAAAAATCTTAGGCAGGATGTTTCTTTAATCAATACAAATCATAGATGAGCTGCTTGGAAACACAAAGAACTTCTCAAAGTGGGAGGTTTTTCTACTCCCAGGAACAGAAGAAGCCTTTCACAGCAAGGAGCCATCTCCACACAGGCAATTCCCAAGGCATCCATCAGAACAAACTCCCCAGTGCCTAAAGCAGAGAGAATGGAACAGCAAATATTGAACGTGACTGCAGGGAAGGCAGAGCAGAGGCCAGGGCAGGGAAGTGAGAGCTGGACTGAGTGCTCTTCCCTCAAAAAGGGTTTTGCCTCAATGGGATAACACACTGCAGTGACAGGGACACCGCCCCGAGATGTGCCCTCCATGGAGGAGAGCTGTGCTCAAAGACCACAAACCCAGACGTTCAGGGTTTATCTTCTGCAGCTCTGATCCCTCCTGCTCCCCTGTTCCCCAGCAGAGCCCCCAGAAGAGCAGGCTGAGCGCTCCCCGTGTGCCCTCCCTGTCAGCACAGCTGGCTCCCAAGGGGTGGCACCGTGGGGTTCGTCACTCTGAGCACACAGCACCATTCCAAAGGCAAAGCCTTCCTGCAGCACCTTCCCCACGAACCCCGGCCCGTTCTGCCCACGCTCTGCCCTCGCGCTCTCAGTCAGCACCTGCAGGGTGACGGAGAGGCTGCAGCTGCCTGTCAGAACCGCCAGAACGCCTCGGCGGGGCAGCAGCGGCTGTCACAAGCGCAGGGTGACACAGCAGGCACACCCACAGCCGCAGCAGCCCCGCGGGGACAGCTCCCGTCAGCTCGGGAAGCGGCACGGCCCGGCCGCGGAGCTGCGGAAACGGGGATGGCAGCGCCGGCAAGGCCAGGCCAGCAGAGGGCTGGCACTGTCACACGGCGGCACTCGGCCCGGCTGGGCATCCCAGCACGCTGCAGGGACTGCCGAGGGGCACCTGCACACACACTGCTCATCATTTACCACCAGAGTAAAGCACATTTAGTACCCTGAGTAGCGCAGGAGGTCATTCCGCACTCCAGCACGGGAACAGCGCTCCCTGGGCAGGCAGCCACCCTGCTGCGACACCCGGACAGAGGGGAGCCCACAGCCTGTGGTGGGATGGGAACGCCCAACTCAACCCCAGGGAATTCCTCACAGACAGAGCCCTGCTCTGCTCCTGCTCCGGCTGCCAAGTTCAGAACGAGCATCTTGAGGCCAAACCTTGGGGTTTTGCTCTGTGGAATTTCCTGCTCACACCAAGGTGAGCTCCTTGCCTCAGAAGCAAGCTCGTGGATGGCCCTATTCCCACTCATCCCACAGCTCCAGCACCAGTGTCCTCTCCACAGCACAAACTCCACCAAGCACTTCTCCCTTAGTGTTCCATGTGCATCAAAAACCCAACAGCAACCCACGGGCACCACTTTGGGACTTTGCACATCCAGACTATCCTTTACTAACACCTCCCCGGAGCTGCTCTGAGCCTCAAGGGCACCATCCCAAATTCCCCTCAGTACTGATTCCCGTCAGAGCAGCACTGCCCCACTCCAGCCAGCCTGACAAGGAATGACCTCAGAAGTACCTTCCAGATCAAGGAGAAACCTCCCCTGTTCCCATCACAAGCTGGTAGTAGGGACTGCGGGGAAACTGGAGACAAAATGGAAACTCAGACTTATAAAATAAATTATTACCCCAAACTTGCTTTTATTATCTAAGCTCATAACTGTCAGGAAAAACATGGAGTAACATGCAGCACATGGATAATTTATTATTACTGATGACACCAAGCTGGTGGTGTGGTCACATGCCAAAGGGAAGGATGGGGCATCCAGAGGGACAAAGTGGGTCCATGGGAACCTCATGAGGTTCAACAAGGCCAAGGGGAAGTTGTTGCACCTGGGTCAGGACAACCCCCAGCATCAGCAAAGGATGGGGAATGGATGGACAGATGGAAAACAGACCTGGAGCTGCTCCAGGGCTGGAGCCCCTCTGCTCTGGAGCCAGGCTGGAGAGCTGGGAATGTTCCCCTAGAGAGGAGAAGCTGCAGGGAGAGCTCAGAGCCCCTGGCAGGGCCTGGAGGGGCTCCAGGAGAGCTGGAGAGGGACTGGGGACAGGGATGGAGGGACAGGACACAGGGAATGGCTCCCACTGCCAGAGGGCAGGGATGGATGGGAAATTGGGAATTCCTGGCTGGGAGGGTGGGGAGGCCCTAAAATAGAAAATCCCCAGAGCAGCTGTGGCTGCCCCTGGATCCCTGAAGTGTCCCAGGCCAGGCTGGACAAGGCTTGGAGCAGCCTGGGATGGAGGAAAATGTCCCTGCACGGGACAGGAGATGGGACTGGATGAGCTTTGAGGCTCCTTCCAGCCCAAACCACTCTGGGATACCATGACTGACAGTTTACCTGCACAGCTCTCAGAAACAGCGAGGCTGTTTAGTTCCTGCGTGACTTCATTAACACAAAACCTCCCTGGAAAAGCTACATTAATTAATTCAGCGCCCTAAAGGACAAGTATCTCTAGAACCGCTCCCTGGTCTGGAGCAGTGCCCGCCAGCGGATTTAACGTCCAGCTCTGTGTTTATTCCCCGCACGGGAGCACGGACACAGAGCTCGGCCGCTGCTCAGTCGGAGCCGGAGCCGTGAGGGGCGGCGGGGAGCCGGGAACGGGAGATTGAAGGGCCGAAGGCGGCTCAGCTCTGGCACCGGCCGCAGCCGCCGCCTCCGTGTGCGGAAGCCGTGCCCCTCCCAGCGTGCCCCGCCGCTCCCGGCGGCCCCGGCCTGTCCCTCCCGCCCTCTCAGCGCCCTCTCACCGCGTCCGGGCGCTCCGGGGAGGCCCCGAGCAGCTCGTTCAGCTCCGCGAACATGGCGGGCGCCGCTGAGGGCCGCGCGCGGCGGGAGGTGCCGCGGGCCGCGCATGCGCGGGGCGGGTGGCGCCCCCTGCTGGCGGGGTCGGGGTGCGGCCGGAGCCGCCATTGCCGCCCCTCAGGGACCCGCGTGCGCGGCAATTAACGGGGCTGGGTCGGCAATTAGCTAATGAACGGGGCTGGATCGGCAATTAGCGGGGCTGGCCCCGCGTCCCACCGTCAATTAAAGCGGCTGGACCTTCACCCATGTCGTTAATTAAAGTGCTAAATGGGACTGGATCCCCATTCCATCATTAATTCATGGGGCTGGATCCTCATCCCACCATAATTAATGGGGCTGGAGCCACATCCCATCATTAATTCATGGGGCTGGATCCTCATCCCATCATTAATTCATGGGGCTGGATCCCCATCCCATCATTAGTTCATGGAGGTGGATCCTCATCCCATCATAATTAACGAGGCTGGAGCCACATCCCATCATTAATTCATGGCGCTGGATCCCCATCCTATTGTCATTTTGTGTGACTGGATCCCCACCTCGTCGTTAGTTCATGGGACTGGATCCCCATCCCATCATTAATTCATGGGGCTGGATCCCCATCCTGTTGTTCCCAGAGGCACACCCTCGGTCTGGCTCCTCATCCCATCATTAATTAATGGGGCTGGATCTCCATCCTATAATAATTAAGGGGGCTGGATCCCCATCCCATTGTTAGTTCGTGTGACTGGATCCCCATCCCCTTGTTTCCAGAGGTATACCCTGGGTCTGGCTCCCCGTTCCCATTATTAATTAACGGAACTGGATCCCCATGATCCCGCTGTTCCCAGAGGCACACCCTGGGCCTGGCTCCCCATTCCCATCATTAATTAATGAGGCTGGATCCCCATGATCCCGCTGTTCCCAGAGGCACACCCTGGGCCTGGCTCCCCATTCCCATTATTAATTAATGAGGCTGGATCCCCATGATCCCCATGATCCCGCTGTTCCCAGAGGCACACCCTGTCTCTGGCTCCCCATTCCCATCATTAATTAATGAGGCTGGATCCCCATGATCCCCATGATCCCCATGATCCCGCTGTTCCCAGAGGCACACCCTGTCTCTGGCTCCCCATTCCCATCATTAATTAATGAGGCTGGATCCCCATGATCCCCATGATCCCCATGATCCCGCTGTTCCCAGAGGCACACCCTGGCTCTGGCTCCCCATTCCCCACAGCAGGGCTGGCCCAGCTGCCCTGGTGGCACTGGTCACCCCGAGCCCTGTCACAGACCTGCCCTTTCCAGACCCCTGTGTGGCACATTTAATCCATCTGAGAAGCATCAGGGACGCTTTGGGACACGGGGGATTGGTGAGGGGTCTGTAACTCTCTCGCTGTTTCCTTTTCACTATCAGCACATTTGGGAAGTGCTGAACACGCTAAAAATGATCTGCAGTAACAGCAAATTTACAGCCCATAACCACCAAAATCCACATTCTCTGGTGTCATTTTTTGCCTCCGAGCCCAAATTTGAGTTTTCTGGCGCTTAATTCACCTTTCCATTCGCTCCAGCAAAGCTTTTGTAACCTTTCATCATGAGTTCCATAGTGGAAGCAGGAATTACCCTGCTGAGAGATGTGCTGGAGCTGGAGAGAGGATTCTGGAGCCAGGGGGGCTGGAAAGAGGATTCTGGAGCCAGGGATGTGCCAGGGGGGCTGGAGAGAGGATTCTGGAGCCTGGGGGGCTGGAAAGAGGATTCTGGAGCCAGGGATGTGCCAGGGGGGCTGGAGAGAGGATTCTGGAGCCAGGGGGGCTGGAGAGAGGATTCGGGGTCCAGGGATGTGCCAGGAGGAGTGGAGAGAGGATTCTGGAGCCCGGGACGTGCTGACACGCGGCTGGAGGCCGGGATGCTGCGCTGTGAGCATT
Source organism: Ammospiza caudacuta (assembly GCF_027887145.1). Taxonomy (NCBI): domain Eukaryota; kingdom Metazoa; phylum Chordata; class Aves; order Passeriformes; family Passerellidae; genus Ammospiza; species Ammospiza caudacuta. The sequence goes on from NC_080593.1 coordinate 674,402, forward strand.
AGGGGGCATCCCACGATGGGAGAAGAGCACGGAGCGAGGGACGGAGGACGCTGTGGGGGTGGCACCGGGGCTCCACGGGAGAAGGGGACAAGCCTGTGGAAAGCGGGGCCGTGGCCGTCTGGGGAAGCCCCTGAGGTGCAGGTTCCTGGGAAGCGAGCACTGGGAACACGAGAGGTGCTCTCTCACCTTCCCACAGAACGATTCCTGTGGGGAAGATGGGCAGCGTGAGGGTTTGGCTGAGGCACTGCGGCCGTTCTCCTGCCCTTATTCCCGATGTTTGTGTGTGTGTGTTCCCTTTAAAATTCCCCGTCCTGCTCTCCAGCCCAGCTCGGGGTCCCTGGTGTGCCCCAGACCCCTCTGGAGGAGCTGCCTCTCCGCTTCCCTTCAGCGCCTTCCGTCCTGTAGAACCAGGGGCTGGAAGCTTCTTTAGGAGCCCAGATCAAAGCTTTGCTTTTGTTCAGGGCCTGGAGCCCCGCTCGGGTCCCGGCAGCGCAGGAGCCACTCCCTGCCTGGGCTGGATCCGGAATTCCTCCCGGAGAGCCTGGCCCCGGGGCTGGATGCCCGTCCCGTGGTTAGTTCTTGGGGCTGGATCCGGAATTCCTCCCGGAGAGCCTGGCCCCGGGGCTGGATGCCCGTCCCGTGGTTAGTTCTTGGGGCTGGATCCGGAATTCCTCCCGGAGAGCCTGGCCCCGGGGCTGGATGCCCGTCCCGTGGTTAGTTCTTGGGGCTGGATCCGGGATCGCCGGGCTGTGAGAACCCGTTCTGCCGGCCCAGGGGTCACCGGGCCCGGGGCAGTCCCTGGAGGCGTCCCCGGGCAGTCCCCGGAGCTGTCCCGGAGCTGTCCCGGAGCTGTCCCGGAGCTGTCCCCACCTGCCGCATTGGTATGCGAGCGGAGCCGCCGCTCGGGCTCCCTTTGTGTGCGCTGTCACGTCTCCCTCCCTCCCTGTGGCACTTCCCTCCGGCTCTTGGCGAGCCGCAGAGCCCGGAATGCCTCGTAAATGAAACGTAAAATCCTCCCTTCTTCTCCCGTCAGCGGGAAGGGGAGCGGAGCCGCATGCAAAGTGCACTGCATCCCTGCCAACACCTCTCGTCCTTCCTCATATATCCCTTCCCATTTGTTACCGTGTGAAGCAGGGAGGAATTTGCTGTTAAAACCGGTGCCTCTTCCCTCCCATCTGCTCCGTGCCTATTTCCAGTATTTATGGTGGAGCTGCTTCCCAGAGGAGCCATATGGGATCCATAGGTATCCACGCTGCTTCCAGTGAAGCCCCTACGGCAGAGCAGTGGGTGAAAAGCAATTCACACCCAAAAGTAGGAAAAAAACCACTGCAGAACAGATAAAACCAATCAATCTTGCAGTGTTTGAGGTGATTCCCAAGAGCCTGGCAGGGAAGAGGAGAGGAACCCACCAGGTTTCATGATGTGAGCGTGTGGAAAATGATTTTTAGGGAGAGAACACTTTGATTTACCTCCCGCGACTGTTGATTTTTGCTGAGCTCTCCAGGATGGATTTTAGTGCACAAATGCCACTCCAGCCCAGCAAAAGGAGGGGTTTCTGCTCCCGGGACACCTCGGCTGTGGCTGACACAATGCCGAGTGCTCTGCGGCCAGAAAGGGTCCCCGGAGCCGTGGGGCCAGCGAGGGTTAACGCGAGCAGATGTTGGCCGAGTCAATGGGCAGGGAAGAAAAGGACGGGACGCGTTCGGGATAAATCCCACCTCCCCGATGCCCGCCCCACGCCGCAAAGAGCAGCTGGAAGGAATAATGGATGAGCTGAACGCTGGATTTCTCTGCAGGAATGCGGAGTTTGGAAAGAGCTGCTGAGGCAAGCGAGAGGTCCCTGCGGTGGGACAGGCAGGGTGTGCCCGCTGCCTCCAGCCCTCCTGCCTCCCCACAGCCTTTTCTCTAGGAAAACTCAGGCAAAACCTGCCTCTTTTGGGCCTTCCCCTCTCCTTTAGCTGGCCAGGGTTGGGAAAAACGCTGCCAGTGAAACCAAATCCTCCAGGTAAATCAAAGTGTTTTTTCCCTAAAAATCATTTTCCACACACTCACATCATGAACCTGGTGGGTTTAGCTCCCCTTCCCCGCCAGGCTCTTGGGAATCACCTCAAACACTGCAAGATTGATTGGTTTTATCTGTTCTGCAGTGGGTTTTTTCCTACTTTTGTGCAGTTATTCACAAACACTCTGCTCTGTCATCCAGAGGCTGCACATCGTGGAATAATCCAGGCTGGGCTGCAGGGGCAAAGCACAAAGGATAGGACAAGGAAAATAAACGTGGATTTAGATCCTGAGGGCACGGTAAAATGGCCAGGACACCTGAGCTGCCTTTAAAAGACTCCAACAAAACCACGGAGCAGCATCAGTTCCTGTCTCCCTCCCTTACCTTCTCTTTCTACAATTTGCCTGAGGCCAAACCTTCAGGATGGAGTTATTCCCACCTCGGGGTACTCCTCCTGCTGGAAGATTTCATGGGAGACTGATACACCTGCAAAATACAAGAAAAACAGAGGAAACGGATGTTTGTTTTTTCCCATTTTAAATCTCACTTTTTGCTTGCTTGTATCCACATAAACAAATGTATCTCTGGTGAAAGGAGCAACTGTGAAAAACGTTGGCAAAAATGATGAGGACTGAGCTGATAAACCTGCTGTGCACGCTCTGGCAGAGGGAGGGGAGGGCCGGGCTGACATTTCTGGGGGAAGAAAAGCAGGATCACTGAGCATGAGGCCGGAGGGAGCCCGAGAGGTCGCTGGGATGAAGCAGCACCTGCCACCAGCACAATCCGCTCAGCCCCGACCTTCCCTGGCAGATGTTTGTCCAGCCTGCCCCAGAAACCCGGGCAGCCACGGCTCCACACCCAGCCTGGCATTCCTTCCCAGCCCCCTCATTCCCACTCCTCATCCCTTCCTTCCCTGGCTCTATCCGTGCTGCTCTTGCTGATTGCTCCTGGCTGTGGAGAACGATTCACTGCCTTTGTAGAGCAGGGAGAAAACAGAAATACAAACCGGTTTGGATGCAGTTCTCAGCTCACCTTTAGAATTCACTGCACCATTTCAAAGCAGAGTGCCACTGCTCTCCACGAGGGATCTCCAGGCCTTTTCAGGAGACTGGAGAAGCCCTGGGAACCGTGCTGGCTCCAGCAGGGACCTGGCAGCCAAGCTGTGCCAGCGTGGAGCCCCTCAGCTGTCCTGGCAGGGCACCACCAGGGCCCTGAGGATGGCAGTGAGCAGGGTGGGACTGAGGATGGCTGAGAGCCAGGGGGATCAGAGCCAGCAGGGAAAGCACCGTCCCCTGTCCCAGAGCCAGGTGTTGGGCTGCCTGAAGCCACTGCCCTCTGCCAGCTCCTCTGTGCCTCCCCATTGCTCAGTCTACCTTCTCCTTTGGCTGCCCTTTCTCCTCATTTTGCCCCATCCTGCTTTTCCCCTCTGCCCACGCTTTGCAGCATTTCCACCTCCCTCTCCCAGCTCCTTTTTCCTGCTCTCTCCTCTTCCCACTGATCCCATGCACAGCACTCAGCAGCCTGAATGAGATCCCATCAGAGCTCCTCTTCTGGCCCACACCTGGATCCCAGCCCTGATCACCACACACACCTGGAGTTTGGAAGCTACAAAAAGAATCTCTGCATTTTCTCCCAAATCCTTCCTGAAATCCCCTCTTTTCCCACAGAGCCCCGCCAGGTCTGGCTGGTCCTGTGTGCCCTGGCAGGCAGTGTTGTCTCACTGCTCCTCAGCCCACCAGATTGTCCCATCTGCCGTCTCTTGCCTCCGTGTGAGATTCTCAGCTCTGACACCAGAGCTGCATTTTCACACTGCATTTTTGTAGCTCCCGGCAAAAGGTGATGGAGACTCCTGGGTGCTCCTGCAGGATGGCTGCAGATTCCTTTAATAGATGCAAATTGCACATGCAGATTGAACCACCGAGTTCTGGAGTGGGGTGGGTGGCAAGGGACCTTAAAGTTCATCCCATTCCAGGGACACCTCCCACTGTCCCAGGTGTTCCAAGCCCCATCCAGCCTGGCCTTGGACACTGCCAGGGATCCAGAGGTAGCTCTGAGCAGCTGTGCCAGGGCTGGACAGCCCTTTCCTGAAGGGATTTGCCCAATATTCAGTCTGAACCATTGGCACAGCTTGAGGCTGTTCTCCCTTGTCCTGTCCCTGTTCCGTGGGAGCAGAGCCTGACCCCCTCAGCTGTCCCCTCCTGTCAGGGAACTGGGGAGTCCTTCAGACACTGTTCCCATGTGTCCCTGGCTCTCCAGCTATTTCCTGGATCTCTCTTCTCCTGGACTTTCTCCTGTGGCTTCCATTTTTCTTTACATGACCTGTCCCAAACTGGAGCTGCTCTTGTAAACCCTCAGCCATCCCCTGTGCTACCAAACAGCTCCCAGGTGGCTTCAGCTGGGTTCCACCAAACAGCTCCCAGGTGGCTTTATGTGGTTTTCTAAACATCCCAGCATGAGGTTCTGGGAGCCAGAAGCAGTCAGGGAGTGCTGTTCAATATTCCCATTTTTACAAGAACTAGGATGAGGTTCTGGGAGCTAGAAGCAGTCTGGGAGTGCTGTTCAATATTCCCATTTTTACAAGAACTAGGATTAAGTTCTGAGAGTCAGAAGCAGCCTGGGAGTGCTGTTCAATATTCCCATTTTTACAAGAACCCCGGCATGAAGTTCTGAGAGTCAGAAGCAGTCAGGGAGTGCTGTTCAATATTCCCATTTTTATAGGAACCAGGATGAAGTTCTGGGAGCTGGAAGCAGTCTGGGTGTGCTGTTCAATATTCCCATTTTTACAAGAACTAGGATGAGGTTCTGGGAGCTGGAAGCAGTCTGGGTGTGCTGTTCAATATTCCCATTTTTATAAGAACCCCGGGATGAAGCTCTGAGAGTCAGAAGCAGCCTGGGTGTGCTGTTCAATATTCCCATTTTTACAAGAACCGGGATGAAGTTCTGAGAGTCAGAAGCAGCCTGGGTGTGCTGTTCAATATTCCCATTTTTGCAGTCGCCGCTCTCTCGGTGGCAGCACAGCACCTCATTATTGTGGTGGGCATCTGCTGGCACTTGGCACCTCTAAAGGCTGGGCGTTTTAAGAGGTTTTAAAGCAAGCCAGTGATCCCGTTGAGTTCCCAGCCTCCTCTGCCAGCCGCCTTCCTCCTTCCCTGGGTCCAGACCAAGCTCCCCTGCTCATTGTCCTCCTGCTGATGGAGCCTTTTCTTCTTCTCCTTAACGATTCCTCCCCATTTCCATCTCAATTTGGCCTTTCTGATGTCTCCCCACATGCTTATGCTCCCCTTGTAAGTGCCCTTAGTAATTTGACCTAGTTCCCACTTCCCACAAGCGTTTTTTCTGGAGCCTGGGGTCAGTGAGGAGCTTGTGATGCAGCCAGGCTGGTTCCTGCTCCGTTTCCTATTGGGATGGCTCCTGTGTGTGCTGCTTGCAGCGTTCCTTTGAAGTCCCTCCAGTTTCCTTTACTCCTTTCACTTCTGATCCTGCCTCCCCCCAGATCCTGCTTCCCACTTCTCCAAACCTCTCAGCGCCCCTTGTCTTTGTTTCTGCCTTTTCTCCGTGAGGGGTGGGAGCTTGGCTGCTCCACGCTCAGCTTGGCCCCTTTCCCTGCTGTGCTTGTGTCCCAAGGCAGTCTTGGTGCTGGTCGCTGGCTGTGCCCTGCTCTGTCCCCTCCCAGTGGCACCAGCCAGCCCAGTGGTGACAGTGGTGACACAGAGCAGCTGCCGTGCCCACGGCCAGCCCAGCCCTCAGCGGGCGCATGCCCAGCTCCTCGTTCCCACACTGGGCATTTTACAGGTCACAAAGTTAAGAGGATTTTGCTTTTCTCCTCTCTTTAAATCCAGCGTGGGGCGGGTTTAGTGCTGGAATCGCTCCCTGCCACAGCCGGGCTGTGGGTGATGAGTAATTGGTATTTCCCTGCACTAAACACTGGGATCCCCTGGTGCTTCCTGGCTGCACAAACTCCAGTGGCAGCCCCTCCCAGCCAGGAGGCAGCCCAGCTCTGGTGGGACACCGGGGTGTCACCAGAGCTGCTCCAGGAGCTCCCCACAGGGACCCTCTGGCTCATGGGAATCATCCTGAGGTTCCCCACACAACACTCCTGTGCTGGGTCAGCAGAGCTGCTCCCAGGGATGGTCAGAAGGATTTGGGGATGGTTCCTCCAGCCTGACCTGCTTCCCTGGGAGCTGGGGGTGGGACAGGAGGGGTGGGATGCAGCCCACCACTGTGGCTGTGTGTGACTGCAGCCAGGCTGTGCCAGGGTGGAAGGTGGGGCACAGAGGCACCAGGCAAGGGAAGGGACACAGCCTGCCTCATCTCCCAAAAATTCACCAAGGGAAAGAGTGTGGGGCAGCCCTCAGGCAAGGAAATGTCCTCAGAGGGGTCCAGGAGGGGACAAGGGACAGGCATGGCAGTGCCAGCTCCTGGCACCAGGGAGGGGCAGACCAACCTGTGATCCCAGCAGAGCAGTGTCCAAAGGTGTCGGGCACAGTTTGGGGTGTGCAGGGGCTGATGGGGACCACTGAGCTGCTGCCACCTCCTTCTCCAGCCCCTCATGCTCGTGGGCAGCAAAGAGAGCTGGAAGGAAGAGAAATGGATGAGCTGAACCAGCTGAACCATGGTGGATCCAGACACTTGGCTGGTGAATCGAGGTTTGGTGGGGGAGTTGGGACTTTTGGCCATTGAAGACTCAGCCAGTGATGGGGACTCTCAGCTGGTGAATGTGGACTCAGACCATGAATGTGGACTCTTTGCCAGTGAATGAGGACCCTGGGCTGGGGAACTGGGCCCCGTTTGGTGAATGAGGACCCTGGGCTGGGGAACTGGGCCCCATTTGGTGAATGAGGACCCTGGGCTGATGGAACTGGGCCTCGTTTGGTGAATGAGGACCCTGGGCTGGGGAACTGGGCCTCGTTTGGTGAATGAGGACCCTGGGCTGGGGAACTGGGCCTCGTTTGGTGAATGAGGACCCTGGGCTGGGGAACTGGGCCTCGTTTGGTGAATGAGGACCCTGGGCTGGGGAACTGGGCACCATTTGGTGAATCAGGACCCTGGGCTATGAATTGGGCCCCGTTTGGTGAATGAGGACCCTGGGCTGATGGAACTGGGCCTCGTTTGGTGAATGAGGACCCTGGGCTGATGGAACTGGGCCCCGTTTGGTGAATGAGGACCCTGGGCTGGGGAACTGGGCCTTGTTTGGTGAATGAGGACCCTGGGCTGATGGAACTGGGCCCTGCTGGTGAATGAGGACCCTGGGCTGATGGAACTGGGCCCCGTTTGGTGAATGAGGACCCTGGGCTGGGGAACTGGGCCTCGTTTGGTGAATGAGGACCCTGGGCTGATGGAACTGGGCACCATTTGGTGAATCAGGACCCTGGGCTGGGGAACTGGGCCTCGTTTGGTGAATGAGGACCCTGGGCTGGGGAACTGGGCCCCGTTTGGTGAATGAGGACCCTGGGCTGGGGAACTGGGCCTCGTTTGGTGAATGAGGACCCTGGACCCTGGGCTGGTGAGTCGGGCCCCATTTGTGAATCAGGACTCACCCAGTGAATCCCAGCTCCGGATATTTTGTCTCGGGCAGCCGGAGCCTGTCAGGGGAAGAAAGGCTCCTTGTCTTGGGGTCGTGGCTCTGGTCCTGTTCTGTGTCTGGGAGAGAAAAGAGGACGGCGGAGAGAGGAGGGCAGCACCGCTGCCCGTGCCAGCTCCCTTCCCCGTGCCAGCCCTGGCTGCCCACAATGGCCCATCTCCCTCCCAGCCAACCAGCCAAGCATTGAAATTTAATAGCCCTGGCCTCTCTGCATCCCATGATTAGGCCTGTGATGAAAGCCCATGTGTTGCTCTGCTGGCTGGAGGCACATTCCTGAGCAGGGCCGGTGCAGGCGGCTCGGGGTGCCTGCTCCCCGCCCTGTGCCGTGTGCCAGCTGCTCCCTGCCCTGTGCCATGTCCGTTGGGCACTGATGGAGCTCTCAGACAGCCCCGGGCGCTCCGAGCCTCGCTGCTCCCTCCCCTGGGACAGGCAGAGGGGATGAGAGCTGGGCTGGGCTGGGCTGGCAGCCCCGAGGCACACGGAGACGCAACGAGGGACACTGACCCAGAGGCAGGAGCCGAGGCTGTGCCCTCCCGAGGCAAGCAGGAACACACCAGGAAGGTGAGTAGGGTCTGAGGGAGCAGCCTGGGGGAGTGATGGGCTCAGAGCAATGTCCCAGAGCTGGGGGACACGGGGACAAACCCCCCAGTGCTCCCAACCTGGGCATGAGCAGGAGCATCCTTAAACCTGCTGGAATCCTTGTGACCCACTTTGGTCCTGAATCGCAGCCCCTACAGCCCGTGGGGGTGAGCAGCTGGAGCTGAGGATGGCTCCTGAATCCAGGGCTCCTCTGTGGGTCATCCCCATGGCCCCAAACAGAGGAGCCACTGCCTGGCCTTGCAGAGGGGACTGTCCCACCACTGCCCACCGGCCACGCTGGGCTCCTTGGGAGGGGTGGGGAGGGAATGTGGGCACCACTCCAAGGTGGCACCTCTTGTGGCACCTCCAGGATGGATGGGCTGTGCCAGGCTTGAGGGTCTGTGGCATGTCACTCTCAGTTCTGTGGTGACACTCTGCACGATGTGCTGTGCCAGTGTCACCTGCACAGTGACACCATCCATGGTGCATGGGCTGTGCCAGTGTCACCTGCACAGTGACACCATCCATGGTGGGTGTGCTGTGCCAGTGTCACCTGCACAGTGACACCATCCATGGTGCATGGGCTGTGCCAGTGTCACCTGCACAGTGACACCATCCATGGTGCATGGGCTGTGCTAATGTCACCTGCACAGTGACACCAGCCATGGTGGATGTGCTGTGCTGGGATGGAGGGGCTGCGCTGTGTCACCCTCACCTCCACACTGTGACACTTGGTGACACCATGGCCAGTGTCCCCCAGGCAGTGCCCAGCTGGACAGACCCACAGGCACCGTGAGGGAGGATCCCAGTGAGGAGCAGACGGATTCCAGGTCCCACCAGCCCCAGCTGGACCCCACCCCGTGTGTCCCTGCATTCCCACCTCACTGACTGCCGCCAAGGGCACCTGGGGATGGGGGGTGGCCTTCCCCTTGCTGCAGTGCCCCTTCTGCCCTCTGCCCTGCCTCACCTCCAGAACTGCATCACTCTGGGATTCCCAATCCCCTCTGAGATCCCTGTCCCTACTCAGCCGTTTCTTCTCCTCATACACAAGCACAGATCCTCTCCTGTCACAGCGATGCCCATCCCACCCCAGCTCCCTTTCCCTCCCTCCCATCCCACGGGAAGCTTATGCCCAGCTCTGCCCGTGCCAGGGCATCCCACCTGCCCTCGGGATTTGCTCAGGTGTCAGCATCTCCTCTCTGCCCCACCAGCACCTCCCTCTCCTCATCCCACCCTTTCCATTGCACGTTCCCAGTGCTTTATCCATGGTTTTACCTTTCCTCATCCCACCCTTTCCATTGCACGTTCCCAGTGCTTTATCCATGGTTTTACCTGTCCTCATGCCACCCTTTCCATTGCAGTGTCCACGTTCCCAGTGCTTTATCCATGGTTTTACCTGTCCTCATGCCACCCTTTCCATTGCAGTGTCCACGTTCCCAGTGCTTTATCCATGGTTTTACCTGTCCTCATCCCACCCTTTCCATTGCACGTTCCCAGTGCTTTATCCATGGTTTTACCTGTCCTAGAGCTCCCGTCCTGCCCTGGAAGGGGCTGGCAGAGCCCACACCCGCCGGTTTCTTGCAGCAGTTTGTGGCAGGTGATGGAAATGCTGCAGCCAGGGAGGAGACCTGAGGATCCCACGCCGGTGAGCCCGCCGGGGTCGGCTGCCGGTCCCAACACCGCTCCTCGTTCTTAATGTCCCCAGCAAGGCGCGAATTGATTATTCAGCGGCTCCCAGGACGCCTCGGAGCATCCGTGCCCGCGGGGCTGTGGCTGCCCTGGCCCCGAGGTGCCGCACCCCTCCCTCCGTGCCGTGATGGATGGATTCGTGTCGGTGATGGATGGATGGATGGATTCGTGTCCCCTCTCCAGGGAACCCCGAGCGCTGGCACGGGGCTGAATCCCAACCCAGGAGAGATCGGTTCCTGCTGGAAGCAAGAGGGAGCCACGAGGGGAGGGTGGTGGCAGTGCTGGGGTCCCTGGGGAGATCCCTGTGCCATGCTCGGTGCCAGGGGATGGCCACAGGGACCTGGCCTTGCCAAAGCCACTGGGACGGTGGCACCGGTTCCTCTCCATGCAGATGGAAACTGGGAGCTGGGGGGGGATAACCCTGGGAGAGCCCAAATCCGACCCTGGGCAGCTCCACTGAAGGAGGAGCAGGAGTGGCTGGGAGCCATCACCCCGTGTGCAGCCACCTTGTTTGGGGGTACCTTATGGGGACAGGGCCGGAGCAAAAACCCCTGGAGCAGCCCAGGCACCTCCACCAGGCATCCCAGGGTGTCCCAGCTGCTCCCAAGCGTGTCCAGGGTGGCAGGATGGGCTGCACCCTGGCCTGGCAGAGGCAGGAAGGTGCCTGCAGAGGGTGACAAGGGGGGACCAGGCACCCACACCCCCGGTGATGCTCAGATGGGACCCTGTGGAAGCAGGGCCTCAATCCCCATCGGGAGACATGAATGGCCATGCTGGGAGATCGCAGGCACCGGCAAGAGGCTTAACTTTAAAAAAAAAAAAGGTTTATTTATTTCAAGATCTTACTTTTTTTTTCACCTTTTTTGTTGGTTTTTACCTGTATTTCAAAAAAAGTAGGGCAAAAGTACAAAAAAAGTCAGTTGCGGGACGGCAAAGGTTTAGAAATCACAGCGCGGAACGAACCCAAACGAGAGACACGGAGCACGAACCAAACACCCCCACGACACGGCCGAATTATCACTGGAATTTTTGTTTTCCTCGGTACAAAACACACCAAAGCATGCCATGGAGCGGGAGGGACGCGGGGCGGAGGGGAGGCTGCGCTGTGGGGAGCCGAGCGCAGCTCCCCGCTCTGCGCCGCCCTGGGCCCACCGCTCACGTCAAGTTGTTCTGGAGGCAGTTCAGCTCCCCGGCCTCCTGCTCGCCCTTGCCGCCCTCGTGCTTGGGCGACGTCGAGTTGTGGATGTTGAACGGCTCCTCGTCCTTCAGGCAGGATTTCAGCGAGTCCTGCAGCTTGTGGGGAGCGCTGGGGTCGTCCTGCGGGAGAGAGGGGGGTCAGGGCAGGGCGGGCATGGGGCGAGGCACAGCGAGGGCACCACGTCCCCTTGCAGGGAGCCACCGGGGGGGACAAATGTCCCCTCCCAGCGCGGATGGCGGCACGGGGGGCCCGCGGTGCTCGCAGCACAGGGACAGGGTCCGACCCCCCCGCGGTGGCGCCGTCCCCAGCACAGCCTCCCCACCTCGGCTCCCAAAGCGCCCCGGAGCTGTGCCAGCCTGGAGCCCGTGCCAGCCTCGGGCACCGCATTCCCCGGCCACCCGCCACCGTCCCCGCCCGGTTCCCGCTGCCGTTCGCATCCCCTCGTTCCCGCGACAAGCAGCCACCGGCGGCCTTGGCAGGAGCCCAGAGGGGGCGGCTTTATTGCGGTTCCTCAGCGTACAGCCCGTGCCCCCGCGCCGCGCCGCTGGCAAAGCCGGGCACGCCTCTTCCCGGGGTGCCCCCGCTGCAGCATCCTCCGCTCCGGGGCCGGGCCCGCACCCCCGGCAGGCACGGGCGGCACCGGCACTGGCACCCGCTGTGGGCACCGGCACCGACACCGGCTGTGGGCACCGGCACCGGCTGTGGGGCAGGGCAGGGCAGGGCTGGGAAGGGCAGGGCCGGGCAGGGCAGGGCTGGGCAGGGCAGGGCAGGGCAGGGCAGGGCAGGGCAGAGCAGGGCAGGGCTGGGCAGGGCAGAGCAGGGCAGAGCAGGGAAGGGCAGAGCAGGGCTGGGCAGGGCAGAGCAGGGCAGGGCAGGGCAGGGCTGGGCTGGGCTGGGCTGGGCAGGGCAGGGCAGGACAGGGCAGGGCAGGGCTGGGCTGGGCAGGACAGGGCAGGGCAGGGCAGGGCAGGGCAGGGCAGGGCTGGGCTGGGCTGGGCTGGGCAGGGCAGGGCAGGGCAGGGCGAGCCCGCCAGGCCGGGCCGGGCCGTGCTGGTTCCGGTGCTGTCGGTGCCACGCAGAGAGCGGCAGATGGACGGGGACACCCAAGGGCCGGCGTCACACGGGGACAGGAGCCCATCTCCTGGGCAGTGACCAGTCCGGAGCTGGTGCCATTGGCTGCAGGACCCCCAAAAACCCCTTTCCGGAGGGCGCTGACCCTGCTGACCCCTCCTCATCCTCGCAGTGCTGCCGCGTCCCAGGCACCGTGTGCCGAGCCCCCAGCCCCGGAGGGCCGGGGATGCGCGGGGAGCGGCACCGAGCGCATCCCGAGGCTGATCCCGTCGGCAGCGGGGACGGAGCCGGCCCCGGAGCCTCCTGCCAGGGCGGCTAGGGCTGCTAAAGGCGGTCGCAAGACGGGGAACACCGGCCGTGGGTGGGGGAGGCTAAAGGGACCTACGCTCCTCCTCCGGCTCCGCAAAGCCCTTCGCTTCTCTCTGTTCCGAGTCAAAGACAGCAGGTTGGGTGCCGGGGGTGCCGGGGGGCGCCCCAACCAGGGCAGCACCCGGAGCGTGTCACCCTCCGGCACCCGCGGCCATGCCACAGCCAGGGAGCATCGCCTGCCCCGCTGTCCCCTCCCTGAACGTGGCACAGCCACCCCCGCCACCCCCACACCGAGCCAAGGCCTTCGGGAGCTCGGGATGGCGGCTCCCGGGGAGCCACACGGGCAGCAGGGGACGGGGAAGGGACAGGGGGTGACACTGCCCCCCTGCCCGGCCTGGGCACAGTGTAGGTCAGCGGGGACCCAGCAGCGAGGGGACAGAGCTGTGACCAGGGCAGGATGGGGACAGGAGCGCATGGTTGGGATCCGGGAGGGGTCAGAGGTCACCGGACAGAGGGACAGGGATGGGACAGGAAGAGGGACGGGGGGACGGTGCCACACAGCTCCTTACGTTTGGGTGGGAGCCCTCGGCGATGGTGGACAGGGAGAAGTTGTCGTTGTGCAGCTCGGACGGGGTGCGGTATCTGTGGGGCAGGAGAGTGGGGTGAGAGCAGGACCCCCCCGCAGCCCCACCCGCGTTTTGGGGTCACCGTGGGTTGGGAGGGGTTAATTGTTCCCAGCCCTGGAGGTGTGGGGGGGTAAATGTCCCCAGAGATGGAAGTCTGGGCTAAATACCCAAATCTAAGGGCTTTGGAGAGATAAATCTTCCCTGCCCTGGGGGTTTGGGGGTTTGTACCCCCAGCTCCGAGGATCTGGGGAGCTAAACGCTTCCAAGTCAGGGGGGCTTGGAGACTCAGTACATCCAGAGATGGAGATCTACGGGATTAAATGTCCTGAACTCCGGAGGTTGGGGACTAAATGTCCCCAGGGATTGAGCTAAAGGAGCCCAGTGTGACATTTTGGGGGGCTCGGTGCCCCCAGCTCTGGGGTTTGGGGGTAGCTGGGCTCTGGGCAGCAGCCCGGGGCAGGGCTGGAGAGGCAGACCCGGGAGCTGGCACGGAGCCTCCCTGCTAATTGCACTTGGCATTTCCAAACACTAATTAACAGCTCATTAGGGACCGGGTTGGGCAGGCTCCCTCCTCCCTGCTCCAGGAGCTGGCCAGCAGTGGCCGGGGCGGGGGGGTGACCCCGAACCCTTCCCCGTCACCCCCAGCCCTGTCCCCAGCCCTGTCCCCGATGGCCGCCCCGGCGCTGTCCCCAGCTCCCAGCGGAGCAGATTAACCGGTGCCGGTCAGGAGCGGCTTGGAGGGATTACCGGCGGAGCAGGAGCCGCGTCCCCGCCTCCGGCAGCTCTGCCACCCACCGTCCCCGCGTCCCCGGGGCACCAGCAGGGCAGGGGGGCGCGGGGCCGGCCCGGGGGTCCCCAGTGTCACTCACTTGGTCTTGCGCAGCTTGCTGTTCTCCGTCTTGAGCAGGTAGAGCTTCTTGGCGAAGAACACGGTGAGCATGAAGAGCAGCAGCACCACGAGCGCGGCCGAGCCCACGGCCACGCACATCACCTGGAAGTCGGTGACGATGGACTCGCAGCGAGTGCCCTTGTGCCACGTGTAGTCCTGCGTGTTGCACCTGCCGGGGGACGCGCTCAGAGGCGTCCCCCGCCCCCAAACGCGTCCCCCGCCCCAAAACGCGTCCCCCGCCCCAAAACCTGCCCTGAGCATCCTCGGGGGATGCGGCGTTTGTACCTGCGGGGGTTACGGGGGTCTGGGGTGATGGGATGAGCGGGTGACACCCGAGGGGGTGACACCGACCGAGATGGGGACACCGGGGCAGCCGGGAGCGGGCTCGGGGTCTCCGGACGGTGCTGACGCCCCGCAGCAGCGGCTCCCAGCCCCGGCGGGAGCAGGGAGGGTCCCGCGCCCCCCGCGTGCCCCGGGCGCGGTGCCAGCCGGGGGCACACCCGGTGCGTGCGGCACAGCCGGCGGCGCCTCCCGGCGCAATCTGCCGGGCCCGATTAGCGCGGCCGCCCCGCAGGCTCGGCCCTGACCTAATTCCTGGGCAGCCGCCGCCCGGGGGCAGGGAAACAGGGAAACCCCGCTCGATGCCGGGAGTGGGGCTGCGGGCACCCAGAGCCCGGGAACGGGGTGGGCAGGGGGTGGAAAAGGTGCAGAATGGAGTGAAAAAGGATGGAAAGGCTGGGAACGGGATGTCAGGGGCATGGAGAGCCCAGGGATGGAGCACAGAGAGTGGAGAGCCCAGGGATGGAGCACAGAGAGTGGAGAGCTCAGGGATGGAGCATGGAGGATGGAGAGCTCAGGGATGGAGCACAGAGGGTGGAGAGCTCAGGGATGGAGCACAGAGAGTGGAGAGCTCAGGGATGGAGCACAGAGAATGGACAGACCAGGGATGAAATACAGAGAATGGAGAGCCCGGGGATGAGGAGCATGGAGGATGGAGAGCCCCGGGATGGGGCAGAGGGAATGGAGAGCCCAGGGATGGGTACAGGGGGTGGGATACACCAGGAATGGGGTGAAAGGGGTGGAGAGGCCAGGAATGGGTTGCAGGAGATGGAAGCGCCGGGATTAAGGTGCATGGGTGGGGGAGATCCCAGGGGTGGGTACAGGGGGATGAAGAGCCCAGGCATGGGATGCATGGAGTATGCAGAGACTGAAAGTGGGGGCGCACAAGGGCTGGAAAAACTGGGAATGGAATACATGGGAATGGAGAGCCTGGGGATGGGAGCACTGGGCATGGGGTATAGGGGATGGTGAGCCCAGGGATGGGGTACAGGGATGGTGAGTAGGGGATGTGGTGCAGGGATGAAGACCTCAGGGGTGAAGTGCAGGGGATGGAGAACCCCAGGATGGGGTGTAAGGATGGTGAGCCCCAGGGATGGTGAGCCCAGGGATGGCGAGCCCAGGGATGACGAGCCCCACACCCCAGCCCAGCGGGCCCGTCCCTTACCGGCAGAAGGCCCCGTGGCTCTCCACCAGGTAGCACTGGCCGCCGTTGTGGCAGTAGCTGGGGACGAGGTCGCACAGGGAGCGGCAGGAGCTGTTGTGCCGCACGTAGCCGCTCCGGCACTCGGAGCCGTTGTCGGGCGGGCCCCGCTCCCCGGGCCGCGGCCAGGCCGTGGGGCTGCCCCCGGGCAGCCCGGGCGGCGGCGGGGCGGCGGCGGCGCGGTGCCCGGTGGGCCGGGGCTCCGGCGGGGCGGGCGCGGCCGAGGCGGGCGCTCTGTAGCCGTTCTCGTCCTCCAGCCCGCCGTCTTCCTCCTCCTCCTCCTCGTCCTCCAGCTCGTCCTCGTCGTCCCCGTCGGCGTAGAAGGAGGTGGTGGGGTAGAAATCGGCGTCGTCGAAGGGCGTGAAGTCGTCGTAGAGCTCGTGCAGGGCCCAGGGCGTGGCCGCCCCCTCGGGCTCCCGGCGCCGCGCCGAGCCCGCCGCGCCCCGGCCGGCCCCGGGGAGGGCCCCCAGTCCCTCGCCCCCCTCGAACAGGTCGTAGTAATCGACGTCGATGATGTCGGAGCCCGCGCGGTCGGCCGGGGGCTCGGGCGGGCCGGTGGCGGCCGTGACCGGCTCCCGCAGCCACGTCAGGTCGGTCCAGCCGCGGGCGCCCTGCGCCGGGGCCGGGCTGGAGGCGGCGGCCCAGAGCTCGGGGGCGCCCCCCGAGTCCCCCCCGGCGGCGCCGGGCCGGCCCAGCACGGGGGTGCGCGGCGCGGCCGAGCCCCCGGCCGCCAGCAGCAGCTCGGACTCGGCCGGGCCGGTGGCGAGGCGGGGCCCGGCGGGGCTCGGCGGCGCGGCCGGGAGCCCCCCGGAGCCCCCCGGCGTGGGGCGGTCACCGCTGCCCGGCTCCTCGGGGCTGCCCGGCGCCACCGGCACCGCGCCCCCGGTCCCGGCCCCGGGCCAGGTGACGGCTCGGGGGGGCGCGGCGCTGGCCTCGCCCTCCGCGCCGCAGCCCGGGCACCCGTCGGGCACGGCCGAGGGCTCCGTGGTGGCCGTGCCGCCCCCGGGGGGCTCTAGCTGCGCTCCTGCCGCCGCCCCCCCGGCGCTCGTGCTGTTGCTGGGTGCCCCCGGGGGGTCTCCGCTCGCCAGGTCCCATTTCGGGGCGCTGCTCTCCAACGAGCCCTCCCAGGCTCTCCCCTCGCCAGCGCTGGAGTTCTGGGGGGGCCACGCGGATCCTGGCGGGGAGCAAGGAGAGAAAGAGGTGTCAGAGGTGCCCCCGCACCCCTGGGAGGATGTGACAGTCTGGGGGGGTCCAACAGGTCCCCGACCTGCTCCACCTTGCACCCGCCTGGATACACCACAAGGACCTGGGGGGCAGGGGGGGCCGCATCCCCAATCCTTGAGCCTCTCCCGGGGACCGATGGGGGGAACCCCAAAGAAGCCCCCCAGCTCTGTGGGTGCCCTCACACCCAACTCTGTGATCCCTCCTTCTCAGCACAGCCCCCCCAACACAAGCTGTCCCCGGCCCTGCCCCCTCAGCTGCCCTTCAAGGGGATCCATCCCCCTGCAAAGGGATCCAGTCCTCCCCCAAAGGGATCCAGCCCCACTGCAAGGACAGCCAGCCCTCCCCAGAAGAAATCAGCCCCCCAAAAGGGGATCCAGCCCCCCCCCCGGTAGATTCAACCCCCTGTGGTTCTCGTGAGTGCTCTGCACACACACAAGGGGCTGCAGCTCCCCGTGCTGGGATCCAGCCCCGCTCCCGCCCCATCCCCGCGAGGGGATCCAGCCCCGCTGCGGCTCCACACAACGGGATCGGCCCCTCCGCAATGGAATCCGGCCCCTTGCGCGGGGATCAGCCCCGTGTGCCGCCCGCCTGTCCATCCGGACACACGGAGCAGCACCAGCCCTCCCCACGCCGGGATCCAGCCCCCTGCAAGCGGACCCAGCCCTCTCCCGGTTCCTGCGAGTGCGCCCCATAGCCAGCCCCACATCCCGCCCCTGCAAGGGGATCCGGCCCTTTCCAAGGGTACCCGACTGCCCCTGCAATGGAACCCAGCCCCTTCCAAGGGGATCCACCCCCCTCCGGCTCCTGCAAGTGCACCCCGTAATCCCGAGAGGATCCAGCCCCTGCAAGGGAATCCGCTCCCTCCTGCTCGGGCTCCAGCCCTTCCCTGGCTCCTGCAGATGCTCCCCCTGCACACGCGGGGATCCAGCCCTGCCGCAAGGGGATCCAGCCCCACGCACGGCATCCCGCCCGCCCTGCAGGGAGATCCAGCCCCACACACGGGATCCAGCCCTGCCGCAAGGGATCCGGCCCCGGCAGGGGGATCCAGCCCCACGCACGGCATCCCGCCCGCCCTGCAGGGAGATCCAGCCCCACGCACGGGATCCAGCCCTTCCGGCAAGGGGATCCCGCCCGCCCCGCAGGCAGATCCAGCCCTTCCCTGGCTCCTGCAGATGGCCCCCCTCCCCATGAAGGGATCCAGCCCCGGCCGCAGGATCAACAGCATCTCCCCCCCCCGCACTGGGATCAGCCCCCGCCCGGGGGGATCCTCCTTCCTTGCCCGGGTGCAGCCCCCCCGGCGGCAGCAGCACCGGGATCCGGCCCCGGCGAGGGGATCCCCCCGCCCCCCCCAGCCCGCAGCCCCCCCGGGACCCCCCCCCGCCCCGGATCCGCCCCCCGCCCGTGCCCCGGCCGCGTGTCCCCGGTCCCGGTACGCACCGAGGGCGCCGATCGCCAGCAGCAGGGCCAGGGCGCGGGGGGCGCGGGGGGCGCGGGGGGCCATGGCGGCATGGAGGGACCCCGGCTCCGCCACGGGGCCGGCACCGGCAGCGGCTCCGCCCGCCCCGCTCCGAGCGAGCCGCGCCGCGCCGAGCCGAGCGGAGCCGCGCCGAGCCGGGGGGCCGGGCCGGGCGGCGGGGGCGGGACCGCGGACGCGGCGGCGGCTCCGGGCACGGGCACGGGCACGGCACCCCCCCGGCACCCCGCGGGCAGCGCCGGGGAGCAAATCCCGGGAGCCCCGGCAGCGGGGCGACACAGCCCGGGATCCCCAACATCGGGGGGACACAGCCCGGGACCCCCGGCATGGGGGGCGACACAGCCCGGGACCCCCAACATCGGGTGGACACAGCCCGGGACCGCCGGCATGGGGGGCGACACAGCCCGGGACCCCCAACATCGGGGGGACACAGCCCGGGACCCCCGGCTTTGGGGGGAACACAGACCGCGATCCCCGGCATGGGGGAACACACAGCCCGCTACCCCCAAATGGGGGGGACACAGCCCAGTACCCCCAGCATCCGCATCCCCGGAGGGGGACACATCCCGACAGCCCCCAACACCGAGGGACACACACACCCTGGCACCCCCAGCATGGGCATCCTGCGGGGGCACCGGGGGGCACACCCTGGCACCACTGTCCCTGGGGGAACACAGAGGGCACACCCCACACTGTCCCTGGGGGGACACCAGGGACACATCCCGCCACCCCAGCATGGGCACCCCTGGCGCAGGACACCGGGGACACGTCCTGCCCCCCCAGCAGAGGGGGAGCCTATCCCGCACCCCCCCACAGCCCTCATCCCTCTCTGACCCCCAAACTGCTCCTGCATAGGGCGGGGACCCCCCTGCTCCGGCCCCGGGCCCCCCTCCCCGCACCCCCAGCCCGCTCCGAGGGCACCGCGGGGCTCCGGCCCCCCCAGCAGGGTTGGACCCTCCTGTGCCCAGGCCCTGGCATTGCTGGCCAGTGCCAGACTGGCCCAGATACCACCAGCTGCCACCACGGCCGCTGTCACCGCTGGCCTGTCCCGGGGGCACCGCGGGCAGGGGAGACAGGGGTGGGCAGGGGGGACAGGGGGGACAGGGGTGCTCCAGGGGCAGGGTCCGGATGGGGCCGGGGAGGAGCCGGGATCGGAGCGCGGCGCGGACCCGCCCGGGCTCGGCCCCAGGTGCCACCGGCGCAGGGTGGGGATGGCACTGGGACAGCGCCGGGGACAGCCCGGGCCGCCCTGGGGACAGAGCCCGGCCCCGCGGTGGGACAGCGGCTGCTCCCGGGCTGTCCCTGCGCCGCGGGCTCCATGGAGACTGCCAAGGTCACCCAGCGTCCTTGGGCACCTCCACCTGCAGCACGGTGGGAATGTGTCTGTGATGGCTGCTCCACAGCCTGCATCCCACCCTGGGCATTCTGCATCCTGCACCGGGCACCCTGCCCTGGGCATCCCAAACCCTGTGCTCGGCATCCTGCCCTGGGCATTCTGCATCCTGCACCGGGCACCCTGCCCTGGCCATCCCACACCCTGCACCAGGCATCCCACCCCGGGTATTCTGCATCCTGCCCTGGCCATCCTGCCCTGGCCATCCCACATCCTCTACCAGGCATCCCACCTCGGGCATCCCACATCCTGTACCGGGCATCCCACATCCTCTGCCAGGCATCCCACATCCCAAATCTCACATCCCATATCCCAAATGTCGCATCCCATATCCCAAATTTCATTTCCAACATCCCAAATCTCACATCCGACATCCCAAATCTCACATCTCATATCCCAAATCCTGCATCCCACCTCAGGGTCCCCCATCAGACTTCCCTTACCCCACACCCCACACCAGCGCGGGACTCTGGGGCGGTGCTGGGGGCTCCCAGGGTCCCCATTGCAGCGCCCCCAGGGCCACATGGGACCCCCTCATGTCCCCCCTGCCCCCCGGGCCGTGTGTGTGGGGCTGGGCTGGGGGGCTGGGGCCGGAACGGGGCGCCCTCTCCCCCAGCAGCGGCTCCGGGCCGGGCTCGGGCTGGGAACAAGGGAACAAGGGAACAAGGGAACAAGGGAAGAAGGGAACAAGCCCCGCTCTGTGCAGCTCTCACAGGCACGGAGGGGCTGCACCTGCTTTGCATTCCCCGCGCTTCCGCCGCTGGGTGCGTTTCCAAGGGGACCGGCCCGGGGCTGCCGGACGGACAGAGGGACACGGCCCTGGCGGCTGGGAAGGGCTGGGAAAGGCTGGGAAAGGCTGGGGAATCCCAGTGCCAGGGCCTGGCCGGGCAGCAAGAGGCCGAGGGAAGATGGATGGGATTTGGGGATGGGGATGGTGCTGGGATGAAAGGAGCTGGATCCAGGCATGGGGATGGGAATGATTCTGGGATGGAGGCTGGGATGGAGGCTGGGCAGGGCAGCAGCCCTGGAACCTTCCGGCCCATGGAAGTTTCCAGCCCCCACAGTAACCCCTGGGGGCAGGAAGCTCGTGGGGCTGGCAGGGTCACCCCAGGATCCCCGTTCCAGGCCTGGAGCCACCCGGGGTCACATCTGGGGCACCTCCATGGCCGGAGGCTCCCATGGCTCTGGATCAGCCAGGGTGTGCAGGAGGGTGTGACCCCACGTGGGGCAGAGCTCAGGGGGCAGTGGGTGCTGTGTGCCTGCCCAGGGGGCACAGGGGGCACTGGGCGCTGTGTGCCTGCCCAGGGGGCACAGGGGGGCACTGGGTGCTGTGTGCCTGCCCAGGGTGCTGTACAGAGCAGGAACATCCAGCTGGGACCATTCCAGAGCCTCCCTGTTCCCACAGCCCCGGGGCAAAGCAGGGCTGAGCCTTTCCAGCCCTGTGCCCAAAGCTGGAGCAGCCCAGCCCAGCCCAGCCCGGGGTCAGAGCCAGATCCCCCCAAATTCCTACAAACCTGCCCTGGGCCGGCCTTCCTCAGCAGCACAGGGTGGGGAGAGGGATGGCAGGACAGACAGACAGACGGACAGACGGACAGACGGACGGACAGCCATGGCTCTTCAGGAGAAGAGAAGGAGAAATCCAGCACCAACTCCCTCACTCGGGAAGAACCAGCTGCTGCTGCCAAGCCTGGGTTTTCCTGGGGGAATTACTCAGAATATTAAAGATGATTTTAAAGACAGAATTGCAGCCACCATTTGGGGCCCTTCCAGAGCAAATCCCTGAGCCCTGTCCATCCTGCAGGGGTCTGGGCAGGGATCTGGGCCGGGGTCTCATCCCAATCCCCCTCCCTGCCCATTTCAGCACTGGGGGTGGCTCCTGCCCTGCCTCGGGATCCCCAAAACCCCAGGGGAGGGGCTTTGCTCCCCAGTCCTGCTCCTGCCAGAGCTCGGCTCAGTCCCACCTTGGGCAGCCTCAGCTCCATCCCTCAGCCCATCCCAGCCCATCCCAGCTGGCATCTCCCCATGTCCCAGGGCACCTCCCTCCTCCCTCGGGGCACCACTGGCTGCAGGTGCCAGCCTGGAGTGTGATCCAGGATCCCGTGGGGATGGACAGACAGACAGACAGACCAAGGCCTGAGGGAGGCCTGGGCTGGGCTGGGATCCCCACCTGCCCAGCTCCCTGCCCCAGCTGAGCACCAGGAATTGCCCCGTTCCTGTGTCCAGTGGGGATCCCGGGGGCATCCAGAGCCATGGGATAACACTGTGGGGGATGATATTTCCCCCCAGCTTCTGTTCCTCCCTTCTCCTCTCCCTGGGCTGCCTTTCCCAGGCTCAAATCACCTTTTACCCGTATTTCTTTCATTACCAATATTGGAAAAGTGCAAAGAAAACGAAGAACTGGAACAAGGAGCCAGGACTGAGGTTGGCGTTTCCTGGGTGCTGAGCTGAGCCCGGCTCAGCCAGGCGGGGTTTGGGGACGGCTTTGTCCTTGATCGGGGCTGGCACCGCCCGGCCTGGCTCCGAGGTGACGATTCCCGATGCGACACCAATCCCTGGGGGAGCCGCTGCCGCTCCGACCCTCGGCCTCGCCCGAGCCAGCCCGCACCTGCCTGGGGCTTCCCGCAGGAACAGAGAGCCCTGCCCGACCAGGCACGGCCAGGCTGCTCCCACAGCTCCAACCCCTCCTGCAGGAACAGACACCCTCTGCCCGACCAGGCACGGCCAGGCTGCTCCCACACCGGCTGCTCCCACAGTTCCCAACCCCTTCCTGCAGGAACAGACACCCTCTGCCCGACCAGGCACGGCCAGGCTGCTCCCACACCGGCTGATCCCAAAGCTCCAACCCTTCCCGCAGGAACAGATCCCCCTCTGCCCGACCAGGCACGGCCAGGCTGCTCCCACACCGGCTGCTCCCACACCGGCTGCTCCCACAATCACCCTAATTCACAGTGCCCGGAGCCGGGATGTTTGGGATGGCAGGAGCAGTTTGGGGAAGGAGGCTGGAGGCACAGAAATCCATAGATCCACATCCTCCACCTGTCCTGTGGTGCTGGAGCTGGGATCTTCCCAAAAACCCTTCCTGAGCTGCCCATGGGCTGGGACATTGGGTCTGCAGGGGCAGGGCCCAGGCAGGGGCAGGGTCCCGGTGTGTGAGCCTCCTCCAGCTCTGCTGGACCTGCCCGAGGGGCAGAGCCCCTGCATCCTGCAATCCCTGCCGTTCCCGAGCCACATTCCCCGGGGCTGAGAGGGAAAAGGGGGGAGAGGTTTGATAATCACCTGTCACAGCTCTGAGCTGCAGGGAGCAAGGGGAACCCTGAGGAAAGCAAGGGTGAGCTTTGGGGAGAGGAGCTGGCAGGGAGCTGTACATCCAGGGATGGAGCAGTACATCCCAGGGATGGAGCTGTACATCCAGGGATGGAGCTGTGCATCCAGGGATGGAGCTGTACATCCCAGGGATGGAGCTGTACATCCCAGGGATGGAGCTGTACATCCAGGGATGGAGCTGTGCATCCCAGGATGGAGCTGTACATCCAGGGATGGAGCTGTGCATCCCAGGATGGAGCTGTGCATCCCAGGATGGAGCTGTGCATCCCAGGATGGAGCTGTACATCCCAGGGATGGAGCTGTACATCCCAGATGGAGCTGTGCATCCCAGGATGGAGCTGTGCATCCCAGGATGGAGCTGTACATCCAGGGATGGAGCTGTACATCCAGGGATGGAGCTGTACATCGCAGGATGGAGCTGTACATCCCAGAATGGAGCTGTGCATCCCAGGATGGAGCTGTGCATCCCAGGATGGAGCTGTACATCCAGGGATGGAGCTGTACATTGCAGGATGGAGCTGTACATCCCAGAATGGAGCTGTGCATCCCAGGATGGAGCTGTACATCCAGGGATGGAGCTGTGCATCCCAGGATGGAGCTGTGCATCCCAGGATGGAGCTGTGCATCCCAGGGATGGAGCAGTACATCCCAGGGATGGAGCTGTACATCCCAGGATGGAGCTGTGCATCCCAGGATGGAGCTGTGCATCCCAGGGATGGAGCAGTACATCCCAGGATGGAGCTGTACATCCCAGGATGGAGCTGTACATCCCAGGATGGAGCTGTGCATCCCAGGGATGGAGCTGTACATCCCAGGATGGAGCTGTGCATCCCAGGATGGAGCTGTACATCCCAGAATGGAGCTGTACATCCAGGGATGGAGCAGTACATCCCAGGGATGGAGCTGTGCATCCCAGAGTGGAGCTGTACATCCCAGGATGGAGCTGTGCATCCCAGAGTGGAGCTGTGCATCCCAGGATGGAGCTGTGCATCCCAGGATGGAGCTGTACATCCCAGGGATGGAGCTGTACATCCAAGGCCACATCCCAGCTGTGCCAGCTGCTGTGTCTGAGCAGGTGCAGCGTGCCCGGGTGACACATGAAGCTGTCCCCGAGCAGGATCAGCCACCCTGAGTGCCAGCACCGCTCCCACGCCTCCCTCCTCCCGCCTGGAGGAGCCGCTTTAGTTCTTGTGATTTTGCCAAGAGGGCACCAAAGGCCCTTCAGAGAGGTTTTCACCTCCGAGGCTTCGCTCTCATTAACGCGGCTGAGCCAGGGCGGCTCTCACACTGTCGGGAGGAGCAGTGGAGACAAAACTTCCCCCGGGATGAAGGGAAAGGCTCGGGACAGACTCAGCCTCATCCCGGGATGGAGGGAAAGGCTCGGGACAGACTCAGCCCATCCCGGGATGGAGGGCAGGGCTCGGGGAGGGCTGGGCTGAGCTCGGAGGGTGAACACGAGCCCGTCCCTCCCAGGGCTGTTCAACCTCCACAGGAAGGAGCCCCAAACCGGAGCAGCAGACAGAGCCGGACCTGCAGGGCACCGAGGGCACCCGGAGCATCCCCCGAGGGCAGTGCCCAGGGCACCACAGCATCCTGGGGAATTCAGGGAATGGATCCCGGGGGTCTGGAGGCTCCCCAGCAGCAGCTGGAGCACAGCCCAGCCGGGAGATGTCCCTCAGGTCCCTCTGGGCTCGTGCTGTGCCCGGAGGTGGCCCCAGCTCTCTGTGGGCTCGGTGACACGGAGCTGGCTGGGCATCCTTGGTCCTGGCACATGGGGACACCAGCTCCATCCCAGGGCTGGAATTCTGGGAACAAACCCGGAGGGCTGCTGGCTCTGATGGACACCAGGTTATTTACATCAGGCTGCAACTTAAAAAGACAGAAAATGAGAGATTTGGGGGGGAAAATTCCCAATAACCAGCCCTCAGTTTGTCCAGGTGCTGCTGGAAGGGTCCCTGGGGTTCCTGGGGAAGGGGCAATTCCCAGCACAGGCAGCTGGGGGGGAGCTGGTGCACACAAAGGGGGACAGTGAGTGGGCAGGGATGGCCCTGGCACGGCCCTGGCACTGCCCAGCCCTTGGCAGGTCACCCAGAGCCACCATCAGCCCTGTCTGGGGCTGCTGCTCGGGCTGGGATCGGGGGGATTATCCAGGTGGGCACCGGGGTCAGCCCTGCACTGGTTCCTGTCAAACCTGGAGTGAGAGAAGGAGCTGCCAGCCTCCAGTCCTCCCTGTGGAGGTTTCCTGTGCTAAAGGCACAGGGTTGGAACAGCAGCGAGGGGACAGCGTGCACTCTGCCACCTCAAACTCTCCACGAGCCCCAAGGTGCGTTTTGGCTTTAAATCGGCCTGAAAAGGACAAAAACGCAGCTTTCCAGGCAGCTGGGGTGGAGTTGGTACCCGAGGCAGGGCGGGGAGGTTGAGGGTGGTTTTGGGATGGACAAAGGCTGTGCCAGTGCCTGAGTGGTGCAGAGAACAATGCCGGATCAGGATCCCTCTCCCCTGCACACAGGATCCGATTACGGGATGAAGATCCAAACCCCTCCCAGCTGCGCGGGCAGGAGGGACCGGGAATGTTCTGGAGCAGGGAGAGGAGCTCACCCTGAGCAGGTAATTCCCTTTGTCTAAGGACATCTGGGACTGACGTGACCCCAAGGGAGGCTTTGGAGCAGACACTCAGCCAGCTCCGAGCCCTGTGAAGCCCCCTTCCAGTGCTGTACCTGCACCAGGAACTGAGAACAGCCACAAATTCACCCCTAATCCACTCCCTGCTCCAGCCCCAGCCCCAGCCTGTGCCAGCCCAGCTGTGGGGATCCAAACCCCCAGGATGGTTTGGGTGGGGTTGGAGGGACCTCAGAGCCCACCCAGTGCCAGCCCTGCCATGGCAGGGACACCTCCCAGTGCCCCAGGGTGTCCCAGTGTCCAGCCTGGCCTTGGGCACTGCCAGGGATCCAGGGCAGCCACTGCTGCTCTGGGAATCCCATCCCAGCCAGGAATTCCCAATTCCCAATCTCCCATCCATCCCTGCCCTCTGGCACTGGGAGCCATTCCCTGTGTCCTGTCCCTCCATCCTTGTCCCCAGTCCCTCTCCAGCTCTCCTGGAGCCCCTCCAGGCCCTGCCAGGGGCTCTGAGCTCTCCCTGGAGCTTCTCCTCTCCAGATGAACATTCCCAGCTCTCCCAGCCTGGCTCCAGCTCCCTGTGCTGCTGGCTCTGGGGCAGCTCTGCAGTGGGGTCTCACCTGAAGGGCACAATCCCCATTCCCTGCAGCCCAGGCTGGGATCAGCCCAGGCACAGGGGGTCTCTGGCCACTCCCTCAGCCACCAGCATTCCCAAACTGGACCCCAAAGCCCACCCAATGGGCCCCAAAGCCCATCCATTCTTCCCTCCCTCACCCAGCCCGGCCTCGGCAGCTGCTCTGACCATGAAGATTTGAAGTCTGTAAAAAGAAAACTTCCAAACCTGCCATTTATGATTTAGCAGTTTCTGTGCATCCTTCAGGAAAACGATCTTCAGGATGAGGAGGAGAAGTGACCATTGCTGGGACAAGGCTTGCTGGAACGCAAAGATCCAAGAGCTCCTTCCCTTTTCCTCCTGCCCCGAGCAGGAGCAGCTCCAAGCAGCCCAACAAGAGGGTGTCGAGCAGGAGAGCCCAGCCCTGGAGCCCCCCCAGCCTGTCCGAGGGGAATGTGCCTTTCATGGCGTGTCCCGAGCCCAGGACACAGCTCTGCACCCCGAGCACATCCCCAGTGTGGGAAGGGTCTGTTGTGCTCCCCTGTGGCTTCCATGCCTCCCCCACGCTCAGGGTTTGTGTTTGCTCCTCTGGAGCTCACACCCAGCCCAGTTCCCACACAGCAACAATTCCCAGCTCTTCCCACCACAGAGGCAAAGGAGACTCCACAAACTCCACAGGCTTTGTACAAAAACCGCTTTTTTTTCCTTTTATTTCACAAAATTGGGTGGCTGCTGCAGGAATCAAACCGGCCCTATACAGAGATCAGGTGAAAAAGTGGGCACAGGGATTATTTATACAGAAACAAAACAGAGTCCAGGACCCAGGTCCTCGGCAGGATCAGCACTAGGACAGTAAAAAATAGTCTCCACCTGGATCCTGGGAACTGCTCACGCTAAAAACAACCTGAGGTTACTCTAAACTGGACTAAGGGCTGCACCAGAAATCCCACGCTCACCCCAAAGAGCCTGGAGGGGAAGGAAGCCTTGGGAAGGGGAATGGGAAGGCCCCTGTGCTGGAAGACCTGGCAAAGCCTGAAGTTTTAAATGCTGGAAGCAGCTCTGGAGGTTCCAGAGGTTTTGGGAGCCTCTCTCCAGCCCAACCTGGACAAAAGCCACCTGAGGTCAAGGAGCAGCGTCCAGACCCTCAGCAGGAAAACCCCAAACACTCCTGGGCCGGGAGAGGGCAGAGAACCCGAACCACGGGCAGAAAAGGACTTTTTGCAGGAATTTTCCCCAAGTTGTGGCAGCCTGGAGGAGCAGCAGCAGCTCTGGAGGGCTCCCAGATGTGCCAGATGTGCTGCAGCTGCTCCCCTCCCACCCTGCAGCTGCCCTGGGGTGACAGGAGCTGTCCCAGCTGCTGCCCTGGCCGTCCAGAGGTAGTTCTGCCATTCCCATCCCAGCCATCCCAACCCAATCCCAAATTCTAGCACTTCTTCGCTACCTACTTTAATTTTTTTTTGTTTTGTTTTGTTTGTTTTCTTCATTTTAAAAAGTACAAAGTATATGCTCCAAAAAGAGGGACTAAAAACGGGGGGTTATTCCTCAGTTGGCTACTGCACCAAACTACTCAGGGAAGGTCCAACTACCACCTCCAAAGGCAAAGGGAAGGTACAAACTGGAGCAAGAGAACTCCTACCATTGAGTGGTTTTATTCTGATTGATTCACTCCTGGTTTCACTGCCATGGATCAATATTTCCTGTAATAAGTTAGAGGCTGCAGCCACCAGGAATCCCTGCAGGCTTGGCTGCTGGGCTGTGCCTCCCCTGCTCTGCCCCAAGCTCTGGTTTGGCCTCTCCTCTGGGTGCTTTGCTCTGCCCAGAGACCCCAGAACACCCAATCCCCCGGGGTGGGCACGTCCTAAAGCTCAGCTCCTGCCCTAAAACCTGGATTGTTCTGCCCCAAAGGAGGAGACCAAAGCACCAAGAGGAAGGAAACCAGCGTGGAGCTCTGCAAGGCCAGCAGCAAGGTGGAGGCGCTCCTGGCACCCGTACCTGCAGCTTTCCCTGGGGACACCGAGCCCTGGGGGCTGCAGGGGACAGGGGACACCAACCGTGCCACCAACCGTGCCAGCTGTGCCCGCGGCCGGGAGGGGAGGGGACGCCGCCCCGGGGACAGAAGGGAACTGAGGAATTCTCTTTTGGTCACCACTCTGCTGCTCGGGAAGCTCCTTCTCCTCCTCGGGGCTGCCTTAGGGGGCGGCTGAGGCCGGCGGGGCCCCGGCCGGGGGCGGCGTCACTCCTTCGGCGGGGGGCGGCGGCGCCGGGCCGGGGTCTGCGGGGCACAACGGGACAGTCAGGGACAGCAGGGGACACAACGGGACAGGGAGGGACAGCAGGGGCGCTGCGCCACCGGGCCGGGGTCTGCGGGGCACAACGGGACAGGGAGGGACAGCAGGGGACACAACGGGACAGGGAGGGACAGCAGGGGCGCTGCACCGGGCCGGGGTCTGCGGGGCACAACGGGACAGTCAGGGACGGGAGGGGACACAACGGGACAGGGAGGGACAGTCAGGGACAGGGAAGGACACAACAGGATGCTGGAAAAGCAGTGAGGGGGGACAGCAGGAGGGGCTGGACGCAGAGAAGGGATGTCACAGACATCTTTTATGAGAAATCCTTTCCTTAGGATTTTTCCTCCTGAGAAGCTGGGAAGCCTCAGGAACAAAATGCAAACATTGATTATCTGCTGCTGTGGAATGCAACAGGTGCATCTGTGATTGTGTGTGGTTGTTTCTAATTAATGGCCAATCACAGTCAGCTGGCTCAGACAGAGAGTCCGAGACAGAGCCTTTCTTATTCATTCCTTCCTATTCTATTCTTAGCCAGCCTTCTGATGAAATCCTTTCTTCTATTCTTTTAGTATAGTTTTAATGTAACAAATATCATAAAATAATAAATCAGCCTTCTGAAACATGGAGTCAGATCCTCATCTCTTCCCTCATCCTGGGACCCCTGTGAACACTGTCACAAAGGGACACAACACCCGTGTCTCCAGGCCACAGGACAGTCTGTCCGAGGGCAATTCCTGCAGCCAGGACCCAGGAATGGCTCCTGAAGCTCTGCTGCACCTTCAGTTTGCCTTTCCACCACCCAGCACCACACGGACTCGGTGAAAGAGCAAAAAACTCCCATATTTTTATGGACAAGATGCCAGGGATGCAGCTCAGCACTGGCAAACCCATGCCAAGCAACTTGCAGAGCTGGAATTGGCACCTCTCACCTGCCAGCTCTGTGTAGAGCCCAAACTACAGCTCTGCTCTGTTTAAAACAGATGGAACAATAGGTGTGGTACCAACAGAGGCTGCTCCTGCCTCTGAAGGATGGATGTAGGTTAAAGCAGAGCAATCCATGGATGCAGAGAGGAGGGAAGGAAGGAGGGTACAAAGGGCCAGCCTCGTGCCCAGAGAGGAGATGCTAATGGAACACGACTGACTTGTTTAGCAGGGGAGGAAAAAAGGAGAAATTAAGGGAAGGGAAGAGAGCAAACAGGAATACAACCTGACACAAGACATTCCCAGTGGTAAAGGCCCGGGGAAAAGCAGGGAACAGGAGGGCTGGGGAGCAGAGAACAGGAGCAGTGCCCGAGCAGAAATAGCACAGAGCTCTCCTGCTGGGGCTGGGAACGCCCTGAGTCACAGCTCACAGCAGCTCCTGCTGCTCAAGCCAAAATCTAAAGGGCTTTTCCCAATTATTTTTTGGGAGAGGTGCTACAAGTGATGGCAGTTCCTGCTCGTCTGGTGAGAACCACACTGAGCATTTTGGGGTGAGGATTCCTGAGCAGCACTGAGCTGGGCCAGGCTGCAATTAATAATGGCAAATTTATTGAGGAATTCCTGATGGAGAATTCCCCAGTCATTCCTCCCTGTGCCAGCTTGTCTGCTGCCTTCTGGGCTTGGCCACACTCTCACACTCATTCAAGCAACTCCCACACTATGGCTCCTGATCCAGCTGCTTTTTTGGCTGCCATAAATCAGCTTCATTTGTGGAGGTACAGATTTTATACTGGGAATGTTCTTTACATGGTTTATCCTCTCCTTCCTCCTAATCATGATTTCCATGCTCCAGTTCCAGGGTGCCAAGTTTTCAGTATGGAATTATTGAACTGGATCCTACTGTGACCTCCACTACTTATAAATTACAGTTAATTCCTGACCCTCCACTTAGTCAGGAGAGGCTTTTGATCATCACCACCAAGCCTCTGTATGGTTATAAATAAAATAAGGGATGTTATAAATAAAATAAATGACAATGGGATGTGTTGGGATGCCCAGAGGGCTGAAGAGCACTTAAAGCTTCCAGCACATCCCTGGCAGCACTCTGGGGCTGGCAGTGTGCTTAGATCCTGATATTCCCACAGGGAGAAGGGGTTTGCAGGGCAGGGGAGCCCAGGATTGTTCCAGTGTGCTCAGATCCTGATATTCCTGCAGGGAGCAGGGGTTTGTAGGGCAGGGGAGCCCAGGATGGACCATCCCAGTGTGCTCAGATCCGGGTGTTCCTGCAGGAAGGAGGGGTTTGGAGGGCAGGGGAGCCCAGGACTATCAGGATTACCCTTTCAGTCTGCACTTACACATTCCACTGGGGGCTGTCAGAGGGTTTGGAAAGCAAGAGACCCCAGGATTACCAGGATTACCCTGTCAGTCTGCACTTACACATTCTGTTGGGGGCAGCCAGGGGGTTTAGGGGGCAGCCAGGGGGTCTGGGGGGCAGGGGAGCCCAGGATTATCTATCCCATCCCATCCCATCCCATCCCACCCCTGTCAGGCTACACTTACACATTCTGTTGGGGCAGCCAGGGAGTTCAGGGAACAGGGGAGCCCAGGACTATCAGGGTTACCCTTTCAGTCTGCACTTACACATCCCATTGGGGGCAGCCAGGGGGTTTGGGGGGCAGGGGACCCCAGGATTACGGGGATTACCCACCCCTTTGTAGGCTGCACTTACACATTCCGTGGGGGGCAGGGGACCCCAGGGTTACCCACACTTACACATTCCGTGGGGGGCAGGGGACCCCAGGGTTACCCACACTTACACATTCCGTGGGGGGCAGGGGACCCCAGGGTTACCCACACTTACACATTCCGTGGGGGGCAGGGGACCCCAGGGTTACCCACACTTACACATTCCGTGGGGGGCAGGGGACCCCAGGGTTACCCACACTTACACATTCCGTTGGGGGCGGCCAGCGGCACTCTGGGCCCCAGCAGGTTCCCGGCCATCGGGGCCATGCCGGGCGGGGCAGGGATCATGCGGCCCGGCAGGGGCTGGCCCGGCAGCAGGGAGCCGGGCAGCTGGCCTGCGGGGAGGAAGGGACACGGTGAGAGGCCGGGCAGGGACGGGCGGCAGCGCCGTGCCCCCAGCGTGGCACTGCCCGGGGGCACGGGCGGCTGCAGGGGTGCCCACAGCCCGGGGAACGGCAGGAGAGCCCAGGCATAGAGACACCAGCCATGGGGAGCACAGCCATGGAGACACCCCCCAACCATGGAGAGCCCAGCCATGGAGACACCCCCCAACCATGGAGAGCACAGCCATGGAGACACCCCCCAGCCATGGAGAGCCCAGCCATGGAGACACCCCCCAGCCATGGAGAGCCCAGCCATGGAGACACCCCCCAGCCATGGAGAGCCCAGCCATGGAGACACCCCCCAACCATGGAGAGCACAGCCATGGAGACACCCCCCAGCCATGGAGAGCACAGCCATGGAGACACCCCCCAGCCTATCCAAGGGGGAATTCCCTTCTCACCTCCAGCACACCCCAGGAAACACCTTCTCACTCCCCCCAGCACACCCCAGGAAATGCCTTCTCACCCCCAGCATACTCCCCAGCAAACACCTTCTGACACCCAGCACACCCCCAGGAAATGCATTCTCACCCCCCCTAGCACATATGCCAGGAAATGCCTTCTGACCCCCAGCACACCCCAGGAAATGCCTTCTGATCCCCCAGGAAATGCCTTTCTGACCCCCAGACACCCCCAGCAGGGCCAGGGGCACCTGGAAGCTCTCCACAAGGGACAAGTGGGACACAGCAAGTAAAACCCACTGCAGGCAGGATGGGCATCCATGGAATGCAGGTACTGGGAAGCAAACGGAGTCACAAGGCAGCAGAGGAAGAGCCTTGATGGAAAGGAGCAGCCATGGAGCCTCCTCGTGGATAGATTTCATGGGAGAACTGAAATCATCCAGTTAAAACTGGGCTGCACAGGAATCCCTACCATGATTCCCTGCTTTGCTGTGAGGGAGGATTCAAGGCTCCTCCTCACAAACCAGCTCTGTGGGAGACCTCCCTGCTCCAGGCAAGGAACAGGTTTCCCATGCTTTAAAATCTCATTTGAGGGGCGGTTTGGCACAATCCAATTCCATTTCCTTCATCACACTTGCACGGAGGGACAGGGTTTTAATGAGACTGGGATGGAAGCAGCTCCTGCCCCCTAACCCCAGGCAAAGGGGGAAGCACTGAGAGCCAAAGGGGATCCAGGAGAGCTGGAGAGGGTCTTGGGACATGGGACAGGACCCAGGGAATGGCTTCTCACTGCCAGAGGAATGGGGTATTGGGGAAATCACCCAGTTCCAAGCTCCCAAACACTCAGAGGCTTTGTAGCAGGAGATATTCACAGCTACGAGGGGTGTCATTCACTGGCAAAATAAAGGTTGATCAGGGAATAAAACTATAAAAACTGGAACAATAACAATACAGCTGTGTTTGAGAGGCCCAGGAAAGGTAGGAACTGAGGAATTCCCAGCCTGGGAGCTGCCACCTGACAGGAGCCTCAATAATTTGGCCATCCCTGAACACCACAGGCGTGCGAGAGTCTCTCTCACTAATGAAGTGATTAATATTAAAATCCCTCTCCTGAAACACCTGAAGCTGAATCAGACTTTGCTGCACTCTGAGTGGCTCCAGTGAAACTCCAGCAGTGGGCAGGACTTCCTTCAGGGAAAGGCTGCCAAACCCACAGCGACGTGAAGATTCAAGGATATTTTATGTGCACATCAACCCCAGCTGAGCTAAAACCACCACTGAACAGAAACTAAATCTACTTTATAAAGTGTCTTTTCCTCATAAATGCAAAGTGTGCCCCATCCCTGGCAGGGTGCAGGGCTTGGAGCAGCCTGGGACAGTGGGAGGTGTCCCTGCCATGGCAGGGGTGGCACTGGATCATCCTTAAGGTCTCTTCCAGCCCAATTCAACCCCAAATGTCCCAGCAATGCTCACTGGGAAGCTCCTCCTCCCTGGGCCATGGAGTGTCCTGAGCTTTTCTCTCTGTTAAACCTTGAAGGGTTAAAACCAAGCAGTTGAAGCTGAAGTTGTGCAGAAGCTGAGAGGCTCCTCTGTGTGGGGCTTTGGCCACCCATTTTTCCCCTTCCTGACACAGGATGCAACATTTTCATCCCAAAATTAACTGAGGGGGCTGGCAGAGGAACAAGCCCATCCCACCCCAGCTCCAAAACACCCAGCTGAGAGCACCCAGGCACTGACACCATGCTGGTGGGATTAACCAGGGGAATCACTGCTGCCACCACAGCACAGCCACAGCCCTGCTTCACAGAGATGTTTTTCTTTTTTCCAAGAGAAAGCGCTCCAAGACAGCGGCTCAAGCAGAAAATGTGCAAGTGTGACCTACATAGGGGGGAGAGCTGAGGAGCAGCAGCTGCAGGAAGAGATCCAGCCCAAAGGTTCAACACAACGAGATTGAACTGACTGAAAGCCCCTCACCCAGAGGGACAGGGCAGGTTCACCTTCCCCTGCAGCCAGAGCAGCTGCACAGCCCAGGGACACGGGCAGGAGCTGCCTTCAGAGGCTCTCCAAGGTATTTATCTCCATTAAAAAGCCTCTCCCTCTATTAAATCAGCACTTGAGGAGCGCTGGGCTGATAAGCAGCCAGAGGGGTTTTGTTTTGATGCATGAGGCTTGGAGCTGGTCCAAATCCTCCAGCACCTTTCCCTGCCCAGGCTGTGCAGGGGAAAGCTGTGGACACAGCCAGGGCTCAGTGCAGGATGGGCTGGGGAGGGCAGGGAGCAGCTCTGGGCTGAGCCTGGCTGACACCCTGCCCGCTGCTGCTGCTGCTGAGGAGCTGCTTCCCAGCCCTGACACGGGACAGGCACAGGACAGCTCCAGGGAACGGCTGCTGGCACCCCAAGGTGTGCTCCTGCCCCCTGGGAACAGGCTCCACAGGCTCTGGGAGTCTGGAATGGTTGGGGTTGGAAGGGACCCTAAAGCTGATCCCATCCCACCCCTGCCATGGGCAGGGATATTCCAACAGCAAACCCACCTTCCCTCCCCCTGCCCAGGCAAGCAGTGTGAATAATTAACCACAACAACTCACTGAGCCTGTGTCTGGGGAAGGAGAGGCACAGTTTCCACTTCACTGGCACCCAGCATTTCTGTTCCTGCCCCTCCCTCCAGAGCCAGAGCCAGCCCTGCTTGGGGCACCATTCCCAGGGGCACCATTCACAGACTCCTGAGAGGCATGTAGGAGACACTGGAACATCTCTGGGGAACTGCTGCTGTCCCCATTCCACAGAAAGGATCCTGCCCCCAGCATCCCCAGGAGAGCTCAGCCCTCAGGAGGGGAGGGGAGGGCAGTGCTGGCTGTTCCAGAGGAGCCACTGTCCTGGGGTCACTCTGATTGACTGCTTGGATTAGATCCTTCCCTGCATCCAGGAATTCTGTAATGTGTCAGGTATTTACTGCTTCTGTTCACTACTCCAGCCCCAAACAGCCCAACTGCAGCAGAGGGAGCCCAAGGTGGTGTCACTGTTCCTGTGTCACCAACCACCCTGACAGCTCCCATCCCAAATTACACCGGTGTCACTGTTCCTGTGTCACAACCACCCTGACAGCTCCCATCCCAAATTACACCGGTGTCACTGTTCCTGTGTCACCAACCACCCTGACAGCTCCCATCCCAAATTACACCGGTGT
Organism: Ammospiza caudacuta; assembly: GCF_027887145.1. Lineage (NCBI taxonomy): Eukaryota > Metazoa > Chordata > Aves > Passeriformes > Passerellidae > Ammospiza > Ammospiza caudacuta. The sequence continues at coordinate 709,455 of NC_080593.1, forward strand.
CACTGTTCCTGTGTCTCCAACCACCCTGACAGCTCCCATCCCAAATTACAGCCTGCTTGCAAGGATCAGCTCCAGCCCCTTTCACCACCCCTGACTTGGATTTCCTCTCATCCCACTGCTCCCTGCCCCTCCCCAGCAAGCTCTGCACATCTGATGGAGAAATGGGAAGCACTGACAGCTGACAGGGAATATTTACCTAAAGGAACTGAGCTCAAAATCCTTTTCTGTACCCAAAAAGCCCCTGGAATCATCACCAGTCCAATATGGAAGCAAACAGCATCCAGCAACTCAATTTAAACCCACAAATAATGAAATGCTCAGCAGCTGAAAAAACCCCAAGCCTAAAATTCCTGACAAAGTCTTTTTTTTTGAGTATTTCAACCACTGACAGAAAATGAGGTAAAATCTATCAGGGAAAAGTTATTAAAGTTGCTAATCCAGCTGTGGTGGGAAGTGCATCCTGCCCTCCTCATTCCACTTCTGCCTTAGGTGAGAAATTATTTACCAGCTGAAAATCCCACCTGAAGGAAGAGTTAACAATGACAGCTGCTAATTCCCAGCTATCTCTTCCTCCAAGGATTTCCAGAAGTTTCTCCCATTCCACACCATGGGTATCACCAGAACCAGGAGTTCTCATCCCACTGATCACCAGCCCAGAGCTTGAAGGGAAATCAATGCAGGGCCCAAAGTGGTACCACGGGAAGGAACTGGGAATTTGATTTCCTATTGCAATGACAAGGGGCAGCTTTTCACAGTGAAATCGGAACTCAACTCTGCTTTCCTATTCTAAAAGTTTTCATTCCAGGGCAAAGGAATAAATAAGCTCAGGGAAAATGAATTCTATGGTCCAGCAGAGCCAGGCACAGCCATGCCAAGGAGAAGTGGGTGACCCTTGGCTGGAGTTGGTCTCCAGGTGGCTCCAGCACTGGAGATGTTCTCCACCACCACATCCAGACTGACACCTGAGCTAAAAACCAGACTTCTGGGAAAATCCTCACTTTTAACTCTTAGGTAAGAGCTTGACTTTACTGCTCCTGCCCTGAGCAGGGATTTAGCCTCCTCTCTTCCCTCTCCAATGCCATCTCAGATCCTTCCCTCCCTTTGCTTCCCACCATCCCTGCAGCTGCTGCTGAGCTCAGAACCTGTCAGGGATCAGCACTGAGCACCAAGGTGAGGTCTGCAGTGAAACCTGGCAGGTCTTCCCAGCCCAGCTGCTCCATGGTGCCCCTGGATCAGCCTCAGGGGTTTGGGGGGTTCTCCTCCCCACCCCTGGCAGTGTCCCAGGCCAGGCTGGACATTGGGGCTTGGAGCACCTGGGACAGGGAAGGTGTCCCTGCCATGGCAGGGGTGGCACTGGGTGATTTTCAAGGTCCAACCCAAACCATTGCAGGACTCCATGATCTCCTCACACTCACCAAATTTTGGGATCTCCACAAAGGCTGCAGGAGACTTGGGGGCAGATCCACTGAGGGAACTCACACCCACAGGTGTGGGGTGACCAAGCTGAAGTTCACCAGTTTCCCATTTCCTCTCCATGCTCCCAAGCTGGAGTAACTCTGTTGTGCAGCCAAAGAGCTCTGGCACCCCTGGGCTTTCCTAACCCCAGGAATTCCTAACAAACTTCCTCTGGAGAACCCAAGGCAAGGAGCCTCCTCTGCTTTCTAGGCAAGGCCAGCTGGGCTCTGGCTGGGGACACAGGGGGGTTGCTCCAAGCTTCGAGTGGGCCTCAAGTTCTTCCCTTTACAAGAGCATCAAAGCAGAGAAGTGTCAGAGGAGGGGAGGGCAGATCCTGGTCCTGGGGGCCAGGAATGAGATGGCACTCCAGCTCTGGATGCTGCTGGGAGCCAGCAGAGCTGAGCCTCAGCCAGGGGAGGTGCTGCTGGGAAAGTCAATCTATTGAGCAGCTTTAATCAAACCTGGAAGGGGGACGTTGTGACTAATGAACACACCCCATTGCCTGTCCCTGCTCTGGGACTGCAGAGCCTGGAGGGCCCCGAGGGGCTGCAGGAACACAGGGCTGTGTCAGCCTGGGGAGCTCTCAGCCCCCAGTGAACAAACACTCCAACCAATTAACAAATGCTTTAACCTTGTCCCAGTCCCCACAGCTGTGTGTGGATGTGCCAGGGCTCCCTCTTTCCCTCTGTTCTCATTTGTTTTCCCTTCCCAGGTTATTCCTTCATGTGAGCAGCCCTGAGCTGTGCACAGCCCACAACAGGCTCAGATGTTAAATCTGAGTCTAAAACCACACCCTGTTTTATCACACTCCCAATCTAATTCCAGCAAAATGAAAACCAGCTCCCAAAAAACCCCAGGGATTTTTGTCCACAGTAAACCCAGGAACTCCCTGAGCCCGAAAAGCAGAGTGAGCCTGAGCCCCACCAGACCCCAGAACTCTGCCCCTGCTGAGGGAACCCACTCTGATTACCCTGCAGATCCACTTGGATTAGATCCTTCCCTGGATCAGACATTTTCCTGCTCACCTGCAGATCCTGCTGTTTTCCTGGGCCCTTCTGCTCCCTCCCAAACCAAACACTTTTTGTCTCAAGAGGAAAACCCAAGTTCCTGCAGCTTCTTGTTGCCATGTTCTGTGTGGACTATGACACCCAAACTTTGCAGCTTCTTCAGCAGCTGCCTATGAAAAATCTTCCCAAATATTTTTGGCTAATAACTGATCAGGCTTTCTTCTGGAGCAGGTTTTGGTAAGCTCCTCCTTGGCTGTATCCAGTCCCACAGCCAGATTCCTACATGCCAGGCACCATTATTTGATTTTAAATCACCATTTCAATGACCTTTAGCAAGTAAAAGCTGCCAATTCACATCTCACCTGATCACCCCAGGCTCTGGAATCAGCAGTAGCCAACCCTCAGCAGGACAGGGCCCTGCCAGCAGGACAGACTGCACTGCAGACTTCCAGGTGACCCCTCTGACCCTCCCTGGCACCAAACCATCCAGGCAGGACCCAGGAACCCCTCACAGCCAGGTCTCCTGCCAAAGAAGGTCCTTAAGGAGCTCCTGCTGCTCCTCCCAGTCCTTTCCCTGAATTACTGCACATTTGGTGTGCCATGAACTGGAGAACTGGAGGAGTGATTGTTTTTGAAGGAGCATCTGCTCAGATCACCCATTATAAAACAAGTCTAGGGAAATACAAATAACCTAAAAATGCCTGGAAGTGCTTGGGGCAGCTTCATATTTCACATTTCACTTTACTTTAGAGCCTGACTGTCCCAGGCAGGGAACTCCCAGCCCTGCTGGACAATCTGCTCTGGGGCTGGTGAGTCCCTGAAGGAGAAAAGTGTTTTCCTGTGGCTGGAAGGAATTTCTGCTGCTGGTGCCCACTGCCTCCCACCCTGCCACTCCCCCACTCCTGATCTTTGGGGTTCCCCCCTCCATAAAACACCTCCTTCCCCACATCTGGAATGGGAGCTGTGCAAGGCTCATCTTCGCAGCAGCAAACTGTGTGTGACAGTGGCACCAGTACAAACCAGTAACCCAGCCCTGCCCTGGCAGCCCCTGTCCCTCTGGGCTCCCTGCTCAGGCTCAGGGCAGCAACTCCCTGCTCCCGGCTCTTACCTGGCTGAGGTGGGTGAGGAGGTGGCATCTGGTGGTGCATCATGGGGTAGGGCGGGGGCTGCTGGTGGGGCAGCAGCCCCGGGTGTGCTGGTGCCCCCAGGGGGGTGATGCCAGGCCCGCTGGGGTGCTGCTGGTGGGGCTGCTGGGGGTTCTGGCTGTGCTGCTGCTCCATTTGCTGGCGAGCCCTCAGCTCGGCGTACTTGAGCTGCTCCATGTGGAAGTTCTGCCTCTCAGTGAGCAGCTGCTGCCTCTGCTGCTCCAGCTGTGCCAGGGAAGGACAGATCTGAGTTAGCAATGGAGCATTTCAAACATCTCCTGCCTCTGCTGCTCCAGCTGTGCCAGGGAAGGACAGATCTGAGTTAGCAATGGAGCATTTCAAACATCTCCTGCCTCTGCTGCTCCAGCTGTGCCAGGACAGAGGGCAGAGGTTAGCAATGATCCATTTCCAGCTGTGCTGCTGCCTCTGCTGTTCCAGCTGTGCCAGGACAGAGGGCAGAGGTTAATAATGATCTATTTCCAGCTGTGCTGCTGCCTCTGCTGTTCCAGTTGTGCCAGGGCAGAGGGCAGAGGTTAATAATGATCCATTTCCAGCTGTGCTGCTGCCTCTGCTGCTCCAGCTGTGCCAGGACAGAGGGCAGAGGTTAGCAATGATCCATTTCCAGCTGTGCTGCTGCCTCTGCTGCTCCAGCTGTGCCAGGACAGAGGGCAGAGGTTAGCAATGATCCATTTCCAGCTGTGCTGCTGCCTCTGCTGTTCCAGCTGTGCCAGGACAGAGGGCAGAGGTTAATAATGATCTATTTCCAGCTGTGCTGCTGCCTCAGCTGTTCCAGTTGTGCCAGGGCAGAGGGCACAGCTGAGTTACCAAATATGCATTTCAAACATCTCCTGCCTCTGCTGTGCCAGGACAGGACAGAGGGCAGAGCTGAGTTAGCAATGGTGCATCTCCAACATGCTCCTGCCCATCAGTGAGTTGGGTTGGAAGAAGCCTCTCATCCCAACCCCACCAAACCCAAAGGAGCTGCTGCCCTGTGGATGTTTGCAGCAGGTTCTGGGAAAGGCTCTGCAGCTTTTTCTAGCCGGGACACATGAACTCACCTTGTTCTGTCCTAAAAGCTCTCAGCAGCACAGCTCGTTACTCACTGAGCTCTGCACTGAGAGCTCAGCCCTGGCACAGCTCTGGGAGAAACTGGGGGTTTTCCTCTCCATTTCTGCATGTTGGGATGAGAGAGAGCAGGAACCTCAGGGGATTTTCTAGGGAAGCCTGAAGCAGAAGGTGTGGGCAGCTGCAGGAGCTCAGGGATCACAGGCAGGATCCTTCTCCATCCTCTGAATGCAGGAATTGGATGTCACAGCAGCCAGACACAGATTTGCACTATTAAAAGTTTTATGTAAAAAACTCATGTAATTTAGGCCGATTAACATCAAATAGGTTGCTTTGATTAATTGTGAAGTCACACAGAGAGTGAGACCTGAGCAACCTGGCCTAGGGAACGTGCCCCTGCCCTGGGTGGAGCTGGATGATCCAGAAGATCCTTCCAACCCAAACCAGTCTGAGATTCCATGAAAAGACAAAAAAAGCGACAGAAAGCATTTCCTACCACGGGGCATTTGTGTGATGGGGCAGGCTCCGGCGAAGGAAGTGATGTTTGACTTATTTCAGGAACACTGAGCCATCACTCCCACATTATGACATTAATACAAACAACAATCCAGTGTTACATGCACGGACAGCCAGCCCGGGGCTGCGTGACTGGGGTACAAACACTGCAGCAGCCCTTTCAGGTAGGCTGCACAGCTCAGCTGAAAGCAGGTTGCCAAGGAGACTCTCACCTAGCAGGAGCTCTCCAAAACTCCCCGAGCGGGGCTGGCAGCCAGGGCAGGGCAGGCAGCTCACAGAGGCGCCTTTGAGCAGCCCCAGCTGGGCCGAGCTCATGAATTAACCATGAGCAGGCCAGGGAGCCCTCCCGGCCACAATGGCATCCTTCACGCTGCCCTGGCTCCTTTCTGCTCTCATCTGCTCAGGGAAGCTCCCCATAAACCCTCCCCACCGGGGAAATGGGGTGTGTGGGGAAACATTCCCGAGGTGGCAGACAGCTGGGAGAGGAATTCCTGCAAATGACCCCAAACAAAGGCTCAGGCAGCACTGTTTTGTTCCTTTGAGACCCTTCTGCGGCCCTGCTTTGCTCTCTTCGTGGCACCCCATCCCGTTACAGTTTAAAAGAGCCTTTACAAGGATGCCCAAACAGCAGCCAGTGCCTGAAAATTCACATTGGAGGAGGAAAAGCAGGGAAAACGTCCCTTCTACACAGTCCCTGTGCTTGGGATGAGGAAAGACAGAGGAAAAAAGGCACAGAAAGACAAGTTACAATGTGAGCTGGCACTAAAGCTGAGCCAGCTTAAGCCTGGGCTCTAGTGCAGACCCAAAGCCCCGGTTCTGCAGCAGGCTCTGTCCCACATCTCCAGCACAGAGCTTCCTTTCAGGGCAATTTCCCCATGGAAAGGGGGCTCAGGCCTTGGCAGGGGCTGCCCAGGGTAGTTTAGAGTGCCCATCCCTGCAGGTGCCCAAGGATGGAGGTGGCACTGAGTGCTCTGGGCTGGGGACAAGGTGGGCACAAGTGTCGCAGACATCTTTTATGAGAAATCCTTTCCTTAGGATTTTTCCTCCTGAGAAGCTGGGAGGCCTCAGGAACAAAATGTGAACATTGATTATCTGCTGCTGTGGGATGCAACAGGTGCGTCTGGGATTGGTCCGTGTGGTTGTTTCTAATTAATGGCCAATCACAGTCAGCTGGCTCGGACAGAGAGCCGAGCCACAAACCTTTGTTATCATTCTTTGCTATTCTATTCTTAACCAGCCTTCTGATGAAACCTTTTCTTCTATTCTTTTAGTATAGTTTTAATGTAATATATATCATAAAATAATAAATCAAGCCTTTGAAGCATGGAGTCAGATCCTCATCTCTTCCCTCACCCAAGAACCCCTGTGAACACCATCTCACACAGGCTGGACTCCATGGGCTGGGAGGGCTTTTCCAACCTCAGGGATTCAGGAATTCCTCCCTGGACAGAACCAGCAAAGCTTCAGGTGCCAGTAGAAATTGTGGTGGGCAATGTTCCACCAACAATGCCCTGGATTCCCACACTCAGCAGTGGCACTGCTGACACTGCTGAGCTCCAACACAAACACAATAAATGAGTTGTGCCTGAGATGTTACACCCTGCAGGCTGCAGCACTGGCTCCTGCCAGCACCCCCAGCCCTGCTCCCTCCCTGCCAGGAAAGCCAGGGCAGCAGGAGTGACAGGCCCAGGGTGCAGTGGCAGCAAGGAGGCTTTGCTGCTTTAATTATTCCACTAAATACCCACAATGACAGGTGAAAAGAGCGAATTTAACCACCAGGAAGCCAAGGGGAAAATCTGTATGCACATTTTTAAAAAGGGAAATGTCATATGCCTCAAAAGGGAGGAAAAAAACCCTCCCTGTCACTAATGGAATATATCCCCCAAAGAAAGAATCTGCAGGGAACCTTTCCAAAAGAGCTGGGTCCATTTCCTGAGCTGCCACTCAAACACAGACTGAAACACTGGAGGATGTGGAGCAATCCAGAAATTCCTGCTGACAGCCTGCTCCAAGAGGAGGCCGCATCTTGTCAGACTCCATCAGTGTGATTAGGGGAACTCTGCATTGGAGAAGGTTCTGCATGGCTGTGGCCATGGCATCAGGCCTGGCAGGGCTCAGGGAGTGCCTGCAGGATGCTCCTGCTCACCTGGCTTAGTTTTGGGTGCTGTGAGGGGCAGGAGCTGGACCTGGTGCCCTTTCCATGAATGCCAAATGGGGCTGTAATTCCATTAAATTCACACAGAAGGGCAAGTGCAGAAATTCCCTGCAATTATGAATCAATATAAGCCAGTCTGAATCTTCAACCCATCCATAGTAACTGTCTGCTCACAACAATGAGGCAGCTACACACAGAAAGAGAAATTAAAACTGATAAAAATGAGATTTTGATTAAAAAAAATGAGATTTGGAGTGATCTTTCAAGCAGCTGCAGAGGAAACACTTCTCCAAAGCCTCTGGCACTGCATGTGACACAAGTGCTGGTAATTCCTGAGTAATCCAGGCCCAGACAGCTCCTCTCCATGTCCTGACCTCACTCCCTTCCCCTCTCCTGAAGCTGCTAATGGACCAGAGAAGCGCTGGATGGAGCAGGGCTCAAGTGCCACTGTGGGAGGGAATGGTGGGCTCCAGCTGAAGGACACAAAGGAGAGGGGAGGGGCTGCTGCTGTTCCAGGTGCTGGCACACAGAACTTGCAGGGAGAAGCTGATCCCCAGTTTCACTTACTGCCTCCTTCTCCCGGTCCATGATGGTTTCCAGCTCCTCAAAGTGGCGAAGCTTTATCTCCAGCTTCTTCATCTGGGTCTCCACCAGCAGGGCCACCAGGGACTTGATCTTCCTCTCCTCCACAGCTGCCAGGTGCTGGGGATGAAACACAGGGGGTGTTGTGTGACCCTGGGCACAGGAAGGGGCTGGGAGGGAGGGAACCTGCCAGCTCCAGCCATCCTGCTCCCCTGCTGGCAGGAAACAGGGAATTCAATCATAAATCTTATGCCGGGAACCAGAGGCCCTTGAAGATGATTAATCAAATAAAAGGTGGGAAGGTTTCATACAAGAGGTGTGGAGGATGCTCAGAGCTTTCCCATTCCAGTGGGATGCAAAGGAGGGAGAAGGAAGGGATTTGTCAGAGGAGTCAGCTGAGGGTCACCCAAAAAGCTCCCAGCAGGACACACACAGGAGCCTGTGACCCAGAACGACCCCAAACCAGGGAGGTGGCACTGCCACGTCCTTGCCATTAAAATAGATTTCTCTCAAGCAGAAGGCAAACTGATTTTTATAAAGATTAGCTTCGTGCCATTTATATCCACACATAAATAACAGCAGAGATCTGTGCATCTATATCTGATGCATGAGGCAGCCATGGAAGGGTTTCACACCCTCAGAGTGTGACAAGGGTGCTCATGGTGCCTCTCCCTGTTCCTGTTAAACCTGAGCTCAGCAGGAGAAGCCCCTGAGTGCAGACTGGGGGGCTGTGTGCTCGCAGATGTGTCACAGGACACAGCCCAGGGCTGGGGGAGCAGGAACAAGGAGAAGCTGGAAACAAGGAGAAGCTGGAAACAAGGAGAAGCTGGAGCTCATCCAGCTCCAGCTGCAAACAGACCCTGCTGAGGGAGCCGGGCCCCAAAGTGGGACAAACACAGACTGGGGGAAAGCAGCATCAGAAACCTCCCTGGAACCCTGAGCACAATCTGAATTCCTCAAACCCATGTGACACCGTGCCACTGACAGTGTTCACCTCCTGACCCAGCAGCAGTGAGGGAGGGCTCAGTAAATGTGGGCAAATGCACTCCTGACTCTCCAAAGTGAATTTCAAATCAGGTTTGAGAGAACCACGGTGACCCCAAACCTTCCAACACCACATCCCAGAGAAATTCCAGCAGCTGTTCCAAAACTGACCAAAGTGCTGCACACAAAATAATGAAACCAAGCTGACAGAACAGGAAATTTCACATTAAATAGCACTGTTTAGGAAAATTAACTCATTTGTATGAAAATTCAGAGTGAGGGAATCACCTGGGGATACACAGCCCTCTACCAAACATTTCACTCTGTTTCACATGTGCAATTTTAATAATGAAATGGGATGAACACCTGATCAAAGCATGTGATTAGGCAAAGGACAGGTCTCCAAAAACACCTTGGAAAGGAAATTATCCCTGAAGCTTTTCCTAGACAGACTCAAAGAGGCTCAGCCTGGCAGTACCCAGGGCTTCCATGGGCAAAGGACAAATCCCTGCAGCTGAGGAAAACCAGGAACACAAATTCAGAGGTAATCTGAAATGTCTGATAAACCCATCACTGCACCAGCCTGGAGTCAGAAATGAGCAACTGATCCTAAAGGGCTTTTCCAACCTAAATGATTGTACAAAAAAGAATCATGGAATGCATGAATGTTTTGGGCTGGAAGGGACCTTGAGGACCATCCAGTGCCACCCCTGCCGTGGCAGGGACACCTCCCTCTGTCCCAGGTGCCCCAAGCCCTGTCCAGCCTGGCCTGGGCACTGCCAGGGATCCAGGGGCAGCCCCAGCTGCTCTGGGAATTCCATCCCAGCCAGGAATTCCCAATTCCCAATGTCCCACCCATCCCTGCCCTCTGGCAGTGGGAGCCATTCCCTGTGTGCTGTTCCTCCATCCCTTGTCCCCCTTGTCCCCAGTCCCTCTGCAGCTCTCCTGGAGCCCCACGGGGATCAGCAGCTCCCAGGAATGGTCTCTCCAGTGCCAGGCACCTCCACAGGGATTTGGGGAGGCCACGAGATCAGTGTTTGTCAGAGGTGAAACTGGGACCAGGACAGCTCTGGGAAGGGAAGAGATGGACCAAGAGCAGGAGCCATCAGGGATACTTCTGCACAGAAAGGAAACCCAGCTCACATTGGGTGTCCATTGAGAGGAAAATGAGCAGAAATGCTTCAATTCTAATACTCTTTGTTCAGAAACCAGTATCTGTGCAAACATTTCAGTTGTTGGTCTGTGTGAAATGCAGAGTCTCACCCTGAACATTCATGTTCACCATTCCTCAAACAGCACAACTCAACTTCTGGAAGCCACTGATCCCAAAAGAAAAAAATAAACCCAAAAAACCAATAACAAGGAAAAAAACCCCAAACAAACAAACCCCCCCTTTCAATCCCTTGTCTTTAATCCTCATTGCAATCCCTTGTCTTCAACCCCCATCTTCACTCAGATTCCATCTGCAATATTGCTCTGATATGAAATCCTTAGGATAACAGCTTTTCACATGAGCAGGCCCAGGGTTTATGATGAAAAGTTTAATTTCTCCCTCAGCCACAGACCACCCAAAGCTCCAATATTGTCTGGCTTTTTAAGGGAGTGGGAAGAGAAATCCCTGCAGAACCTGAATTCTATCTGAAGTGTCAGCCTCCTAATTACGATACATTACTCCCTGCAATGGGAAGCTGAAGCTCTTCCAGAACATCATTACTGCCATAATGAAAAGTGCCATCAGCCAGGCCCTGCTCCCTCCAACTCTCATCTCCAGAAAAATGGAGCAATGGCGCAGCAGTTCATCTTCACTTGGAGCAAGGGGCCTTCCATAAAACACAGGTTAAACCTCATGTCTCCTCACACAGACACAGTTTTCCCAACTTGTCTGAGGATATCTGTGGGTCTGATGAACTGAGAGCCACTCTGGGCTCTGCACTTCACCAAAACACTGAACATCAGCTGTGCTGCAGTTGGGGATTTGAATGGACAGGGAGCTGTCTGCCATGTGGGGTTTCACAGCCTGCTTTGAAAGGTAAGAACTGAAACATCCTCCATCTCCTGGGTCAGAAGGAGGGACTGCACAGCACATCACCCACCAGCCTGGGGGATGCAGCTGGGGAAGAAGTCTGAACTTAAAGAGTCAAAGATCAGAGTGGAAAAGTTAATAGAACACACAACACCTCATTCAATCCACAGAAATCCATCAGGAATAAACAGCACCCAAGCCTTGCTCTTGGTTTTATAAAGCAGGTGCAATGTGATACTGAATCCAAGAGTGATTAAAAAACCCAAATTAAAACTTGAATCCAGAGGGATTTGTAAAGAGAAAACAGATTTGAGAAAGATACTCTAAAAGCAATGAAAGCAGTGTGGCTCCTGCAAAAGGAAAGGCAAGACAACGTGCAATTAGTAATTACAGGGTAAAGAAAAGCTGATTCAACACAGCTCATTAGAGACCACACACAAACAGGATTTAAGGGGACACACCAACGTGCCTTTAACACAACACAGGATCATTAAGGTGCCTGAAAGCTGCAGTGCCAGGAGTGAACATCCCCCTGTGTCTGCCCCAGGGGTTTGTGTGGAGCCCTGGGGCAGCAGGAGAGGCCATCAGAGGGTTTGTGCCCCCCAGCACCACCCAGACCCTCATTAGGGATTATTCCTTAGGGATGCTCAACCAGTTCATAATCACCCAGGAGCTGCTTAATTACCCCTGTTCATTATCTCCCCGAGGGGCTGAGGCAGGAGCGACGCAGGCAGCGCTGGTGCTCCTGTGAGGGCTCAGGGATCAGAGGGTGAGCCCTGGGAGCCTGGAGCACTGCAGGCTGTCCCTGCAGGCCCAGGCTGCTGGCACAGCACCAACCTTGGCTTTGGTGGCAGCAGAGGCCAGGGCAGCAGCTGCAGCTGTGGCCACGTTTCCTTCCGAGATCTCGTGCTCCACTTTCTTCTTGCCAGCCTCAGCCTCTTTGTCCTTGCTGCCATCAACGTTCTCCTTGTTCTCCTCTGCCTCCTTTTCCTCTGCAAGACACCCAGCCCAGGCTGTTACACGTGTTCCCGGGGTGGCACCACACTAATTAGTCAGGCACTAATTAACTCGTCCCCATCCAAATGCTGACAGGGAGCCCCAGTTTGAGAGGATCTGATCCAACAAATGGGGCAACATTAAATGCTTTTCATTCCCATCCTCTCAGTTCAGCACCTGCCATCGGCTCCCCCTCATCATTTCCACATCAACTCCATCAAATCCAAGCACTCCTTATTCTACATGGGGCTAAAATCCTGAATCCTGGATTGCAGGAAAAAAAGCAATATATCCATTCCCATCCCTGGAGTGCCCAAGGCCAGGCTGGGCAGGGCTGGAAGCACCCTGGGACAGTGGAAGGTGTCCCTGCCACAGCAGAGGTGGCACTGGATGATCCTTACAGTCCCTTCCCATCCAAACAATTCCACCATGACTTTAGGAGACACAGGGGATATGACAAAAAGAATAAGGTTTTATGTAGATGTTATTACTCCTCAGCCTGTCAAAATCCAGGCTCTGCATCACTACCCAGGGAAACTGAGCTGAAATATTAACTTCCAAGGGGAGAAGTGAGCAGAGAATCCCAGAATGGTTGAGTTGGAAGGGACCTTAAAGCCCATCCAGTGCCACCAGAGACACCTTCCCCTGTCCCAGGCTGCTCCCAGCCCTGTCCAACCTTAAATACCTCCAGCAGTTCCACTCACTTCCTTGCATCCAAAATGCTCAGATGTTGTGGAATTTGGGCAAACCCCTCCCTTGCTATGGCCCACAGGCACTTGGGGGCTGCAGCTCCTTCCCCATGCCCAGGGCTGGGGAGCTCAGGGAGGGATTTGGTGCCCGAGCTCTGCAGGGAGGCTCAGGGGAACCTCTGTGGGCACAGAGCACCAAAGGGGAAGGGGAAGGGGAAGGTTCCCAGCTGGGCTGGGCTCTCCAAGCCCTCTGGGGAGGAGCTGGGCAGCAGGGACAGCTCTCCTCACCTGTCTTGGGCTCTGCAGGCCCCTCGCCCTCGGGCTCCTTGTCCACGCTGCGCTCGCTCTCCCCTTCCGGAACCTTCTCCCCTTCCTCAGGCTCGCTCTCGGCTTTGCTCTCCACCTGAGGGGATGGCAGTGGGGGACGGGGGCAGGGAGAGGAGATTCTCACTGTTAACTCTGGGCATGGCCTTCCCGTGAATTCCTTACCACACTGGAAGGGGCTACATTTTACAAAGGCTGCTGCCTGAGCCAAATTTGACAGACAAACCCAAAATGTGAATAAAAGTAAATGTAAACTGGGCCAAGAACAGTGACCCAGGCCAAGCTGGGTTACTCTGTGGGCACAAAAACTCCTGAACTGGGATGTCTGGGAACATGCAGATTTCCAAGCCCTGAGTGAGTGCTCCCCACTTTTCTCTTCCCAAATGTCCCTGCTGATCAGGGAGGCAGAACTACCTGAAAACAGAGTGGGAAATAACCCCAAGGCTGCACTGATCAGCCCCAATTAGTCTGAACTCATCTGGTGAAGGAGGCAACAAGAAATATCTCCTGTTGCTGCAGACTCCAGAAAAAAAAATCTCCATTTATTTGTCAGGAATGCAGCAGGAATTAAACAATAAATAAACAAAAATTTAAAAATTTAATTTACATATATAATTAAAATATTCATTTTATTAAAATACATATTAAATGTAATTATATTAATACATGAACAAATAAAATACTAATAATTTAAATTTAGAGCAATTTAGCAGTAACTAAACTGGTATTCTGGAATTGCTGGTTCAATCCCAGCTCATGTCTGAAACCCCCACTGCAGTGTGAGGTGCCTGTCTGTGGACACAGCTTATGAAAAAGCCACAAACATGTTCTTGTGGTCATTACCAACAGGCTGAAGGATAATGATAATCAGTGATCTTTATGGGCAGGGTGTATCACATCCATGCCCAAGGGCCAGCCCAGAATTGCTGTGGGGAGGATTCTCCCGGAGCAGCTCAGCCGGAGGCCCCTCAGGCAGAAAGGGCAGTGAAATAACTGAGGGTGTTTCAAAGGCAGCATGTCCTGTCTGGGGCAGGCATTGGCCCAGAGCCCTGTCCCAGAGCCCCCCAGGTCAGGGTGCCCCCACTGCAGCTCCAATCCCAGTTCCCACAGCATCCCCTGTCCCCAGTCCCTTCCAGAACCCCCCCTGCTCCCTCCCTGCTGTCACTCCACACCCCAGCTCTGAGCTGGAGCTCTGGGGAGGCTGGGAACTGTCCCTGTGGGGACACAGACTGTCACAGCTGTCACCTGTGCCACAGGCACCCCAAAACTCCTGGATCCAGGGTCTGAGTGCCAGGAGCAGACACAGCCCGTCACAGCTGTCACCTGTGCCACAGGCACTCCAAAACTCCTGGATCCAGGATTTAAGGGCCAGGAGCAGACACAGACTGTCACAGCTGCACCTGTGCCACAGGCACCCCAAACTCCTGGATCCAGGGTTTGAGTGCCAGGAGCAGACACAGACTGTCACAGCTGTCACCTGTGCCACAGGCACCCCAAAACTCCTGGATCCAGGGTTTGAGTGCCAGGAGCAGACACAGACTGTCACAGCTGTCACCTGTGCCACAGGCACCCCAAAACTCCTGGATCCAGGGTCTGATGCCAGGAGCCTCCTGCCAGCAGCCCCAAACTCACCTTCTCTGCTGGCTGCCCCTCTGCCTCTGTTTCCATCTTCTCCTCCTCAGCTCCATCTGAGAAACAAACAGGGAGGGTTTAGGGTTTAGGATGGTCCCCCACAGCCATTCTCTATTCTGGGCTAACTAAAACCTGCTGCTCTCCAGCAGTGGCTTCAGCAAAGGGGCAGCACAGAACTGCCACAGCCCAGGCTGCTCCAACCCTGCCCTGGGGCACTTCCACCCCCCCCAGCCCTAAACCAGACCAGATAAAGCCCAACTGGTGTTGAAGTGAGACCAACACGAGAACAGAAGAAGGAATAATAAAGATGATGGTTAAGGAGTCTCTGTTCCAGGTGCTGGATGGGTGCACCTCATAGCAGGAGAGCTGGGAGAGCATCCTGTGTTCAGGACACAGCCCTTGGAAATTCATTTATTGCTTTATAAAACATGGATTTAAAATGTTCCTGTAATGACAGCTGGTTCTAGAGATCAGGGGATAACAACCAGCCATGGAAACACCATGGAGGTGCCTGCATAATGTTCTAGAATCTAGAATATTTTGTGAGACTGTTTAGAAGTTCAAGAAATCCTAATTTATCCACAGCTCTGCAGGACAAACAAGAGGAAGCTCATGGTCCTGGTCAAGGATTTCACAATTTATCTAGAGGCATTAAAGGAGCTTATTTAGATCCTGGACTGGGGTGATGCAGAACTGCTGGTGACAAGCCCTGATCCATCTCTAAGCTTCTGAAGACATCAGCTGGTGCTGGGGGTTCATTTTCAGTAATCCTCATTTTCCTGCTAATTCCTGTGTGCTACACTGAGAAAAACAAGGTACAAAGTGTTCTTCTTGAACAGCAACAGCTCTGTAGAGAAATTTTTACACAAGTCCCTTCCATATATAAGAAAAACCAACTAAAATGTCTGACTGAAGGGTAATGGTTTTCCTCTTGGCCTATTTTAAGATGATAAACCCCCTTATCTGAACTATCTGCCACCATAATTCAATTTAGGGAGGCTGGGGACGTTCTCCCTCACAGGTTTTATCTCAGAGTAAGGATTTAGTGACCCAATAATGTCACAGGGAAAATCTCGATTAGATTTTGTCAGACAGCTCTTTCAAGCCTAGGAGCAGAGTTCCAGACTGGGCTGGAAAGTGTCATTCCTCCAGGAAAGGGAAGGGCTCACAAAGAAAGCTGGATTCAATCCTTTGAGACAAAAAAGGGGAGACAAAGCACAGAACACTCTGAGTGTGCCCAGCCAGGTGGAACTCAAAAAAATACTGCATAGAAATACCTAAATTTAGGTGTTATTATTCTTGGGTGGGGAGGATCATTGAGATCATCCAGTGCCACCCTGCCATGGCACGGACACCTCCCACTGTCCTGGGGTGCCACAAGCCCCTCCAATCTGCCCTGGGACACTCCAGGGATCCAGGGGAGCTGCGGAGGGACTGATGCTGCTGCTGCTGCTGTGGAGAAATGCACAGCATCCCAGATCCCTGAGCATCAGGTGCACCCTGTGCCTGATCCCCTCCTTGTCCCCAGCCCAGAGCTCTGAGTGCCACCTCCAGGAATTCCTGGGACACCTCCAGGGATGGGCACTGCAAACCCCCCTGGGCAGTTCCAAGGCCTGACCACCCTTCCCACGGGGAGATTCCTCCTGGTGTCCTCCCCTGGCCCAGCCTGAGGCTGTTTGCTCTGTCCGTGTTCCCTGGGAGCAGAGCCTCACCCCCCCTTCAGGCTGTCCCCTCCTGTCAGGTAGGATCTCCAAACAAACAGGACATCCCACAAAGACAAACTGCTTCCCAGCCACTCTTCAGAGAGGATTTTCTCAAGGAAAAGCACACAGAGCATCTCCAAGTGCCCTCAGATACTCCTGGATGCCAGGACACACTGATGGACACCACTCAAACCCAGGTGCACCTTCCCAAGTCCAGGGTCACCTGGAAGGAAGGGATGTGTGACACCAAGATTATTCCAACATCCTGATCATTCCAACATCCTCCCTCCTGTGGTCCTGGCTGCAGCAGCACATGTGAGGTTGAAATGAGGCTGACAGCTTCACACGGGTTGTGGTCAATGGGTTTTGAAAAGCGTTTTCCTGCATCAGCTGCAGAGCCCTGACAGGCAGTGACAGCAGCTCCCAGGGCCACCAGGTCCCAGGGTGGGACACACGGGACAAGAGCTTCAGTTATCCATTGTCAGTCTGGGGGAAATGAGTTTGCCTGGCTGGCAGCAGGTTTGGCTCTAAATCACAGGCTGCTCAAAGGATCCCAGGGTCACTGAGGTTGGAAAAGACCTCCAGGACCATGGAGGCCAAGCTGTGCCTGATCCCCACCTTGTCCCCAGCCCAGAGCACTGAGTGCCACCTCTGGGACTCCACCACCTCCCTGGGCAGCCCCTTCTGATATTTAACACCCTCTCCATGAAGAATTCCTCAAAACAGTAGAGTCTGGTAAAACTTATTCCCTAATTCCAAAATGCAAGGATGACACAAAGCCCCAAACATGCCTGACCTGCACAGCCATGGCAGAATTGCCTCTGGCGCTGGCACAGACACAAACACAACTGCACTGATTTTCCTGAGTGATCTAATGAGCTAAATGAAAATACATCCCAGAGGAATCGATCAGCC